>NC_067312.1:22771404-23073591 GCF_020740795.1 Apus apus
AAGGCTTTTTGCCTTTAATTGGAGTAAGGGCAACATCAAATTCTTGGTAAATCAGACATGTTTGCAATTGCATTTTACTGAAGTATTTTATATGGATATAATACTTTAAACTCGATGGAAATCTAGTTATTGTTTAGGTTGTTTGAAGTTTTGGATATGATGCCAGGATGACTACTTAATATTGCCTAATGATAGCTGTACAAAGAAGCCAGTATTCAGGTGTGAAGATTTCCTTTGATCTGTGTACAATTTCAGGGCCTGTGGAATGTGAATTTTGGTATGTGAATCTAACATATAAAACAAATCCTTACAGTCAGCACTTACAGAGTGCATTCTTGTAGCACTTACTTCAAAATCTCACGTGTTTTTTTTAAAGCACCCATCTACCATAATTTTGAGGTTTTGTAAGTTATATCAGTGCATTTATTCAGATTGTTAATTGGACATACTGTATGAATATGACATTGAATTAAGTAGTATTCTGGTCTGGCACTAACAATTCGGCTGTGAAAATAACATGAAATAGACTGAAGCAGCATTTCTGTGAACTAAGAATACTCATTAAATAAACTTTGAAATGCTATTGCATTGCTAGAAGCTGACATTTGTAGTACTTTAAGAAAACTATTGAAAAGTGAGTTTAAATGCATATGGATATGTAATAGCTACACTCTAGTATTTACTTACATGCTAATATGTACACCGTGTTAATTTTGTAGTTAACACATAAAACGTTTCCATGTTCACTTATTCTAAGTCAATCTCTTTCTGGTTGGTGCCTAACCTACATGCTGTCTTCTATTTTAATATGCTTTTTCTTTCTCCTTCTGTGCCCTCAAAACAGCCATGGTTGGACAACAAGCACAGTGTGTTTGGACGGGTAACTAAAGGAATGGAAGTCGTTCAGAGAATCTCAAATGTAAAAGTAAATCCCAAGACTGACAAACCCTATGAGGATATCAGCATCATTAATATCACAGTGAAGTAAGCTAGAAATTGAAGATTCCAGGTGAAGCAGAAAAGATTCTGCACCGTGGGACCCAAAAATGAACCTAGAAAGGTGTCCTGGTTTGAACCAGGATGAAGCCATTTTTTCTTTTGCTGACTGCCCCCGTAGTGTCTGAGCCGGCAGAGCAAAGGCACGACCTTGAGGGCCCAGCAATTACAAAAACATTGCAGTGTCTTATCAACCTAGCAGAACACGCAGTTGCTAGTTCAAGAAAGCTCACTGAAATGAAAAAAGGAATCAGCAAAAGAAAAACTGGCTTCATCCTGGCTCAAACCAGGACAAAAGGACAGAAATTGGTAATTCCTAGACAGTTAAGTGCCAGGACAGAGAAATTTCCAGTTCTACTATTTTTAATGTACCTAAACTGCCCAATTCTGTATTTCTCATAATTTTATATTTGAAAATAAATGCACCTCATGTTTCTTACAAAGTCTGCTGTTTTTATTGCATCTCTCTTATGCAAAACTGAAGATAAAACCCTGCACTGTGTCTCATGATAGTGTTTATAAAATAGAATCAGGGTAGTTTGTAACATTTTCATGTTTATTTGCCTATTACATATCTAATTAATCCTTTTCACAGTATTAAATAAACTTTTCATCTTGTGTAATCATTGTGATTGGAAAAGACCTTTAAGATTATCAAGTCCAGCCATTAATGTAACTCTTACCAAGTCCAGTGTGTTAAATCATGTCCCTTCGCACCATGTCTACATGTCTCTTAAACACCATCAGGGATGGAAACTCAACCATGTCCCTGGGCAGCCTATTCCAGTGCTTAATTCCCCTTTCTAATATCCAATCTAAACCTCTTCTGGCACAACCTGAGCCCATTTCCTCTTGCTCTGTTGCTTATTAGTTGGGAGAAGAGACCAACCCCCACCTTGCTACAACCTCCTTTCAAGTAGTTCTAGAGACCAATAAGGTCTCCTCTCAGCCTTTTCTCCAGACAAAACAACCCCAGTTCCTTCAGATGCTCTTCATAAGACTTGTACTGCAGACCCTTCAGCAGCTTTGTTGCCCTCTTTGGACTCTCTCCAGCACCTCCCTGTCTTTCCTCTAGTGGGGGAGCCCCAAAACTGAACACAGTACTTGAGGTGAAGCATCACCAGAGCTGAGTACAGGGGGATGACGGCTTCCCTACTTTGCTGGCCACACTATTTCTGATGCAGGCCAGGATGTTGTTGGCCTTCTTGGCCCCCTGAGCACACTGCTGCCTTGGGCCTCTGGTTTGATGGGGCTGTGGGCAACCTGATGTAGCTGATGTCCCGGATGACTGCAGGGGGTTGTACTACACAATCTTCAAAGGTTGCTTCCAAACTGAGCAATTCTATGTTTCTGAGTCCCCATCTGACCTGACCTTGGATGTTTCCAGAGATGGAGCATCTACCACCTCTGGACAACCTGTTTTAGTGTTTCACCATCCTCCTTGTAAAAAAATTCTTTGCATATTGAGTTGGAATTTAACCTCTTAGTTTGAAACCACTACCCCTTGACCTATCACAACAGGCCCTGCTGAAAGTTTATCCCCAAAGCTGGATAAAGTTATGATACTGTCTGCTATAAACAAGGTATATAATCTAGCTCTGTCCTTTAAAAATGGTTGTGTAACATGGCTTCTGTGTCCAATACCAATGATGAGCTCATGGAATGACAGTGTACACATTCCTGTGCAACTTGTTTGGCATTGCCAATAATGCTTTTTTCTTCCGACATTAGCTTTCTCGTTATTTTAGCCTAGGCAGTGTGTTCCTGGCTTAATTTTTTCCCAAACTGCTGCAAACATTACTACTTCTACTGAAGTACTCAAAATAAATGATGGCAGTCATTTCAACTAAGCTTACTTAAGGCAGGTGTTTCTGATGTAGTCCTCAATGAAAGCTCAGGCAGCTCCTCAAACTGTTGTGAACCTGGGACTAGGCACAGTCCTGTTACTATGTTGGGTAGTTAAATCTACTCCAAATACAGTGACATGAACTTTGACTGTTTATGTTCATGTAACACCACTGCACTGATGCAGTGCTCAGGAGTGTGCAGTTCTGGTAACTTCATTCGTGAAACAAGATGTGATGCATGCTAATCAAATTCACTACCATTAGGAAGCTTATCTGCAGTGAGATGAAGGGTTATCATCAGGGATGAAAAGGAAGAAAAATAGGAAGAATAGGAAGAAGTTAAATGTAGCACACCTCTTCTGTGATGACCTTAACAACAACAAAGAAGGCAAGTTTATTAAAATTCAATCTTAATGTTTTACATACTTTTATTGAAAAGATTTTCTGGCCAACTCAAATTGCAGCACCTCATGAATTGTTTCCACTCAGAAAGCCTTTTCTTTCAAGAAATCTTTACATTACATCCATGCCTACTCCAACAGTTCAGAATAAGAACTATCTCAGAATAAAACTCTGATGTACACATAATCCCCAATAAATCTGAAGGTAGCATACAGTAAGACAATACCAAGTGACAAAACATTATTTTTAAGTTGGCTAGACATACTATTTTTGAGCTGAGATTCTTTAAGAAAAGCCACAACGCTGTCACTGGATGTTGTATTTACTCAATTTCACAATTAAGTCAAAATCCTACAAAAAGTTATTCAGTCTTTTCAAATAATCCTCATAGTTAGTAATGCTTGAGTGAGTTCTAGTTGAGGAACTATTTCAACTACATAATGTGTAAATCTACACTGAAAACTAAAGTTCAGTAAAACTGGTGAAACAAGCTTAAATTTATAACTGAAGCAGTTTATATTGTAGTATTAATTTATAATACAAATAAACCTCTTAGTGTACCTGTTTACACTAAAGAGTTCACAGACTAATGCAACACTTTCACAGTTTCTTCAAGTCATGGTAAATAAACTCCATTTAAAAACACTTACGGTAGCATTCCATTATGTAACAAGCAATCCTTTGTACTCAAAAACAGGCATTCAGTATTCCTCTGCCCTCAAATGTGATGTTACAAAAAATCCAAACTGGTGACCTTGAACATTTTGAAGTAGATCTATACGGAGAGGCATGTGTAACTGAAGCATAAGCCAGCTAAAATAAAATTACAGAATTGGGATTTTTCTAAAGAATGCCCATCTTCTCAGTTAAAAATACTCAAGGAAGAGGTACCTATCATGCCTAGCAGAATTTACTCATATTTTAAAAAGCTATGAAGAGACAGTAAGCTCTAAGAAGGTCTGGGTCTGCTCTGCAGTACAGGCTAAGCAGATGCATAAATCAGAGCAGCCAACTGCCTTGTGCAAGAAGTTACTGGCTGGAAAGGATGAATAATTTCTAGTTCAGTTGGTGCAAGAAAACAGTTCACTCCATTGTAACTTATTTCCAAATGTATCAGGTTGTCTGAAGAAAGAGTAAATACCCCTTCTCGCTACCTACCTATATGTAGGCATTAAAGCCCATTTCTTAAGCATTTGACTATTTTACAGCTTAGTGTTCTTTCTGCTACTATTCAAGTCATCAGACTTGCATAAACTGAAGCAGCATTTAACACCATTTACATGAAATTTAAGTAACAAAAGAAAACTACAAGTAAGAGTCACTGTAGAAAAGTGCAAATGTACTAAATTATTAGTTTACATATTCTTTGCTTTATCTAAGGTATGTAGTGCGAAAACATAGTAAAATTGATAATAGTACAATAAAAGCCACAGCCACAGATAATGGGTTACATTTTCTTTGCCAGGTGAGGTCCAGAACTTTCACAGGTAAACATTATTTTTAATGTAGCAAAAATATCTGCCCATCTGTGAAAAAACACTGCTCTCCTCCACTCTCTGGTTCTCCCAATTCAATGCTACTCCAGAAAGAAAAGTGGTGACAAGCAGTTGTTACCTCTCCGTAACTCCTTTACCAACATGAATAGGTCCATGCATGGTTTCTGCAATTGGCAATGGCTGTGCACTCAAAAAGGGGGGCAGAAGATTCTGGTGCACACAGAAGACTATAAATTGTTAGCAGAGTTGCATGTGCAGCAGAAGAGACATCATTAAGTCACTGCAAACTCCTCTAAATTCAAACAGTGCTACACCCATGTATCATGGGCTTGTGAACGAGTAATCTTTGAGAAGAGAGGTGTAGGTGACAGTTCCATGTAAAAAATACAGTAAGAACTGTATTATGGAAGTTTTGTATCACATTTTACTACCTGCTCTTCTACATTAGAGTTATAATGAGTGTACACTTCTTTTACACTATGTTATTTAATATTTTAAGGCCACTACCTTAATCTGAAAGCATGACTTCTACGTAAGAAAACATAGCTGGATTGACATGATACCACAGACTTCTTTAAGAAGTTTTTTTTGTTTTAAACTTCATTTGACTTCTTGAGGAGTAAACTTAATCTGTAAAGGCAGATTACATCCTCAAGCGCACACAAAACACTTCCATCTCAGTATCACTACAGTCCGTCCATAAATAATACAGCATGTATACAATTAACAAAATAACCCAACTAAACCCTCCCCCCACAAGTAGAACATTACTAGCTAAACAGTGCCTCAGACCTTTAGTCTTGCAACACTGTTCCCCATTCTCAATTTTCTTTGCTCAGTTATGATGTCTTCCAGTAACAAACAGGGAAGCTAATAAACAATGGAGGAAACATTTTCTTTTTGTGATGTATTTCCATGTAATATTCAACGCCACCATTAGATGAATGTGTTCGCTAAAGAGTAGTACCATTTATTTCTAATAGAAAGAGCTGGCAATTCTAGTAACTTAAGACAGATTTTGGAATAATTTCTTGGGAATATATTTTTAAGCCACTCAAATTTTTTCTGACACCAGTTAACTTCTGTAACCTTGTTATAAATATTCAATTAACTCAAATCCCTATTTTATCAAGGAAGAATTTAAAATTGTACCAAGCTAACTGCAGCAAAACCAATTTCAAGGCACCCTTGTAACGAGCCCATTCCATTACTTGCAAATGTACAAAATTTAAAAAACACTGCAACAGCACAAGTTTACTGAACCAACTACCCAATACAGGATATTTTTCTGTAACCACCAAGTTAAATAAAGTCCTCTCTTCAGATAGCAGACCTGGCTACATACTAAATCGTGCAAACAAAACAAATCAGTAAACTACAACCTAAATTGCAGGTGCTGTAAAATTAAGCCACATCCAGGACACCAGCGGCCACTAACTGTCTTGAAAGCCAGTCCAGTCCTTCATAGAGCCCCGTACCACTTCGGGCATCACAACCCTGAATATACCAGCTACGGCCACAGCAGAGTTTGTGGAGACTAAGCAGTTCTGTGATTTCTTCCACTGAAAGAGCACCTGCTACATCCTGCAACAGAATCAGATACAAAGACTCAATTATTCTTCTGTATTAAGTCTGAAGAATTAGACTAATCAGGCTTAGTCTGTATCTACAGATGACATAAAAGCTTTCCAAACACGAAAGCCAAATAAAATATTTATACATTCACTAGCTGTTACCATAAACTAGTTGTTCAATCTCCTAAGCACTCTAGCATCACTTATTTTACCAGCATTAAACATAAGGAAAGCATCTACATTTTATGATTTCTGCATGACCATTCCCTACCCCTAGCAGAAGATTAAGAAGCTGGAATTTGATACACAAACTGGCAAAAAGAGTAGCAGAATTTAAAAAAATAAAGAGTACCTGTTTATTAGCAAAGATCAAGAGCAAGGCATCCCGCAGTTCCTTCTCTGTTATTAATTTTGCAAGTTCACTGTGTGCTTCACTGACCCTGTCTCTGTGACTGCTATCGACAACAAACACCACCGCTATGAAAGAGAGAAATGTTGTACATGCATTCAAGTATCAACTGTGCAGAATTAGCTTTCAACTTATGCAATTTTTTTTTTTCAAGTAGTCTTCTACGTGAGGTTTCTCAGCAGTGCACAACTTCAGTTTCAAGTCTGCGAGGACTGAGAAATCCCTTATGTACCTCTATACTTTTGACAAAAATCTAGAATTAATCCTAAAACAGGGAAAAAAAGTCTGCCATTTTTTGCCTAGTTAAATGTAAGGCCTGTGTTATTTTAACTACTTAGTTCTAAAACCAGAATAACTCTGTGTGGATTGAATATCTCGGTTTAAACCGTATCTTGATCCATTTACACTCAAATGACTCCCACATTATTGTTCCAGTTTCCCTTAACTGCCAGTAAAATTCACAGGTTTAGCCAAAACAGCAGCTACAAACTACAGAATCCAGAGAACATTCCCATGGACCCTACACATCAGCAGTAGATTTCACTATCCACTACTGAGTGTAACCAACACACCAGAATGACGGAAGAGTCAGGGAGGCCAAGCTAGAGGACAGAATTTAAACTCATGGTTTTTGCAATGGAAAAACCCACAACACCAAACTAAACAAAACTGAATGGCAGGTATACAGCAAGTTAACTTTTTAAGACTTTCTCTCCAACATATAATCCTTCAAGACAGACATAATTCCATGCTACTGGTGTTCACACAATACATTTTAAGAGGACAACAGAAATCCCAAAATATTTTTTTTTTTAAGTTTGAAAAGATGAGCAATTTGAAATGCAATGAAGGCTGAAATAATGCACAAAGTGGAACACACAAACTGGTGTTTGCCATTCATAAGTCCTTCAGACAATTGTGAATGAATTAATAAAGACGAACACTCTTCCAAACTGAAAAACTACCAAGGACAGCATGAGTTTTTTAAATCAGCACCATTTATAACAATGCTGTCAGAATCAGTAGTCGAGGCTATGTCCAGATACTACACTGCAATAATAAGTCAGAGGTTACAGAACTCTGTAGAACTTTTAAGTTGCCAAATAAGGCTCCTAAAGTCTGAGCACTTTCATTTCAAGTGCTATTTAAATTTCATACCTGGCAAGTACTACCTCTCACTATGCCAACTTGTCTGCTGTCAGCTAGAACCAGTTTAAGAGATTCTAATTTTGTTTGGCTCCATGAACTGTCTGATGGATTTATGGAGAATGCACCTTTATCATGCAGCAGACACTATGACCAACCGTATTAAAATTTCTTAGCTCATGATTCTAGCAGCTGCACTTTGCATTAGATGAACAGTTTTCTACAGTTAAAAATTATTTCTAATAATAACCTTTTTGGCTCTGAAATACAAGCTAGAAGACAAAACTGAGTTTAAAAGTTCTTTTAGTCTCACCTTGTGTATTGAGATAATAATGTTTCCACAGGGGCCTCAATTTGTGCTTCCCTCCTACATCCCAAATAGTAAACTTCAAATTCTTGTATTCTACTGTTTCAACATTAAAACCTAGAATAAAAATATTAAGAATTTTTTAGTCTTGTTCTGTATGAATATATATTAAAAACCCCTACAGGTAAGTCAAACATTTAGAAAAATAATTACATTTAAGTTGTTGCTACTAACCTATTGTTGGAATTGGCTGCATGAATTCATCTTGCTTTAACTTAAACAAAATAGTTGTTTTGCCAGCTCCATCTAATCCTAAAGTGACGACCCGAATTTCCATTTTTGGTCCAATATGTACCCTGTTGTCCTGGCAGAAACAGCATACAAAAAGGGAAAGTTTAGGAAATTCAAATTAGAAATTATTTATAAAGTGATTAAATGGATGGATACCACAAATACAAGGTACAATCACCAAGCACCTCCAGTAAAAACATAAACCAAAGTATTCAATAATCTCTGTAGTGGACCTGTAACTTCTGCCTGAGTTATCACATGCCTTGTTTGTAGCAATTAGAATCGTCTGACCAGAGAACTCTGTTGGTTTTGTAGCTTTTCCACTATGTTCTGTCACATGATTAATGCTCCCACCTACAGAACTATTTCCTTGCTGGACACTCTGTAGCTGCCTCTTCCAATCCTTTACCATAACATAACAGCAACAGTATGAGCATCAAGCAGTGATCTGAAACAGCGAAGAAAATAAAACAACCCAAGTCTTGCTTGGAGGCAAGGAAAGACTGCCATTCAGACCAAGCTACCATGAGTATGGAAAAAGCTGATACTAACAATGCAATCAACAACGATGCTAATACAAAGCAGCAAAGTGACAATTGTAAAATAAACAATGTAGTCTATGATTACTATGCATCTTTGAAATATATTTTGAAGTACTTAGATAAGTACCTTGATAAGGTACCAGAGTTTCCAACATTAGTATTATGTAGCAATATATTTGTTTTCTTGCAAAATCCAGACAGCACTGTGATGGGCTAGCAATGTACAAAAATCTGAGCGGTTTTGTATATCTATATATACACACACACAGCTTTTTATTTCTTTTTGCATTTGAAATTATATTGAGTGCAAAAAATGCTACAACCTCTCCTGACACAAGACCAACATGCACCTGTGACTGACTGTATATACATCTACATCATGTAACTTGATAGATAGATAGATAGATAGATAGATAGATAGATAGATAGATAGATAGATAGATACACACACACACAAAGGATCCATTATGTAGCCAGATGTATGTCATCATGACGTGCAACTCCATTCTACCTGCTGTCACAGATGAAGCAGTGTACAGACAGAATAATCACTACAGATTAATTCAATGACTATATGATGCTGCAGTCTCTAAACAGACTAAAACCACTGAGAAACTACCTTCTAAAAAAATAAATTAAAAAAATGCAAACACCACAATGCAAAAGTCAGCAGCATCATTATTTTAAGTGTAAGAGTCAGATGAAAGGTCCTTCTTACCTAGCAAGTTGTCTGAAACCAGGTAAAAATGGATATACATGAAGGTAAGGAACAGGGAAAGCACGTGGCCTAGACTCCCCTCGATACCCTCCCTGTGTCTAACAGCTTGCAGCTCATGGACTCACTGAGTCAACAGTGTGGCTCCTGCAGCTTACAGACCTTGATGTATTACTAATCTAGGCATGTTTCTTTCTTGAAACCACAGACATTTAGTCATGGAACTCCACAGACTACGTGTTGTGAAAAAAGTGAAATGAACTTGCACAAGCAGAGCACTTTGAGCACTACAACTCTGGTACTACACAAGGCAGATGCTTCAAAACCAAAATACTAACTGAATATTTGAGATCTGGAAAATAAAAAACTGATATTTATTTGCTTTTTAATAGATTTCCTCTAATTTCTAGGTTTTTGGATTCAGACCTGACGTCAAATTCAGTGACAACACTGCAATACACCATGTTATCTCCTTCTGGAGAAAACCCTGTGAGCAAATTATTGACAAGCATCACAGCAAGAAAGGTGCAGACAATGAGAAAGAACACAACAAAGAATGCAAAAAGCACTTAAGAGTCTTAAAAATGCCATTCTTCCCTCACCTTTTACACACTCAAGCCTCAGTTCTGATTTTGTCCAAAATTTCTGGGGGTGAATCTCCCCAGTTCTGCTCTGTCCCTGCAAGGAGGAATGAAAAGGGGCAGCTCTGGATACAGCTGCTAAGTTTACAGGTTTTTTGCTGGACACAACACCCTGACTGTGGCTAAGGCTTGCCAACAGTGAGCCAGCCTGGCCATCCTCTTGGGGCTCCACCACAAGCACCAGTCACCTCCACAGCTCCCACAGCCGGAGGGCAGTGTTAGCTGTGCAACTCTGAGCATTAGGGAAGTGGAGGAGAAGAATGCTTCAGTCAAATTTAGCCATCCTGTCACAGTTTGCTTTTTGTAAGGCCTCAAGTGAAAACAAGTTATTCTTCAGATGTTTGTACTCTCTCAGAAGGCATCAAAATGCAATCTGTGACAGACACCACATTTTCACTTTTTGAAGATCTGTCACCTCAGGAAGAACCTTGCAAGAAATGTTTCTATTCAGAAATCAATGTATGGCTCCTGTAATGTAAATCTACTGATGATTGCAGCAAGCAATTGACAGGCATAAAAAAATACCTCTGCAGCAATTGTATTAGCACCTTTAATAAAAAATGTTATCTTGAAAAATCAGGCCAGTAAAACCCCTTCATGACTGCATTTCTAGCAGATGCATAACTTGCTAGCATACTTAAAAACATGTAAATCTGTGACTTCTGTTCAAGTAAAAAATGTTGTTTACTTAAATCACAATACAGAAAGTACAGAACAAAAACCCATCTCAACAATAATATCTTGATTTTTGTCCTTGCCCTTTGTTAAAAATTGGTTGACACGACAAAAGCTGTATATAGGTTTTCTTAGTGTGAAGTGTTTTCCAAGGTTACTGTCTTCTTAAGTACTCTGAGCATTGATAAAGGGTTAGCAGTTTCCCATACTTGCTTCAACACTGACGGACAAGGGTTCTTTACTATCTCAGGTACTGTTTGCTTACTCACTTTCCCTCACCCTAGTATGTACACACGCATATTTAGGATGATCAATTACTATGCCTATATATACCACTCCACAGCCACTGCTCTCATTTGACCAGGACAAAACAGCAATCTCTCCAAACAAGGATCACACTCCTGGATGAGGAGCCATTTCCTTGTCAACACGCTTAGTATATGAACACATCTCACTGTATTGGGTCAAAGTCCTCAAACACATAGGTAAAGAAGGATGCATTGGAAACAATATATCAACAACTTTTGGAAAAAATCATATGCTAACATGTCTTGAAAGATCCCTTTCAATGAACAGGTGGCATTAAAATGATATTAAAGCAATACAAAAATCTAATGTGTTGGTGAAAGCAAAGTTACTATATGACAAATTATAATTTTACAAATTGAAAGGAATACCTTATTTTTAATATTATAAACTGAAAGTTATAACAGCATTATTGCATTTAAAATATGCATGCAATTTTCAGGAAATCAAATACTAAACATTCTGCAGAAGTTATGCTGCCTCATGAAAAAGTTGTAATGCATGGCAGAACAAAGGGCAGATTCCTGGTCTGAGTGGAATGTACAACAAATCAGTGATGTTCCCAAAGACATTTCTTGAACTCACAAATACTATCTTACATATTTAAAAGAAAGCAGCTGATGTTCATGCAAAGGTACTTATGTAGCCAAGGCCAACCAAATGTTTCTCACACGGCACTTGTCATATAAGACACTGTGGCTTTAACTGATACTGAACTGCCTAGAATTGCTCCAACAAATGCAGCATCATAATGAAGACATTATTCCTGTTTTCTTTTAAATTACATTTGGGACCTCATAAAGTGTATAATGAGCCTTCATGAGATAAAGAATACCTTCGTAAAAGTAACAGGTATGCTAGCATCCAGCTGCACGTGATCTGCAAGTTCCGTAAACTGCTGCTGCTGTTTCTGTAGGGTCTCTAGCAATCTTGTAATTTCCTGTTTAGCCAACACTACTCTGCAGTCATCCTAAACAGATAAAGAGAAGAGTGCCTTTCCTTCAGCAACTTACTTAAAACAAAACGAACACAATGTAAACATGATGGCTGGAAAAAAAGCATTTCAAATAGAAATACTCTATTTAAAGAAACTCATATTTACAAACCAGATTCACTTTAAATTGCAACACAAATATGAAGGCCTTGTAAATTCTCCTTAATACTAATAGTTACTAAGTAGTTCTTAAGTTTTACAAAACTTTTTTTTTAATCTCCCTGAGTCCTGTAGGAACAAGGATATAAATTATAAGAGACAGTAATGTAATACATAAATGATATTTATATCATACATATATCATTCCAGCAGCTAGAGCAGAGCAGCTGTTTTGCAGCATACAACCACACATTTAACACAGAAAGTTAATATCCACCCATTAATGGTAGGAACATTTGCATCGTTAGAAGTACATACAACTAAGCAACCAGACACTATCTCTAAACAAATTATAAAAAAAGTGCAAATAACACACTAAAGTAGTATCTTCTCACACTCAGCTTACTGTTTGCTACACATACTATTTACTTCTTACTATGACTAAATTAAGTGAATAATGGACCAATCAGATACTCTCATATAGCGACTTTCTTCACATATTGAATATGTTGAATTATACTTACTACAGGTAAACTTATTTAGTCCTAAAAGCTTTTTTCTTTCCAGACTCATATGACAAGTATCTTCGAATACCCATACTGGTAATTGCAACTGTAAAATCCTTCCCATACATCTTGTAGCTTTTTGCTTCACTTTCATCTCTCCTTCCCATTAACCTCACAAATATCCAGAAAGGGAATCATGCCACCGGCTTTTCAGCAACTGTAGGACACAGTGCTTTTGTACTAATTACCCTTGATCTAACAGCCTGTAATGAATACTCCAATCTCATGTTATATCGTAATTGTTATAACATTGTAAAGGAAATTCAAATGCTAAGTATCACTTGTTGTAACCTAAACTTAATTTGCAGTTGCACTTATCTTGCAACATGTTACAACTCACTTGCCAACCTACCTGTTGTAAAGTCTTTTCACAATGAAGGCAAGCTGTTGAAACCTGTGACAAGAGGATGGTCATGTCTTCTTGCTGTTGCCTAAGCCAAATCAACTTCTCTCTCACGTGAGCATCAACAACACTAAGAGCCATTTCCTCCTGACGACAAAGTGTTTCATGAAGATCAGAAAAATAGGCTCGGACACATGAGCGAGCGTTCTCTGCAGTCCCTGGTACCTGCAGTGTTGCAGTCAGGAGATCCAGAGGATTAGGGACCAGCAGTTGATTCCAGAAGTACATTTTTCAATCCCAGTTTCTAACTTATGTTCACATCCACTTGGCTACATCACAGTTCAAGTCCCAGTTACGCAGAAAGTCTCATCAGTCCTAAATCTAAGATTCTCCAAGAAGTTACTCCAGTAATCAAGCAGCTTATTTGTGTGTACACACACCTTACTAAAAACAAGCAGTGGAAAAAGCCTCAACACTATCACAGCACCCAAAACCAGATTAAATCTGTCACAGTACATCAATACTGTGCTAACACCTATACAGCTTTCCCTACTGTCTCCCTGTTCTAATGTATCTAATGTAGCCTAAAAACATTATTACGGACTGCAAGTTCTCCTCTTACATACTGGCTTAAGCCTCAATGCCAACTTGGTAGAGGTAAGAATTTAAGGTCTTGCCTTGTAAAACTTACGGATAATTTTAAAAGAAATTCCTTATCTTGGTTATTAAAAAAAGCAAATATTCTGTGCATGTGGGGGGGAAAAAAAAAAAGAGCATACATGTTCAGTATGGGCCATTCCAACTCCATCTTCAACTATTTGTTCTCCTCCTTCTATATGCTGAACAATTCCAAGTAATTTTCTGGAATAATCTGAGATTTCTTCTGTGAAAGTTCTTATACAGTGGGCCATGTCTAAAATGGACGCACGAATCTGGTTTGCTTCTGGTTCCAAGACAGAATGCTATTAATTAAAAGCAACATATCAATGATCAATAAATACTTCCCTTAATAATATTGTCTCTTTTAGTAGGTATTAAATATATATATATGTGTGTGTATATTTACGTGTACATACATAAATTTAAACAGGAAAGGTGCAATAATGCAAAACCATCTGGAAATTTAAAAAGCAGTCATGACCTACAGATCATGTTTAGACTAAGACAGGCATCTAGCAATTACATAAGCAAATACACCAATTTGCCTGTTTACCATAATCAATTATAAATAAAGAAGGGTAGTTAGACTGCACGATTGGATGAACCTAGCATTTGCATGACTGAAACAACTTTCAGAACTAGTGACTCAGTACTATCAGAAAAGCATCACATAAATGGATAGTCCATCTTAATGAATAAGTAAGTTATTGTGGTCTTAGAAATAGGGTTTTTTTCTTGTAATTTTACCATGGCAGTCATCTTAAATAAAGGGAAAACAAAAGAACAGTATGAAGTTACTACTACAAAGACTTAACAAGAATCTACCCTTCTTTGTACTTTAATTGGATAAATAAATATGCAAGCCACCCCACAGCATGACTAGAAACAGATTATTAGCAGTACCTTATGACCTTGATGCTTCCCATATTCTTTGCAGACACAACACATAAGAGGACTGGCCTGACAGCCCTCTTCTAAGCAAACAAACTCAATAGCATGCACTTGGTGTTGGGAGCACATGGTCTTCTCATGAGGCTTATCAGCAAGAGGCACACGCCTGTGTTTTGCTAGTGTCTTTGTAGAATGAGTAAGCTGGGAACAGTCTGCACACAGGTGAGTGGCACAAACAGTGCAATATACAGATGCAACGTGGGCTTCGTCTTCATCGCAACGAATGATACTCTAACAAATAAAAAACAACAAAATGGAAGTTATTAACATTTAACCCAAACAACTGAGGAAAATCAGAAGACCTACGACCATTATAAGCCCAGAAACACACTTTATTTAAAAGTTACACATGAATAAATACTTGGGCTCTTCTGAAAACTTGATTTTAATTTCTCAACAAATTTTTTAAAAATCAAAGTCAGTTTCCATGAGAGTCAACTCTGACAGAGTAGTCTAGAGGTTTCAATGGTTTTGTAAATTGAAACTTCAGTGGAAGTTGTAAAGGTTTGGAGGACAAAATAACTTAGGCTCCAGTTATTTCCTCCAAAACAGTCATTACAGAACAAATTATTACAAAGTTACAGACAGACAAAATACCAACAGGCACTTAGGACAGTGATCTATTCCTAAAATGGCATTGCATGATTCTTTTTGTCTACAAGTTGTTAATAGCCAGTTTTGTTAACAAAGTACTGTCACGTGATGTAGCGATATCAAATTACTATAAAAGGCAACTACTAAGAGTCGAAGCCTTTGGAAAGAGTTTGAGAAGTTTTAGAAAATCATTCTTAAATTACAGTAATTAAAATAGCCAAATAAGAAATCTTTCGTAAAAACCTTAAAAATCTAGAAAAGGGCAAGAGTACGCATGCTTGGCAATACCTTTTTATTTTCTGCTTTATTCAGTACAGATTAGCATTTAATTATAAAACAATTAATTGAAGCCTTAATAATAGATACAGAAATAAAACAGCATTACTAGTAAAATTACATTTGGGAAATAACTTTTTTTTTCCTATCAGGAGATAAGCTTAAGCAAATTTAACAACTTTTTGCTTTGTTTAAAACTCAGTACCTCTCCAGATAGCCCAATGGCTTCTTCTGCTGTCCCACACTGCCCAGCCGGTCCATTCTGCAACCGTTCCAAGAGTTCCAACAAAGCAAAATTCTTTTTCAAGCCCCAGACACCAGAATCTCCTATTTTGAGGAAGAATTAAATGAAGTGAAAGAGAGGAAGAAAAACCTCAAGGAAACACCAACATTAAAAGTTCCACAGCCACTGTTTATATTCTGACAAATATTAATAGCACATTAACTACAGTGATATTAACGAGAGTGAGATACAACTACCACTTTTTCTATCTAAGCTCATTCTGCCTTTCCATCCTCTTCCTTCTTTCCATCATGGAACTATTTAATATTTATGCAGATTTTTCCCTACTTAAAAGATGCCAAGATTACAAAAAATTTACAAAACCTCAGTAAAAACACTCGTAAAATAATCCACAATGACCTGCAACTAAAGACTACAAAGAACACACAAACTCTGATGTGCATCATAAAAAATAGTATTTTGCATAACTACGTACAGTGAACATTTCTACTGTACTACAGAAGCTGTGAAGAATTCACAATGAACAATCTTGTATTCCCTGAACCACAAGATGCAACACTCCCTTCAGATCTCAGTCCAATAAAAGCCCAAATAGGAGTTAAAACAATATTTAGAAAGACCTACCTCTCTGGGAAAGCTGAGCCAGAGCTTGGTTATGCTCACAGTCAAAATTGTTCACTCATGTGCACACAGAACTTCCTGTGTTTCCATTTGTGAACCCTGCCTCTAGTTCTGTCACTAAACATACTGAAATAAGCCTGGCTCCATCTTCTTCACACCCACTCTTCAGATATTTGTAAAATATCTCTCAGCCTTTCTTCATATGGGAGATGCTCCACACCTTTCACTATCTTACTGGCACCTTCCCCCAATAGCTTCACATATCTCTTGTACTGGGAAGTCCAAAACTGGACACAGTATTCCAGGTGTGGCCTCACCAGTGCTGAGGACAGGGCAAGGACCACCACTTTGGACTTGCTAGCAACACTCCTCCTAACATAACCCAGTGTATCATTAGCCTTCTTTGTTGCAACAGCACATCAGGTAAACCAGGACCGCTCCTGGTCCTTTTCTGCAGAGTCGGCCTCCAGCTGTTTGTCCCTTTCTCTTCTCTCATTCTCTTAGAAGAATAATTAAAATCACAGAATATCTCAAGTTGGAAGGGACCCATATGGATCATGAAGTCAAACTCCCAGGTCCTCACACAACTACCTAAAACTAAACCATATGACTAAGAGCATCGTTCAAATGCCCCTTGAACTGTGAAAGGCTTGATGCCTTAACTTCCCTGTGGAGCCAGTTCCATGACAAACCACTCTCTCAGTGAATAATCTTTTCCTAATGCCAATTTGAACTTCCCCTGATGGAGCGCCATTCCACCTCCTCGTGTCCTATCCTTGGTCACCAGAGTTCAGCACCTCCCTGTCTCTTGCCTGCCTGCGGAAGATGTTGGCTGCCATGAAGTCACCCCTCAGCCTTCTCTTCTCCAAGCTGAACACATCAAGTGACCTCAGGTACTCCTCCCAAGACTTGCCCTCAGGACTTTTTACCATTGTAGTCACACTCCTCCAGACACACTCATTGTTTGATGTCCTTCTTATATTGAGCCACCCAAAATGACACACAGTACTTGAGATGGGGCTGTACCAGTGCAGTGTAGAGTGGGACAATTGCCTCCCACGTGTGGCTGACTAAGCTGTGCTTGATGCGCCTCAGGACACAGTTGGCCATTTTGGCTACCAGGGCACACTGTGAACTCAGATTCAACATGCCATCAACCCAAATCTCCAGATCCCTTTCTGAAGGGCTGCTCTCCAACCTCTCATCCCCACATTTGTATGCATAACTAGAATTACCCCAGGATTAAATGTCTCCACTTTATAGCTACATTCCTTTGTGAGGTGATGGACCACATCAAACAGTGGATGAATGTTATCTCTAATCCTCCTCTTGATGTTAACATATTTTAAAATGTTGTCCTTCACGTGGTGGCCAGTTTGAACTCCAGTCTTCTCCCCACAGGGACAAACAGCATACTCCCTTGTTGCCTGTGCTTGCTTCCAATGTCTGTACACTTTTCTGCTCAAGCTCTAGAAGAAAATCCCTGCTCAGCCAAAGTCGGCCTTTCGCCCCACTTGCTTGACTTCTGACACTTTGGAATTGCCTGCTCCTGTGCTCTAAAGAGATGGCTCTTAAAAAGTTGTTTACATCTAATGCAGAAAGCACCTAGCAACTTCTCAGGAGAGTTGTTATATGTAAAAGAAAAAAACCCAACATACTTCAGTAGTATGCTACTAGATGTTCCTCAAATGGGATGCTTGACATTTTCAAGTACTGACTAGATAGAACCTGAATTTCTCTTAAATATACAACCTTCTAGAAAGTTGTACTTGGTCACAATTATATACTTCCAGAAATCAGAAACAACCAGTTACAGATGGAAGACCTGAGAAGAGAGAGGTGTTCTTAATGGAGTTTAGTACTGAATTCACTATGAATTTCCAGAATGAGTGTCACTTCTACATATAGGCTCCAGTTATTATTTTTTTTTAATTATTTTATTCTTTAAAACTGGGAGCAGATCAACATTTGAAGTTGTTTACTGCCCAAACTAAACTGCATAGTTTAGAATCAGTTTAACTCCTAATTGACACTAACAAGACTGTTCATATACAGTATCAATACAAAGCAATTCACATAGCTACTTGCTAACAGTTCCTAATTTGGAGGGCACAAGTAAAGAAATGCTTCTGCTCTTCCTCCAGCCGCAATGCTATGATGAGCTCTTCTGCTGTTGTCACAGGAATTTCATTACTATCAGTTCACCAAAACTGGTAGAAGACAGATATATAAACCAATCCTCATTAAAACCCCTAAACATCCTGTTTTCCTAACAAATACCAGAGAGTCAGCCCATAAATGCCTATATTCTTGTAACATTTTTACCAGCTATTGAAATGACAGAGACAACCTCAAGTCATTACTTGATAATATCCAACATGACTTGTGAATATTAAGTTTTTTGGTGCCCTGTCCCATAGCAAACTGACTGTGCACAAGCTTCAGTTACTACAGTATATAAAATACTCACACTAACAGCACACCAATATAATGACTTCTCATACTAATGTGGACCTCATATGTCCAGATTAGCCACTAATCCAGACAGGCATTATTAGCAGAGTATATATGGACGTACACACATCAAGACAGTAAACCCACTTATGAACTAGATTATAACAAATTAGCCTTTAAGTAAACATCGTCTTAACCTTTAAGTAAACACTTGATAAGGCTGAGAGAGGAAGATGTTCAATCATTACAGAGTTTATTACACAAGTATTTTCACAGGTTTTAATGCTTATTAAAAATACCAAAACCACCACAACAAAACAAACAAAGAAGTACTCTCCCTAGTTTACACACTGGAATCTAATTTTAATCATGTTAATTCTGTTCCATGTCTAGCATGAAACAAAAGCCAAGAGAGAACAGTCAAAGCAGAACTTACTGAAATGTAACCAACAGAAAAGATGCGCCAGTGGCTAGTGTTTATTTTCCAGTTAATGACTTAAAGCTGTCAGGAGAAACAAAGTTACACTGCTTTTACATTTTTTTTGTTTTTTTTATTATATACCCTGAGATTTGCTAATATATTGTCAGTGCACTGTCGACCTTGGACACAGATGGAAAAAGAGGCAAAATTTACATACCAACTAGTAATCTACTGAAACAGAATTTATAATCAATAAGCACCCTATGAAACATATATCACACAGAAACTCATGCCTCACTTCACTGATACCAACCCTAAAGTTTACATATTTGAGGAAAAAGTAACTCTGCTTCTTTTAACACTAAACCTACTATAAAATTACTACATACTCCACATACACTTTTTAAACACAGCTGATCAAGTGCTTATTTTATATCTAAAAATACTAAAAGATGAATTGTGTAAATACATCTATTTAATTTCTGAGACTTTAGCTCTGATTCTGCTTTGGTCACAAATGTAAAAAACCTCCAGTGATCTCATCCTTTTGCCTACAAGGGATGTTTGTATCCATTACAAAACTGCTACAGAATGTGACTGCCTCTTCTCAAAAGAAAAATAAGACATGAATAGCAGAAGTGTGTCAGCCAGAAATGAGATAGTGATGGAGTGAAGATATTAAGACCAGCCGACAATACAAATGCCATTTACAAAAGCATGAAGCTTGTCTGCAAAAGTATTATATATAATGCAAGGAATAAAAGGAACTTTTGTCTAAACATCTCAACAAAGCTGGGAGAATGTTATACCACAGCCACAAATTTACTGCACAATGTTTTTAAGTTTTATCTTAGCACTCAAACACTAGAAAATAATACATAAATGTAAACAATACCAGGATTCCATGAAGGATGCCAGCACCTGCATGTATCAGTTGAATTACTTCTAAGGATAGAAAATAGTTTTCGTCCTGTAATGTGATAGTAGTACAGAGTTCATCTGAGCCGTGAACTGTTGAAAGCTTCCTTAGCAGAGCTGCTCAGCTAAACTCAAAAAACCAGAGCCTCCTAAGCTGTCACATAAGCACAGACTTCCCAACAGTTCTATGGTCCAAAAAACAGCAGCCCAGTAACACAACAAAGGAAGGAGAAAGAAACAGTTGCAAGAAGTAACTCCCCTCTTCTTTCAAACCAAAGTAATCAAAAAAGACTTAATGAGGAGTCTCTTCTTCTCCAAAGCCTATTTTATAAATTTTTATCTAAATGTATTACCTGAGTCAACATAATCTCCAGAATACATGCCTTCAAAATTTTTTAAATTGCAAAAAGCTTTACATCATTTTGGTTACAGAATGTTAACCCAGTTGAAGATAAACACCAGACAGCTGACATACCTTCAACATGTACACACTCACTTGAAATTCTCCACTAGAAGATTAAACACAGGCAACTTCACTAAAGAAGTTCATTAAAAAAAAAAAAGCCAAACAGATTGTGTTTAGTCTGCTCTACAAAGTAATGATTTGGACAGGCTTTAGTCCTGTAAGTTTATTACTAAATATACTCTCATAGCAAGATGAACTATTAGAATATTTTGCTAAGCACATAAACAACATGTTGTCAGTGTTCACTTGCAGACTCCGTATTTCCAGAAATCCTATTGACAAAGTACTTCTAACCCTGCCATCCCCTACAGTTTTATATCTATGTATTTATATATATATAAATCTATCTATCTATATCTCTCTCTAAAAGAGGCCACTCAATTTAAACCAAGTGTCCACTTCAGAAAAGAGAAAACACAGCCATATCTATACATACATAGAACTCCAAGTATTTATTTCAAAATGTACCCAAGATTCCTTGGGAAAACTTGGACACATATAGGTTTACATGATTTAGTTGCTTGTTTTCTTTTTCTTTTTATCACTATCTCTGAACTGTATAGGTCAAATGACCAATTAAAAGCATCTGCAAAACCCACAGTTACAGATAAAGGAATTATGTTCAACACAAGTATCTTTATGCCCTGATTATGCACTTCTTTTTCAAAAGAACTTTTTATTGGCAGCAATCCTAGAACCTAGATTTAGATACTAAACAGTTTCCTGAGACTATTTCATGAAATGGCAGAATGGCAACTGCTGAAATGGGTGGAAATGGAGCTTGCTTTTTCACATGCCCTCGAGGGGAGAGAAGAATGAAAAGTTCCCTGGTCTCAGACTTGCCATGCCTCCCTCCCAGCTCCACTCCTGAGCTCTCAGAAGGAAACAGAACTACTAACCAAGGCCAGTAACTACCAGGTGGTCAGAGCAAGACAATTAATGACCCAAAGACAGATGCCTCAAAGACAGGCCATGAAGAGCTGCCCTCCACAGAACACCCCATTTTTATATGCTGGAAGCAATACTGTTTCTTAAGACAGTTCTTACAGACTTGGTAAGACTAGAGGTAGCTCTCTTCTGCCCAATGACCATGCATAATATTTTTATTCTCAGAAGTATTTTTACTCACAAGCTGTTTTGCTAAGATTTTCTACCTATCAGTTTTTTAAGCGACTGCTGGTGACAGCACATCATTTTTCTTCCTAGTACTAGTCAGTAAGATGCAAGTCTACTATCCTACATACAAACTGAAGCTTTTCTTCTCTCTTCCTATTCATTGAAGCCTTACAAGTTTAATAACATTTCACTGTGTTTCATCAGAACCTCAGTGTTATATAAGATGAAAAATCTTTAAATGTTTTTATAAAGCTTCATTTTTGTTAAACCTGCAACTGCAAAAATTAATAATAGGGTATTTTCAGATGCCTAGGAAAAAAATGCACAGTAAAACTAAGAAGCAACGAGTTCCCTATCATAATAAAAATGAGACTTTTACTTTCTAAGATATAAGTGGTAGTCTTGGGCAGAAATGTTTCACATCAGCAGCACTGAGTCTCCTGCCCTTACACTCTCCCCCTTAAAAGCATGCTTTAAGAAGTCTTGTGCAACTGTAAAGTAAAACAAATTGTGACTCTTTTAACCACAGATTGGCAATCATTCATGATGCTCACACTTACTACTTCCCTCCCCCCAGAAAACAACCCCCTCTTTCATACAAAACTAGTACTTATTTTCCAGACTCCTATTTTCTTAGAAGCATCCTAGAGAGTGTTTTAATATTCCTACATTTGGTCTACAATCTAGCAGATTCTCTTACTACCAAGTGAATTCTTATTTGAGCAAATTTTATAGTTAAGAATTTCTTTCATGAATTACTAGATTGGAGATCTCCTTATCTGAGGATTCTCCTCCTTCCAACAGCTTTTATCTGCTGTGCTAGTTAAAACTGCTGAAGCAGCTCTGCTGACAAGTTCTCACCACAAATTCTTCTCCTCTCCAACTCTGTATCAAACACGTAATTCTGAAGGAATTATAAAATGTGTCACCTTTTGCCTAAATTAAACTTCACTGTTAGATAAGAGCTATATCTTACTCTTTCAAATACACTCTGCAAACACTCCTACAGTAGGAAATTCCTGTAGATAGCCTGCCACTAACCGTTACAGTATATAGAGAATTGTTTCACATATAAAACCCAAGTTTGTTATCACCGATACTTTCCTCTACATCACTTCATCATGAATCCAGACAAAGCATTTTGTAGAAGAAATTACGTACCTAACTGCACGGTTTATTAAAGTGTTCAGAACAGCAGGAAATTAATACCTATTCAGGAACCCTTAGACACTAATTTAAAATAAAGCAGTGCCTTTGTAAATTTAGGTGTACAGTCTTCCAGGTATAAAGCTTACAAGCCCACATTCAAGAAGATATTATCTTTATCTTCACTTTCTTTTTCTGTGACACCTACTTTACTAGTGCTTAACAGTGCTATGAGCTTCTTTGAATGAGAAGGAACACTGCATATTCATTACTTGGAAATGTGATCATTAAGTTGAGCATTAAGAATCTGTATCTACCACTATCTTCTGTATATCCTTTACTGACAAGTTTTAAGAACTTTAGACTTAGATTTTCTTACCTATTTCAGTAACTTGCCGATCGAAAGGACAACGAACTGCTCTGCCATGAAGGGGAAGCCGGGTAAGACAGTCATGACAGACAGTATGGCCACACAAAAGCAGTCGGGGAACTTTGTCACCTTGCAAAGAAAACACATCTTCACAAACTCCACACTCAAGAACCTAAAATTTAGAAAGACATCACATTGGGTTTTGAGCTGATAAAAATGCAAAACTTCATACAAGTAAGCCAAACAACACAGCTTATTTTACTGAAGTTCCTGCAATCACAGCAAATAGGCTGAGTTTGCGATCACAGCAGAATAGGCTAGTTTTGCTTTGTACACACAAATAATGGCCACACGAACGAAAATTTAAAAACAAATACAAAGACATGAAGTGAACATTTAAAGTCTTTGGTGCCCACCCGACCACCACTACTTCTTGCCCACTTCATTTAATGTGCTGCCATACAAAATGCCACTGGTTAGCAGCACAACTAAGTAAGAAAAAACGTCCCTGCAGGGAAAAGAAACGGAGGCAAGACCCTGCCGAGGCAGACTGTCAGCTTGCGGAGAAAGTTTCCATTCACAGCTGACGGATATAAAACGTCTGTCCTACCAAGTTAGCAATTTATTAAGCTACAAATGCAGCATGGAGGTAGCAGGAACAAACAGCAGAGGACCGGAGCATCTTAAAGCGCTAATAACAAGCAAAACTGACTGTCATTTAAAACCAAACCAAACAAACGAAAGCCAAGAAAACGCCCTACAACCCAAAGACAACAGAGCCGGCTGACCACCTCACGGAGCCCAGACGCTACTTGTTCTCCCAGGGAGCTCTCCGCTTTCAGGCCCTTCCCCCGCAGAGGCCCCGGCCCCGCATCCCACGGCTGCACGGGCCCGGCGGGGAAAGCGCCTCGCCCCAGAGAACGGCCCCGTCCCGGAGCCCTCGCTCCCGCGCTCCCCTTCCTCCCAGCTGGGCACGGACGGCGCAACCCCGGCCGCCACAGCCTGTCCTGCCGCAGGAGGCGGCCTAGACCGGGCCAAGAGCCGAGCAGCCCGACTCACCTTCACAGCAGCGCCGGCCGGGCCGCGGCCGGTGCCCCCGGCCCCCCGGCTGCCTTCCAGGCCCGCGCCGGCCGCGGCCTTGTTTACACCTGGGGCCGCCATCTTGGGGAGGGCGGAGCGGGGCGCAGGAAGGGACAAGCGCTGGGGCCGCCGCCCCCCGCGCCGGCGGGGCCCCGGGAGGCTGCGGGAGGCTCCGGGAGGCTGCGGGAGGCTCCCCCGCCGCCGCGCCGGGCCGCTCTCGGCCCGCCTCCTTCCCCCGCACCAGAGCGCCCTCCCGGCCGCACCGCACCGCACGGCGGCCCCGCGCCCGCTGGCGGGCTCCGTCCGGGCAGGCGAGGGAGGCGGGGCAGCGGCAGGCGGAGCCTTCCGGGGCCGTCGTTTCCCCGCCGCGCCGCTTTCGCGACGAGCTGCACCCTGGGACAGCGGGCTCCGGCTTCGGCGGCGTTTGCCGCGCCCGGGCCGGACGTGCGGCCTCAGCTCGGCTCCCTCGGCCGATTGTCTTCGCCGCCGGCAGCGTCTCGGCCCGTCCCGCGGGGCTGCGGGCGGGCACCATGGATGGCAGCCAGCCGAAGCAGGAGCACTTGCTGGCTCTGAAAGGTACCGACAGCGCGGCCTGCTGGGCCCGGCGGTGCCCGCGCGTCCTCCCGGGCCGCTGCCGGCCGAGCCCTCGGCCTCTGCCCCGGGCCCGCCCTCGGGGGCCAGGCGCTGCGGCCGGGCTGGGCCCCGCGGCCGCCTGGCAGCCCGGGCGACTCGGGCTCCAGCTTGCGAAGCGGTCTCCGAACACCGTGTCCCTCCCGGGGGCCAGGCCGTTTCTTCCCTCCGGCTGAGAGGAGGCGGGAAGGGCGCGGCCCGGCGGGAGCGCGGGGGAAGGGGCCCTGTGGCCGAGGTGCGCCTTGCCTGGCGGGGCCGGTCGGTGTGCCCGTGCTTCACAAGGCTTTTAGCAGCCACAAGAACATATTTTCGCTTTAAAATTTAGGCTCCCAGCTCTCGACTCTCCAAACTCTTATTTGTTTGGTTTTCCCCCTCACAGTGGTTTTTGTCCCTTTAACCTCATGCTTGATGCACAGCTAGTTAGCGGGCTTACGTCCTTAATTCAGGAGCATTCAGGAGTAGTGAAAAAAAACGTGCCTGCCTCTCACGTGCCTTGCAGAATTAATACAGAAATCAAGAAAGCCATGTATGATGATTTGTGCTGGCAGCTGCGTACCAGTAAGCCAGCAGCTGAAACACCAAAAGGCTTGAATCTGCTTTCCCCTTACTTCAGTCAACAGACAGTTACTTGATTTTTTCCTACCTTTGTTTTATTTATTTGTTTTATTTTAATAAAATAATTACTGCTTCTTAAGTAGAAGTAATAGTTGTTTAGAATCTCCCGTCAATCAGTGAGGCTGCTCAGATGGATATAGTAGTGCAAAGTGTGTAGGTCATTTCACATCCCATCTTCTGCTCGTTGACTAGTTTTACAACACTCGTTGAGAGAGGTTTTGAAGGTGTCTGCGTGTCACAGTAAAATCTGTTAACCGTAGTTCAAAAATCAAGCAACCTTTTTTTATATATATAAGCACATGCACTGAACTAAAAAACCCGAGGACGCAGAACATCATTAGCTGACATTACAATGAATTTTGATAGCAATTCACTCAAAGGAGAACTTTTTTGAAGGAACTTTATGCTTTTGTAAAAAAAAAAAAAAGCCCAATATAATCCGTGGGTTTGTATTTTCTTTGGTGCAGTGTCCATGCTGTAGATTTTGCAAAAGATGTCAGAAAGGTATTAGGACTTATTTGCATTGTGATTATTTTAAATAAAGTCTTGACAGTGTAATGATTCAGTAGTCCTAAATTGTGTTTGTCTTAGTATCACTGTATATTGCTGACCTCTGGCAGGGAACCTGACATCCTTGCAAACTTATTAGGGGGGGAAAAACAGAAGAGCAAGGAAGTGCACCATATGTTGTGTTGTGTTTTGTAGTAGTGTTTGTAGTTCTCTCATTGCCCCCGCATTAAATACAGTCTTTATATGAAAGTAAGCAATGATGTATAAAAGTATAAAGTCTGAAAAGATTCGAAAAACTAATAAGGAATTATCGGGTCCTCAAGGACTAGAAGTATGGCTGCCTGTATCACTGGGAATCTCTGAATCTAAAACTAAATGTGTAGTTCTGATAAGAAATGGAAGCACAAAACTTTAATTTGCCTATGAAGCTTCACTTTTAACCTGTGACTAAAAACTGCTATATCAGTCAATACTATTTCAGGAAGGATTTTCGTAATGCACATGCTTTCTAGTTTCTTGATAATGCCCTGACTTAAAATGTTGCCATGTAGGAGGAAGAGACTTAAACAAAAACCAAACTTGTCTGATAAATTTGACAAAATGGGCAGCAGTAATAATTGTATATATTTTAATATGCATCACAACAATGTAGCAAGAATGATGACAGATGGAAGTATAATACGTTAGTAGTAAAAGAATGCTCTTGGGGGGGACAGTGCTAGGTAAGCTGCGTGCATACAGATAATGTTCAGTGAGCTGAAGTTACACTGGTAATAATGGAATAGAGTTGCTGATGTTCAGCCTGGATAAAGTAGAGTGTTCTGATATATATCTTGTGTATTTTTGCTACATATTGCTTTTTCGTAAAATATCCTAGCAATGTTTTTCTTATTATGGTGGTATCTTACTTGTTTTATAACACTTCTGCTTTAGGTCCTGTTTTCCACTGATCTTTGCAGCACGGGGCAAGGAAATTCTTGTAAATAAGATTTTTCAGTCTAGATTTGAGAATCCTACTCAAGAGACTGTTCCTTTTCTTAAGAATAACTGGATTCTTACTGTACAAGCATGGAAGTGGTCTTGCATTATCGACCACATCAGAGAGATCTAGTAAAACTGCAGGAATTTGCAGAAGCAGCAGTGAAGGAGTTTCCCATTCGTCAGTTACCAAGATTTGCACCCTGGTTTCCAAATGATTTATACAGATTTCCCCTCAAACCAAAAAAGCGGCCACCTGTTATTTCTTGTGAGGAAGCAGAAGAATTGAAACAACTTTCTGCACCTTCAGAATGTGTTACAGGACCTCCTGATTATGACTGTACAAAAAATCTCCTTGAGTTTCAGTCTAACATGAAACATGGGCAGACTTTAATCCAAGCACAGACTGTTTGCAGACCAATTAACTTGGAGAATCAAGGAGAATCACCACCTAATGGAAAACAAAAATTGAAAAGGTCTTGGAGTGTTTCTCTCGCTAGCCCTAAGCTTAAAGAAAAGATTCTTCCTTTATCTCAAGAACTGCAAAATAATTTGGAAAGACTAAAACTGCATGCATTTTATAGAGCAAAGTGGACAATCGAACAGTCTGCTTGTAATAATCAAAATTTGGAGGACATCTGGATAATGTTGTATAGACTCATCAAGCAGAATGAATTACCATCTTGCAATGCTACTATCCAAAGATCTGTGGGAGAGATATGGGTTTTCTGTGATATATTATACTGTGAATATGTTAGAAATATTCTTAGGGAAAAGCTGAGCCTTACTGATAAAATGAATTTGACTGTACATAAATTTGGAATTATATTTAGTTTATAATTGTGAGAGTTTCATAATCAGATTGCTGTCTGAAGTACTGGAGTTTTTAAGCAACTTAGAATATATAAAATTTAGAACAACTACTTAATATTACTTGGCTGCAGTTTTTTAACTGTAATAATGTATTTATGTTACTTGGTTTTGCCAGGAGACTTGTGAGTAGTTCTATTAAGATTAATAAGTTTCTGTTTGACTTAGTACTGCATTTTGTAGCTTTTCTTTGTCTGGGTGGTCTAAAGGAAGAAAATTATAAATAAAATTTCCAGATTATTATGGCAAGCTGTGTCAGATAATAAAATTTATGCTTTCAGTCAAACAAAGTACATCCTTACTGTGCTTCTTTGAAATCAGGTGAAGGGAAAAATATTTTTAAGTGAGTTGTTACAATAGCTGTAAAGATCTGTAATTATATCTGACAATAAGACTGTCAAGATCTGATTATTTCATGAAAGCAGCATGTGTTTAGATTTATTTTTTTTTAATGAAGGTGTAGCCCTCGCATGAAATACAAACTTACTCTATAGACTGTCCTAGTAAGGTTAATTCCATATTTTCCTAGAAATACTACTGAAATTTTCAGTGGAAGTTGTGTGCTGAAAAATAACAAATTAGCGTTTTCTGATTTATGGCTTTGGTAATAAGATTATTTTTTGTTCCCTATGTTTCTGGTCTTCTCTCTCTGTATTGGAAAACAAGAAAGCTCTAACTTTGAGCTTCAGGTCAAGAAATTAAGAACTCTGACTTCTATCTGTAAACCTTCTTGTTGTCATTGTGAAAGGTAAAGGTCTCTAAGGATGTTAATGTGTTTTATGATGCTAAAAGGCTGAGTTCAGCATGAGTTTTTGTCACTTGAAAGAGTAAAGTGTTTCCAGGTCACTGTGTCCCTGGTCAGCTCCCTGTTCGGAGGGTCAGTAGGACTGTTAAACTGGGATCAATATGACTGTAAGGGTATGTATTCCTCGTAGGCAGCCCTACTAATGGTAGATAATTTTGGTGTAGAGTGAGGTCAGGACCTGTGGAGTCTAGAAAATGGAGAAAATAAGTGAATGGTATTTCTAGATTGTTAGATTATCATTAACACTGACAAAATGGAAGTGCACATAAGCATAATGGAGATCCCTCTATGTAAAAACCAATAAAATCCCCTTGAACTTTTTCTTACATTTTTCTTTTTATTATATAATTGTATTTTATTATAGATGTTGTATCTTTTTTAGCTTCAAATTAAGGGTATCGCTCAGTTTGGATCATTGACATGTATTTCTAAACTTTGAATGTTAAGTGGATCTTATATTGACAATTGGGGTGCTTGTGACACTTAGTATTAACAGGTAGCAAAATTGCTGTGAAGTGCTGTCTAACTGAGGGTCGTTATTAGTTTTGAAGTTTATATAGCCAAGTTATTTCACTGAAATTATTATTCTGAGTTTAACACTAATAGTATCAAAGTTTCTTTGTGCATCAGCATTTTTTAAGATGTAATGGAGTAGAATGCAGCATGAGTTGTGTTTTCTTTAATGTTTTATTTTGTATCTAGGATCTTAGAAGAAAAGAGATGAGAGGTTGTCCTGCAAAGATGCACTATTTTCTAATACTAATTTAGTAGTCCTATTACATATTATAATTTTTTTTGTTTCTACTTCATTCCATGATCTACTTATTGTCTTAAACATGACTAAACTTGATCTGTAACTGTTCTTTTAGAAACAGTCAACAAATTCTAGTGTATATGGGCTTACTGTAGATTTGAGTAAAATTAGGCAACTGCCTAATACAGTTCTGCTATATTTATTTAATACACAGACAAAAGAGCTAAACAAACACTCTACTAAAGAGAAGGAGAAATCTGTGTCACTGTTCAGTGGCAGCTCTCAGTTTTCTGCTGCTTTGGTTCAGCTGGTACACAAATGATGATTATGTGCATTGCCAGCTGTGAGCACCTCAGCTCGATAACTGTTGTGTAATAACAAGAAAGCACCACCTTTGGCTTCTCTACAGGACTACTACAGTATTGGGTAGCACCAATGTAAAAGTTGAAATCCAGACTTTAATTTTGAACCATTCAAGGAATACTTAGTTTTATATGCATGTGTGCTGCAGGGAGACCCTGTAGCAGCCTTCCAGTACCTGAAGGGGCCTACAGGAAAGCTGGGGAGAGACATTTTATCAGGGTGTGTAGTGGTAGGAAGAAGGGTAATGGCTTGGAGCTGGAAGAGTGGAGATTTACCTTAGACATTAGGAAAAATTTTTAGTGTGAGGGTGTTGAGACACTAGAACAGGTCGTCCAGGGATGTTGTGGTTGCCCCATCTCTGGAAGTGTTCAAGGGCGGGTTGGATGGGACTCTTAAGCAGCCTGTTCCAGTGGGAGGTGTCTCTGCCCATGCAGGGGGGTTGAAACTGGATGATCTGTAAGGTCCCTTCCAACCCAAACCATTCTATAATCCTACTATATGATTCAATATATAATTCATTATTTAACTTTTTAATTTTCAATGTGGAATCTGGTTTTCCATTTACTGTGTTTAATCTGTTCGGGGTTTTTGTTTACCTCATGGTTGTAACCTTCAGAGGTAATTTTTTTGAACTTTTCACCCTAACAAAGAGAATGTATTACATTTTTAATGTGAAAACTTGCCTGGATCTGCTGGATGGTAGTGTAAATTCTTGTAAACCAATACAGCCAACTACAGTGTATCGAAGTAATTGAATATTTTATAGAACTGGAAATAGCGAATGCTGACTGAGCATGTAAGATGTACAACGGTACAATAAAGATAGAAGCACATGGCATATGTCGGTGCAAGGATATTGATTAACTTACTGCAGTCAGGAGAAATACTTTTATTTTTTAATTTTTATTTTTCAGAAAATATATAGGTTTATGTCTGTTAAGTTTTGAAGAAAAACAAGTCAGTGATTTTTACCTATTCATCTCAACACCTAAGGTTAAAAATGCTCGTTTGCTTTATGTGAATGCTTTCATAAGAACCTATATGCAAGATTAGGGCCATTGGTTTATATGGATAGAGAGAAATTCTTTTAAGAAGCAGCATCTTAAATCTGTACTACAAATAAAAAACTTGTTATTTGGAGTATTCAAAGTTAAAATAGCCTTTGAAAATACCACTTTATAGAAGCAGAAGTTTTTTATACCACGATCTCAGTGATTTTGCTTTTGTCAGTATTGACAACGTGGTTTTTTTCTGTGCCTGTGGTTTTTGTGATGGTTTTGCTGATTCAAATTTAAAATTTGTGACTACAAGGGAAAGCAATTGTAGAAATAATGTGGACTTCTAGATCTATCTTGTGTATGCTTTGGAGATTAACATGTAAATACAATTCCTTATAGCCTGGAGTTTGAAAGGCTCTGTACTGGTCGTTGTGTCCCATTCTAGAGCAACTAGACTCAAAGAACAGGCACTTAGTGTGGAACAGTCCACAAGAAACCCCAAGCTGGTAGGCTTCTGCTGAAGTCCACAAAGCACCTAATACTGTAACAGGTATAAGACCTTTAGCATATAAATCTAAGCAGTAGATGTTAGTGCACCAGGGGAATGCAGCAAGAGGGAGCAATGGCATCACTGGTGCTCTTGGATTTCAGTGTAGCTGGGAAATTTTTATATGGAAAAAGGCCAGGTTATCTAAAATAGTGTTATCCTTTTTCAGGTGGAGATTTGTTAGTTTGGTTTGTTTTTTTTTTCATGGGAAGAGCACAAGAAAAAAATTATGCTTAAAAAAATTATTTTAAAATACTTGTTTCATTGACCTGTGGCTTATTTTCTGATTTTTGCAGTGATGAGGCTAACCAAACCTACTTTATTCACTAATATTCCGGTGACCTGTGAAGAAAGAGATTTGCCAGGTATGCCTTTTCTACTATTATGTACGTATTACCTGGTTAATAATCTGAGCATCTGAGACCTAGAGGTCAGAGGATTCTTATGACTTCCCATAGACAATAATCTGAAACAGCAATATATTTTAAGTTTGGTAATGGCTATAGGAAAATACCAAGGTGTACTCTAAAACTTTTGACCTTGCAGCTTTGAAAGTCTGCAAATATTGCAAACACGTGACCTCAAAGAATGAGCAATTAAGATGGAAGGCAATTGTGAGAGAGAAATGTGCAACTGTAAAAAGTTTGGTGTTCTATCTGGAGAAAATCCCTGGGAAATTAGAACCAACACCTGAATGTTCTATGGAAAATTATTTTCCAAGAATCTTTTGACTTGTGTTACATTTGTTTTACAGTCATCAGTTGGAAATCCTTGGGTTGTCCCCCAGTAACAGTAGCAGTCTAGAAGTCAGGTATAAGAAGGGAGCAAAGCATATATTCTAAAAAAGATGATGGTATGGAAATATAAAGTAAGCAAGGGAAGAAAATATGTAGGGTTGATTAGTGCTGTTATGTAACGTGCTTTACTTGGGCAGAATTTCCTTTAAAGTTTAATGTTAATTTGAGCGATGCCTGTGGGATTGAACCCTTCAGTACCTTATCATTCACTGGATACAAGTGCCTGGAAGTAAGTTACAATTCATAGGCAGGCCTATAGGTACATACTTCATCCCTAAACAAGTTAATTGTAAAATAAGTATGTCCAAAATAAGAAATTGTGTCATAACTTAAATATAGAGAACTCTTTAGATTTTTCAAATATTTAGATATGAGCAATTTGATATTTCTACAGGTAATCTATTTAACCAGCTCATGAAAGATGATCCTTCTACTGTAAAAGGAGCAGAAATATTGATGCTAGGAGAAATGCTGACTTTGCCTCAGAATTTTGGGTAAGAGTGAATTATTTTAACTGTAACACACGAAGTTGAGGAATAATTTAAGGATAATGTGTTTTATTACTGTTCTTTCTTTTTAAACATCATTGTTGTGCAGTGAGATGATCAACTGTTTTAAAAATCATCTGTGCCTTGATTTGTAATGAGACATAATACATAAATGTGTGCTACCTGATGTAGCACCGTTTCCTCCGTGCTCAAGACTGGAGCATGCCAATCAGTAAGCAATCAAGCAACAGCCAGAAGACCTGCATGGTTAAGCAGGGAGGTACTGAACAAACTGAAGTGGAAGAAAGATAGATCACAGAAGAGGGGCTGACCACTGGAAGGAATAGAAGAATGTTGTCGGAGGATGTAGGGATGCAATGAGGAAAGCTAAGGCCTCCTTAGAATTAAAACAGGCAAGGGAGGTCAAGGACAACAAAAAAGCCTTCTTTAAGTACATTGGAGGCAAAAGGAAGGCTAGAGGACTCATGGGCCCACTGTTGGACAAGGTGGGTGCTCAGATGATGGAGGATTTGGAGAAGGCAGAGTTACTGAATGCTTCCTGTGCTTTGGTCTTCACTGCTAAGGCCAACACTAAAGAGTCCCAGACCTTTGAGACCTCAGGGGAAGTCAGGCAAAAGGAAGACTTTGCCCTGGTTGAAGAGGTTTTGGTTAGAGACCAAGTAAGTAAACTGGACATCCACAAATCCGTGGGCCCTGATGGGATGACATCTTAGGCTCTGAGGGAGCTAACAGAAGATACTGCAAGGCTGCTCTCCATCATGTTGAAAAGTCCTGGGGAACAGGAGAGGTGCCTGAGGACTGGAGGAAAGCCGGTGTCACTCCAGCCTTCAGAAGGGGCAAGATAGAGGACCCAGGTAACTACAGATTGGTCAGTCTCACTTTCATCCCTGGAAAGGTGACGAAACAGCTTGTTCTTGGTGCCATCATGGTCATCAGGAGCAGTCAGCATGGATTCACCAAGGGGAAGTCATTCTTGATTAATCTGATAGCCTTCTATGGTGTTACAATTGGATGGATAGATGAGGGAAGGGCAGTGGATGTAGTCTACCTTTAGTTCGGAAAGGCTTCTGACACAGCCTCCTGCAGCATCCTCATAACAAAACTCAGTAAGTGTGGATTGGATGATAGGGCAGTGAGGTGGATTGGGAATTGGTTGAAGGACAGAGCTCAGAGTGTTGTGGTAAGTGGGGCAGAGTCCAGTTGGAGACCTGTGTCTATTGGGGTCCCCCAGGGGTCAATACTAGGTCCAGCCCCATTCAGTCTATTTATCAGTGACCTGGATGAAGGGACAGAGCATACTATTAGCAAATTTGCTGATGATACAAAACTGGGAGGAGAGGCTGACATTCCAGAGGGCTGTGCTGCCATCCAGTGTGACCTGGAGAGCTGGGCAGAGAGGAACCTAATGAAATTCAACAAGGGCAAGTGTAGAGTCCTGCACCTGGGGAGGAACAACCCCATGGATCAGTACAGGTTGGGGGCTGACTTGCTAGCGAGTAACTGGGGATTAGGACCTGGGGGTCCTGGTGGACACCAGGCTGAACATGAGCCAACAATGTGCCCTTGTGGCCAAGAAGGCCAGTAGCATCCTGGGTTGCATTAAGAGGAGTGTGGCCAGCAGGTGAAAGGAAGCTGTCCTTCCCCTCTACTCGACCCTGGTGAGGCTGCGTCCGGAATATTGTGTCCAGTCCTGGGCTCCCCAGTTGATAATGGGTAAGGATCTACTGGAAATATTTCAGCACAGGGCCACAAAAGGTGATTAGAGGAACAAAGCATCTGCCCTATGAGGAAAGATGAGCGAGCTGGTTCTGTTCAGCCTGGAGGAGACTGAAGGGGGATCTCATAAACATTTATAAATAGCTAAATGGCAGGTGTCAGGAGGATGGGGCCAGACTCTTTTCCAGTGTCCAATGGCAGGACAAGGGGCAAAGGACACAAGCTGGAGCATAAGAGATTCAAGTTAAACATAAGGAAAAAACTATTTACTGTGAGGGTAACAGCACTGGAACAGGCTGCCCAGAGAGTTTGTGGAGTCTCCTTCTCTGGAGACATTCAGAACCCATTTGGATATGTTCCTGTATGATCGGGGGGTCAGACTAGATCATCTTCAGAGGTCCCTTGCAACTCTGACCACTCTGACTGTATGATTCTATGTTGCCTGACTGAATGTAATAAAAATTCAAAACAGAAAGAAAGCTGCAGCTATAGTTGAATTTCTAACGTAATGCAATACTATAAAGCACATCTTATATTAACAAGAGTTTACTACAGCGATTTTTGTGGGTACTGTAGGCCATCTTGGTCTTCTTGGATTTTTATCTAGAAAAAAACCTCATTTGCTTGTTTTCTTTTGAAGTTGTTTGTGTTAGAAGGATGTTATTTAGAAGTATAGGTGTGAAGATGCCAAGATACTTGTAGGATTCGATCTGGCGAATACATGTATGTGAGTGTGTATATATATTAGTTACAATTTAAAAGGGTTTCAGTGAAATGTTCTGTATTTCTTTTAAAATAAATTCTACTGAAGGTGTTTTAATTTTTTATTGAACACAGGAATATATTTTTGGGAGAGACGTTTTCCAGTTACATTAGTGTACACAATGATAGTAATCAAGTTGTCAAGGATATACTGGTGAAGGTATGTGAAGCTAAATCTACTTACTGGATTAAAAAAAAAAAAGTTTCTGACAATATCTTATATGTTTAATGCTAATATGTTAACTTGAAATATCTTGTTGTGATTTTCAATCCATAAAATATAGCTGGAAATTTGAAACAGTAAGACACAAAAATAGAAGTTATGATAAAGATCTTTCAAGTTTAAAATGAAAAACTAGGAGCATAATATTTAAAAAGGAATATGTTATAAAGCATCTCTGGGGAATTAGTGTAGGAAAACTTCAAAAGCTAAAAAATTGTAGTTATATTTCCTTACTTGCACTTTCAGTGAGGTCATCAAAGCAAGTCTCTGTAATGCATTGACTTGCATTTTGCTTATATTCTGAACAAGCTCTTTTCTAGTGCGTTGTTTCTTGGGGTTTGGGGTTGTTTTTTTTTGCATTTTCTGCTGAACAAATAATACATTGAACACAGAAAATCCAGAAATCATTGTGGAACTCAATATAAAAAGTAGATTTTTTTTTTTTTTTTAATCTGCATGTTAAAGGATTGGACTATTTATATTTTAAAACTTGTCTTTAGCTTTGACAAATACCTGATAATCTTAGCATATTTTAGTTATATTACATGTATAAAAACATGTAGGGCACAAAATAGTCAGTGAAACGTCGTACTTCATAACACAAGTTATTTTTCTGTAGATTGTTTTAAGCAGCTGCAGTTCTAAACAATACTTTGTTTTTCTGGCTACAGGCAGATCTTCAGACAAGTTCTCAGCGCTTGAACCTTTCAGCTTCTAGTGCTGCAGTGGCAGAACTTAAACCTGACTGCTGCATTGATGATGTGATCCATCATGAAGTAAAGGAGATTGGCACACATATGTAAGGTTTTAATTTATCTATGATTAAATGGGTTTAAATGAAAATGCAGCACATGCATGCTCTTCTGTGCTTCGATACAGGCACAAAATTTAATATTTTTTTTTTATTGTTTCTTTCAGCTTAGTTTGTGCAGTAAGTTACACTACACAGACAGGAGAGAAGATGTACTTCAGAAAGTTCTTCAAATTTCAGGTATTGCACAAAGCATTCTACTCCACTTCTAATAAGTGGATGAATCTGGAAAACCCATTTTAAAACATTTGATACTTCAGAAGCACTTTTGCATACTAAGAATCTGTTTTACTTTTGAAAATGAACAAATAAAACTAGTTGCTTCAAATTTCACATGAACTGATGGTTTCTGATTACCATGCAGTTAAACATTGTTGGATCCAGCTGGTAGCTAGTCACCAGTGGTGTCCCTCAGGGCTCAGTTTTGGGTCCAGTCTTGTTCAGTATCTTTATTAATGATCTAGATGAGGGAATGGAGTGCTTCCTAGGTAAGTTTACAGATGACACTAAGCTGGGTGGAAGTGTTGGTTTGCCTGAGGGTAGGAAGGCTCTGCAGAGAGACCTGGACAGACTGGACCTATGGGCTGAGGCCAGTTGTATGAGGTTCAGCAAGACCAAGTGCTGGGTCCTGCACTTTGGTCACAACAACCCCATGCAAAGCTACAGGCTTGGGGATGAACATTTGGAAAGCTCCATGGTGGAGAAGGACCTGGGGTGCTGGTTGACAGCTGACTGAACATGAGCCAGCAGTGTGCCCAGGTGGCCAAGAAGGCCAGGGCCATCCTGGCCTGCATCAAGGAGTAGTGTGGTCAGCCAGAGCAGAGAGGTGATCATGTCCCTGTACTCAGCATTGGTGAGATCACACCCTCGAGCACTGTGTCCAGTTCTGGGCCCCTCACTTCAAGAAGAATGAAGAGTTGCTGAAGCACGTCCAGAGAAGAGCTACCAAGCTGGTGAAAGGTCTGGAGAACAAGTGCTGTGAGGAGAGACTGATGGAACTGGGATTGTTTAGTTTGAAGAAGAGGAGGCTGAGGGGAGACCTCGTTGCTCTCTGCAACTACCGGAAAGGAGGTTGTAGGGAGGTGGGATTTGGCCTCTTCTCACAAGTGCATATTGACAGGACAAGAGGAAATGGCCTGGAGTTGTGCCAGGGGAGGTTTAGACTGGATATTAGAAAGAATTTATTTACTGAAAGAGTGGTTGAACAGTGGAACAGGCTGCCCAGAGAGCAGGGTGGTGGAGTCACCATCCCTGGAAGTGTTTAAAAGAAATACAGATGTGATGCTTAGGGACATGATTTAAGCACTGAATGGATAGATTAGGTTATGTTTGGTGGATTTAGGTTATGGTTGGACTTGATCTTCAGGGTCCTTTTCCAAACAGGATGATTCCAAGATTTCAGAAAAAATATTATGTCCTGCAATTTTTATTCATTTATTGAGAAAGAAAAATGTCCTTTTAAACAAAACACCCTTTTATAGCAGCCAACTTTATTTTTAAACAGAGTAAGTGTTCCTCCTGACTTTGACACATCTAACCTCTGAGTTTAGATTTAAAATTCTGATTTTTGTTTTAGTGTGTGTAACCTTTTTTTGAAGTGGAGCTTAGTGGTTTGTTTTTTAAAGGAACCTAAGCAAAGAAATCTAAAGTCTTATATCTGACTAATATGTACAGAAGTAATTGATAGGAGTTGAAACCATTTGTTACACAGGACAAATTTCAATAATTAAGATTATTGAAATTAAGATTAAGGAAAACAGTAAATTACTATTAACTGTGGGCTGGTTCTGGCAGGAAATAATCTGTTTTACCATATATTTAATGGATGTTTCTATTTTAGAGAAATTTGGATAACTCTGGTGTCTTTCCCATAGAATGGAGAATTAGTTTACATGCTTTACTGAGTATACTTTTAGATACTCTCACAGTGTCTGGTAATACAGGAGCATTACATAATTGAGACCTGTATCTTCTATAAGTTGCAGGTTTTTAATTTTGTTCCATCTGGATGCTTCAGAAAAAAGCATTTCAGTCTTTAGAAAGCTAAATTGTCTTGTGCTACAGATACAAAACACCAGAGTGCTGTTGGGGCCTTGTGGCTACTTGTGGGCCCTGAAATAGCAGCTCTTCATTAGTCAAAAGTGTTTTCAGACAATCCAAGGGAAAATCATTCTGTATCAATTTTTGTCTTACACTTTCTGAACCCAGAAACTCTGCAGTGTTTCTTCATTTTTACTGAAACTGCTTTTCTATCTTTGTGTGTTTTGTCTTGCTCTCGTTGTGAAACTGTTTCCCTTTCAGTTTCTCCATTCTCTGTCCTCTCTAGGCTTTCTCTGGTACCTAATCTATGTATCTGCAGTCTTCCAGTTCTTGTCTTCTCTCCCTTCCCTGATTTTGTTTTTGCCACGGCCTTGTCCAGTATGTCAAGTTATCTCCTTTAGATTTGATACGGAAACTTATTTGTGCATTTTTCAGGCGTCTGCATGCATATTGTAATTTCTGTGGGTGTTAACTGAATCCAACACAAGCAACTGTGATGTCACAGTAGCTAAGGACAGCTATCTGTCAAATTCTAAGTTCTTTCTTTGAAGAAGGAAGCAAAAGAGCTTCTCAAATACACCATTCTAGAAATACTCTCTGACTCATTATGAGAAAAACAGTTTACTGAGCAATTTTGGTTGTTATTTTTTGACATGGAGGCACCTACTAGAAAAGTGGAGAACCAGCAAAAAGAAGCTTTACAAAAAACGGAATCAACTTTTTTACAATGGGAATTGATGGCTGTTAGTGATCAAGGTGCCACCAGCTGTTTTAGAACAAAACTCCACATTTTCTGTTTAACAGATTTTCAGCTTTTTCAGTTATGTTTTCTAGGATCTTTTAAGTTGAATTGGTGTTACAGTTGGTTTTAAAATATTATTTTTCAACCATTATATATAGTGTAATATTGGTCAGTGGTACCTTTTTGTTCCAAAGCTTTCTCTGAGTAATTAACACCATTATGTTTATATGGAGAAGGAATTATTCTTTCTAGGCTTTGGTTGTCTGGTTTTTCAGGAGGGTTGTGAATGTCACAATAATGTTATTTTTACTGGAATGTCCCTTGAAATTTAATGGAATGAATGGAAAGACTTTGTTTATCAGGAATAGAAAGAAAACAAAAGCATTAGGGAAATCAGTAAGAAGCTTACTGAAGCAAAATGTCTGGCTGAAAAAAGTACTTAACTGACAAACACAAATTAAAATTCTGACTTTTTTTTCTGAATGGAGAGGTGGTTGTGATTAGTTGAAAGATTTGAACATGATGTCTGTTATAATGCAAAAATGTCTGTGCAGACTACTTTTTAAGCCTGAATTTTTCAGGGCTAAAAAATTTGTTCACACCTTGAAACTTCAGGGATCTCTCAGTATGTGGTACACTTACATGTAAACAAAAGAAAAGTTTTTCTGTGTAAACGGAAATAGGTGTCTTCAACAAGATAATCTGTTTCCTTACAAGTGCAATAAAATACTATTTCTTTCAATTACATTAGTGTATATCCATGTCACATTTGAAGATGCTAACTGAAGTGGCTTTATGCACAAAATTAAGCACCTAAAAACCAACACTCTTATCACCTTTTGTATAATGAGATTGTTTTCTTTTGCGGATTTAATTTCATGCTATTAAATTTATTAGGGTTTTTATTTCTTCTATCAGTTGCATTTTCAAGAAGGAAGTTAAGCCCAGTAATGTTTTGTTGCTTAAGCTAATCACGAGTAGTTCTCAATTTAATTTTAGAGAAGCCCTTGGCAACTTCTGTTTGCTGCAGAACGGTGGAAAGCTTGTAAACATAACGGGGTTCTTGCTCGTTCTTGAAAGCAAGTACAGACCACTTCAGGATACAAATGGATGTAATGTTATTTTAAAGAGATAGATTGACTTAGTGCACTGAATTTGTCTGGTTTCATAAGGTGCCATTGCTTAAGTGGACAGGTATTTGTTTTCTGTCTGAGAAAACTGTTTAGTCAAGTTTGGAAAGAAGCAGCAGCAAGTATATTCTCAGAATTGTGAAGTTTTAGCTTAGTTGTTTGTATTATATTCCATTACACACCTGTTCTGTGTGAGATGAAACAGAAAAATAGCACTTTTGTGAAAGATACTAGTGCTTATAAACAGTTTATGCTGAAGATGTTTGAGAAACCAGTTGTCAATCTGTCTTTTTTTAATTTAATTCAGGTTCTTAAACCACTAGATGTGAAAACCAAATTCTACAATGCTGAGGTAAGTGAGAGCGGTGTGTGTTTGGTTTCTTTTGGTGTGCTGGGTTTATTAATTCACATTAGGTGGTTATATGAAATTCAAAAAGCTTCTTAAGTACACATGTCTCTCAGAAAGATAAGTTCTAAAGGGATATATTCAGTGTTGGGTTTATATTAATTAGTTTAAGAATAGATATACTTTTGATGAAGAGGGTGAAGAGATGTCAGGACGTAAAAGCAACTGACTTACAATTTTGCATATTTCCTGCTTTTCCATGAGCTCAAATACTTTCAGTTATTGCTTGTATGTTTAGACTGATAGAGTATTTACTGTACTGGAGATTAATTGTTCACAAAACAGGTAATGATATACCAGATTGGGGAAATTTAAGTTTCCTCAATATACATGTGACTTCTCTGTTCAGTAATTTAATTTCTAGGTTTGTGGCAGTTATACACAGTGTTTCAAAACTAAGTGACAGTATATATGCCTTGTGTATTTATTTGGACATACTGAGGCTGTGGATATTAATGGGAAGAATTTTTAACTGAAAAATGACACAAATAGTGGAAACTCTTATAAATTACGTAAACATTCTTTTTGTTTGTAGGCACTGACTGTGGATATGTGTATTATGTAGATCTGTTGCAGGGTATAAACTTCCACAGTATTGTATTACATAGAAAGTCAGTACATTTGTTTCTGTCATTATCATTTATGTGTTTTGTGATAGTGAGGAATGCAGGTCAGACTGAATTTTGCAAAGTACTTTGAGAGCTTCCCTTATATTAATTTTTTTCTGTAACCACTGAAACCTGTTCTACTACACTGCTAATAATTTGGTTGAAAACCTTAATTAGTATTCCTAAACAGTTTGTTTGTAATAGTTTAAAAGGCAGAGTGAAGTTGTAGGTGTTTTATGTTGCAGGGAACAGTAGATGAGAGAAGAAGACCAGTGTCAGTCGAGGAGAAGAAAATATATGTAATTTTGGCAATTTGAAAAATAACTTGTGGTTTTGCAAGTAAAAAACATTTTGCTCTCCTGCTTGTTTCTAATGAAGCAGCTGACGTGCTTGTTAAGCATTCAGAAAGCAGGGATTCTCCAAATCTATTGTTCTAATTATTTATCTCTATCTTAGTCACACCTTGGGTTCATTATGCAAGATGATGGCTGTAGAGGTGTGAAAGGTATATTTATTTCCTTTCCTGACAGTATCAATAGATAAAATAGAAGGGAGAAATAACAGATAAGAGTTTCTGCTCTACAAATGGGGATTCCAGATGCAAAGATCTGTCTTGTTCAGAGTTGAGAAGGAAACTTTTCATGAAGATTTTTCTCTCTGCTGTGAATGAATAGTATATAAATTATGAGAAACTTAGCACACAGCATGTAATTTATATAGAGGGAGAATAAATCAGCATCAAGCATGTACCACTGGTTGAGTGCTATATGGAACTTTTTCCTGCTGTGATTTGAGAACAAAAATAATCCTAAAAAACCTAGGTCATTCCTCAGGGAGCAAAATAAAGCACCATTTTGTGCATTGATTATACTGCTGTTTCAGATAGAAGATACATGGTAGGGGAAAAAGGGATGGATAAATTAAATTATACTCTCTTTCTGTACATTAAATACAATTTTTGTGTTGTGCTGAAACACTTCATAACAAATGGAAAATAAAAAGGTCTTTAAGGTAAATTCTGAGCAAACTTGATATAGTTTAAAAGTGTTCTTTTTTTAAAAAAAATGTTTTACTTACTGGCCTTGATAAGGGACTTTGTAAACTTGATTCCCCAATTAGCCACCGATTCCTTATCATAAAGACCTATGAGAAGCTTCAGTGTCTGAGCTGGTATTTGTGGATTTTGGTTTTAGTTTTTTCTCCCCCCGTAAAGGCTATAAAAGGCTGCTTTGGTGGCTTTTGTTCTTCCTTTTCAGGAATCTATGCAACTGCAATTACAGTAGTATCCTTATGATTAATTGAAAAAAAAGTTTATCTTAATATTTTGGATTATATTAGCTGAGCAATTTTCATTTTCCTAGCAAACTGATACAGGCCCATTCGTATTTCATTTCTGAAAGTACATAAAGTGCTGCTATGCATTGTGACTACAGAAGTCAAAATTTAAAAACCTAAAAATGAGTCCTTGGATAAACGTTGTACGTGATACTACATTGCTGTCAAAGTGCCAACACCTTAATCCTGAAAGTTAAGACACTGTATTCTTTGGGAGCAAGGAAGAAAAAAATAATTGGTTTATGTCAGTTATTAGTTAACTAAAGGTCTTTAAAGATTGACTAATGAGTTAAACTGTTATCATTAATATTACGGATGTCATGTTATCTATTCATAAAGTCTGTCACTAAAATTATTTTCTACTAGAAATTGTAATCCATAATTTAATTTTTTCTAAGACAAGAAATTACGCTCAACCTTAATTTTCTTGCTTGTTGCTCATAATCCAGTACCATCCAAATCAAGTTGATCACTGAAATTTGCACATAGAATGCACGCCCTGTCGCCCTAACCTGCTGCAATCCTGAGACTGAATTGCCTAATGTGCAGGAAGTCTGTCATTGGCTTTGGTGTGCCTTGGAGAAGGCTCCGTAAAAGGTCTGCTCCTGCAAACATGCACAGGGAGACAAACATGCAGACACTTAAGAAAACAAAGTTTGCAATTAAAGTTGAGTTTCTGGAGTGATGGATATTCAAAAAAGAGTTTTTCCTGGTTATGTTATACCAAATTTTGTTATCAGCTGCAGTATTGTAGTTTTACTAGAACACATTACCACATTATTTTTATTTTCAGACCCTATATACATGTATACTGCACATTAACTGCAAAATGACAAGGACTGTTCTCCCATTTCATACACAACCCATTGCATGGATTTAAATTTAGGGCAAACTTTAAATTTGCTCAAAACCTCTGTTTGGGGCAGTCAGTTTGTTCTGCCATATCTTACCTCTGACTTATGTGCCTTAGGCTGTACTTTGGATTGGTTCTGAAGCAAAGCTAGTAAACCATGTAACCATACTTGCTAGAACTTACTAGAAATGTAGTTGTCATCTTTGTTTGCATCCATTTTCATTTATGTTCCTGTCTTACTAATGCTATCTTGTTTAGATGGTGCAAAAAAAATGCAGAAATGCATTTTGTTTGAAAGTTAGCTTCCTTTTTCTTTAACATTTAACCCTAATTTCTCTAATGTGTTCTTTTTTATTTTCCCATTAGAGTGACCTCAGTTCTGTGGTAATTTTTATTTATTTTTTTTATAAATATGTATGCTTTCTTAATTGCCTATTTGTCTCTGTGCTTGTTGTTGACATTCTTTTAAAGACATAATGGAAAAGCAATGTTTGTTCTGCATATCATGAACTGATGTTTTCTCATCTTTATATGTGCAGCTGATCACTTACATGGTTAGCTCTTTCTTTAATACCCATTGTTGAAACTGTAAGTTGATTATTCTTTTCCAGCCTTGATAATTCTGTGATTACAGAATCTTGCTTGTGAGGGTCTTCCTATAAAATACCCCACAAAAATGTTAATAGATTCATTATTTGAAAAATGGAGTTAATCTCTCCTAAATGTTTCCTGCTTTTGACCCATGGAAATGTAGGTTTTACTACAGCAGTGCTTCTGTAAGCTGTAAGCAGACTTAACATCTGCTTGGTGGAGACAGTGGGTTTGAGGAGAGAGCAGCAGTTGGATCTTTATCCTTCCTATCACTAGCTGGAACTGCACTTTCCAACTTTTAACTGCATGTAATAGTTGATGAGTTAATATGATACTTCAGCAATCTGATTTCACTTTAAGGTGTGCCTGGTATTAAAGTAAACTGCATTCTTCTGAAGTATTCAAGGATTTTATTATTTTAAAAAAACAAACCCTGGGATATTATACCAACCTAGGAGTAACAGAAAACTAACTTGCTTTTTCATTATGCTGCTTGTTTTTTTTTTTTCTTTTCCCTTTCAAATATGCTTTTTCTAAATTTCTGCCTATGGTTGCTGCATTGAAAACAACTAAAATTTGGGTAAATGGACACTTTGAGCAATGGATTTATGGGATATAAACAGTATCAATTTGAGTGATAGTCAGATGGTGGTATAGTAATGATAACTGAGAGCCATGTTTTAGTTGGGGTGATTTCCAACTCCTGCAAGTATGAGGTCTGTCTCTAACCCATGAAGCTTGGCACAGTTTTCATTACTAGATATATGCATCATCTGTTTTGTCTTTAACCTGTTTATAAAGCACAACAAACAGTTCCAGTACAATTCTGTTTTTCTAACACAATGCCTTTTGAGACTAAAAATATTTTGGCTGTTTTGCCTTACTTTTATTTTTGTAATTTACAATCAGGGCTCCATGTTTATAATGAAGGTGAAAAAGAAGCTGTAAGGTTTCCTTCCACCTGTCCCATAAAAATACTTTAAAAATATATTTATCATAATAAAATACCTGAAGTGAATTTATAGAATCGGATATTTCAGTTGGAAGTGACCTACAGTGATTATCTAGTCCAACTGAATCAATAACTCTTGTAAATGCAGATTTGTTACTCCCATTCCACCCCCAACCCCTCTTTTTTTTAATTGGCACTTCTTTCCTTTTGTTCCTTAAGTCTCCAGAAGCTCGTATCTCTAGTACATTGAGCCTCTGTAGTCATTCTATGCTGAGATTTTAGAGCTGCGAAGTGACTTCACTGGTCTGCAATTCCACAGAAGCAGTGAGGCAAAACTACCTCAGTTCCATGTTTTTTCAGTTTCCTAAGTTTAAGTCTAGCTTACTCTTCTGCTAGAATTAGCCCTTATATATCGTATTCAGACATTAGTTTCATTTAAAATATATGTTTTATAGGTTGTTTTGAAGGGAGAGCACCAGCTGACTTGTTGGATGCATATAATATTAATAATCAATGGCATGATGCAGCGGAGTGAGAGAGGAGGCTGGTTTTTCCTTTTAGCCAGTACATCAGTGTTTCATAATGATGAACAAATCTCAGCATGTACCTTGGCTATTTTACTTCAGTTAAAGAAAAACACACTTACTTCATTTTTTTTATACAGCTTGATGCACTAGTAATATGGCATGGCATGTCGTTGTGCACTGCAGTTCCTTACCATTTATTCTATTTTTTAAGTTTTTTAAATAATTTTGATTTAAAATTGAGTTGCAATTGACTTGATAAAAGTCTTGAAGTGGTAATCTAATGCATTACAAATAAGCAATAGCTAGAGCATAGCAAAATTATCCCACATCCATTGTTTGGCAAGATACCTGTTGACTAACACTTTTGCTCCTATTGTTACTGGGATTAAGGTTTTTTCTTGCATTAATTGATTTGATTTGCAGGCATGAACTAAACACATGTGACTTTTTTTTTTTTAACAATAGGACTGTCTGCTCTTTTTAATGACACTAATAGCATTTTCATGAACTTCCACTTTGTGGTTTTTTTCAGACAGATGAAGTGTTTCTGGAAGCTCAAATTCAGAATATCACCACCTCTCCAATGTTTATGGAGAAGGTTTCTTTAGAGCCATCTATGATGTACAATGTTGCAGAACTGAACACAGTTGACACAGCAGGCGAAAGGTATGCTTGAATTTGGAATATTTCACTTTGAAATTATTTTATTATAACTAATTATATTGTCTGTAATGGAAGCATTCTAGTTCTTTGCTTGATTAAGAAGATCAAATTCCTGTTATGTATTCAGCTGGAAAAGGTGTTAATTTTCTTTTAATAGAAACTATTGTTAGAACTTTGTAATTCTACCTGTAAAGAAATCCCCAGCTTAATCCTCAAGTAATTGGTAACATGATGGCATGGTAACATGAAAACTTACTACTTCTTCATTATTTCCTTTATAGAATGTAGCCCACATCTGGTTCTGACTTGATGTGTGTATCCGCATTAGACCCATCTGGCTTGTCCTTGCTTTCTTCTAGCAGAGTGGTGACTGTTTTCAATTGTTCCAATCAAGATTTAGCCAGACAAGGTGTATCAGTGGAATGCCCCTATAGGATCTTAGAATATAGAAGTCTGTCATGCTGCAATAAATTAAATGTCATTTAGTATCAATTAGTATAATGCCAAATATTAGAATAATTTTTTTGCTGTGTTCTGGAAACTTGTGGATGTAAAACATCTTGTGATATCTGCATAGAAGCTAACTTTGGCTATTTGTACTTTGCAGTTTCTTGGTTTTTTGAAGGAGATGTTTGGGTGCTTCTGCAGTGGGGGCTGAAGTGAAAATTTTGCCTCCTCCTTGCCTGTTGAAGGGTTCACCTGCAGTGTCACAGAGCATTTTTCTTACTAAGTGTTTGCATCTGCTGTAATGGTTCTTGTCCTGAACAGGAATCTTAGGCGTATTACACTTAGATTTACTAGAAAGGAACTAAATGGCAGAAGTAAAATTACCTGCATTTTTAAATGCTATGATATTTTATAATAAATTATAATGTAGCAAAGTGAATTTCCATTTCAGTTCTCTGGCTCAGATTAATTTATTTTTTTTTTTCCCTTGGTCCTTGATAATACTACTGAAGTTGTAGAATTATTTTCTGTTGTGGAAACACAAAAAAATTTTGTTTTGCCATGAGTAAAATATACACACACAGAGTAAGACTGGTGAGGGAATGGTGAAAAAGCTTGGGTTCTTCAGTCTTTCCTAAAACAACTGTTTAAATTAAGACACAATGTTGTGATTTTTTTAGTGAGTCTACTTTTGGCTCAAGGAATTATTTACAGCCTATGGATACACGTCAATATTTATACTGCCTAAAACCGAAGAAAGAATTTGCAGAGAAAGCTGGAGTGATAAAAGGTGTAACAGTGATCGGTAAACTAGACATTGTATGGAAAACTAACCTGGGTGAACGAGGAAGGCTGCAAACTAGCCAGCTCCAAAGAATGGTAAGTGTAACTTAAGTATCAATTTAACTTAGTACCCATTTTTAAGGCAACTCAATTAACAATTTAATGACTTGAAGGAAAACATCCTGACCTCATTCTGATTTCACATGTTTCTAGACATATTTAATTAGAAATTACGAAGTTATTTAATACATTTGGTCAGTGAATTCTGGAAAAAACACTGTTCCTGTAGCCAAATAAAAGCATTACTTTCCTTTTGGACATGTGTATGGCAACATTTTATGTTGAGTTTTTTTTTTCTGGCACATAACATGTCTTTCCCTTCTCACAGCACTGAACATAACTTAATGGGTTATGCACTTGAATTGCCAGAATCAAGTAACCTATATAGCAAGACATTGGTTAGAATAAAATTAACTTCTCAAATGCAATTTGGCAACAGACTGAAAAGCACTGACAAAAGCATGCTGTTGAAGTCTGCTTCCTAATTAATACAGAAATTTTAGCTTCAAATAACAGTTTTTATGTGTAGGGTAGTACTATTTTCTCTTTCATGTCCAGAATTCTGATTTAATCTATTCTGTTCTGGTAGATTTATAAATTGTTCATTAATTTTAAGTTGTAATTACTAGCTTGCTCAAGCCAGCCTCACTATCTGTCTACTCTAATGCCTAAAACTGACTTGGATCTTTTGAATTTAAGATGGTGTAATATGGGAGAGAAGTAAAAAAAGATCTGACAGTTGAATTTTAGTCAGAGTTTACAAAGCTTGTAATCGGGTTTTTGCCTCTGTCATCCGCACACCTGCCCATCTTATAGTAAATCGAGTGATTCTCTGGGAAATCGCATTGCCTTGGAACTAGGCACACAAACCTAGATGCTGGGAATTCACAGCTAAGTCACTAAAACTTCCCCTTGTTTTTAGTTGAAGTGTTAATTATCTGTATAACCCCATCAAATTAGAAATTGGTGTTTTTCTGAAATGTAGTTACTCCTATGACTTTGAATTTTTCTGCTTCTTTTAACTAATGAACTTTCATTTTCAACTGAACTTCTCTATAATGTCTCTTTAAAAGACTGATTTTTTTTTCCCATCCCTAAGTCAGTATGCTCTCTGCTCTGCATCCTTTCTTGCTGAACCTTTGAGAATTGCACTTGAAACACAGTGGTGATTAACACACCTCTATACTCCAGGATTAGTTTTAGTTATCTATAATTTTATGCTAGTGATTAACAGAGAAACATGAGCTTTTTTGTGTACTTGGAGCAACTGTCTTTGGAAAAGCAGCAGAGAGTTTCTAGATTTTTTTCCATTTGAGTTGTAGTGTAACTCTTTTGTCTTCTCCTCGGTGGTTTTTCAAGTGGTATCAGATAATTTTGTTTCTAGGCTCCTTTCACCTTCCATCATTTTCCTTCTAATCCATTTACTAGCTTTATAACCACTGTTTCCCCCTTGGCCCAGAACTTCATCTGTACTGTGCCTCTCTGTCATAATTTTGGTTTAGATTAGGAATATGCTTTTGAAACAAGTGTCCTGGATCACCCCCTCCTACCATTTGAGTTTTTTTGTGGAGTGGTCTTGGAATTCACAGACACATTTCTGGGTGACTTTAAACCAGACAGATGCATGTCCATAGTATGCCAAGGGTGTTCCACCTACCCCTGGGCATTCAATCCAGGACTATACTAGACACAGTCTAAAGTTAAACAACATTATTCTTTAGAAGCACAAGCAGGGAATTGTCTAGTTTGTTCCATACTCTTGTAAGCAATTGCCTCATTTTTGGATGAAAACTACATTCCTCTTTTTGGTGTTATTGTAAGGCCTTTACCTCTAGCCATCAGTTCTTGCAGGTAACTCATTGTTAAGGCCAACAGGTATGTACTGGTTTAGGTCTGCTCATCTGCTCGGATATTGTCTTGATTTGGTCAACTGCTGCTAAGTTTATTGTATAAAAACTGCTTTTATTGGTTTTTTTCTTAATATATGTCTGTAAAAGAAGCTTCTAATGTTATGGCAAACTACTCGTTGAGGGAACTTGGCATAATGTTTCCAGCGGATTCCTTCCTGTCAACTAATAGAGCTGGAAACGTCTGCCTTTTCCCAGTGCTAGAAAATTACTTTTCTTTCTTGAAAGGTTCCAAACTTAGTTTTCTCAACTGGTCTGGAGTCTTTCTGGACCTCCTCAGAAGTATATTTTAATCAATGTAACTGTAATGTAACTTTTACTGCAGTGTCCTTTTATCAGCAGAATTGGAACATGTAAAAATTAAGCCTTGTCAGGCAGGACAAATTTTTCCCTTGTTTTTCCTTCCAACTTGTCATTTGTGGAGACTGAAAATCTACAGCTTTTTGTCTGCAGGTTACCATTTTGATCAGCACCGCTAGGATACTTGACATAGGTTTTTTAAGTGACCAGGTGAAATATTGTTCGTTCACCTCATGATGGAATTGGATAGTTTGACAGGTGTTCATATAACGGGCCTTTCTAACTGGTGGCAGAGACTTGGAGGACTGAAATGGCAAGAATGAACAATTTTTTATTTCTTAGGATGTGAAATAGTGGCAAATTTATGCAGGGAAACTATACTTTTGTTGTCCACAGTAAATCTGTTACCTGCCTAACAGAGAAGTCTCAGAGTAAAGCTGAGGTTTTCAGGAACTGTACACAGGTATTCAAACTTTAAGGATGTGAATGCTGAAAAACTTAGTAACAAAGATCATCTTTGTCTTACGACTTGGTAAGCCTATCAAGAAGGTGGTAACTGGTAGTGGATGGAGTGCTCCTGTGATTTGGGTATAAATCAAAAGCATGAAGTCGATCTTCTGTCTTCAAATTTCTCTTACTCCAAGCTAGTTGCAGTAAATGAAAACTTGAGTTGTCTTTACTATCCAGAATCTGAGCATATATGTTCTTGTATCTTCTCAGGCTCCCGGTTATGGCGATGTAAGGCTTTCTCTGGAGACAATACCAGACACCGTAAACTTGGAAGAACCTTTTGACATCACATGTAAAATAACAAATTGCAGGTAATGATGTCATGTGATTTGTGTGCTTTTTCCTGAGTGGGTAAGTTGTAGCTGGCTTTGTTTCATCTTTCTGTATTTTCTCCTGAAAGAACTCACACCTAAGAGTTTAGTATGAGTTGTAGCAACATGAAACTACTTGAAACACATATTTTGGATTACAATTATTTTAAAAAACCTCAAAGAAACAAGAAGAGCTTCCATCATTACCCATCGAAAACATTTGGATGAGGAGATTGCCAAAATTCTCTAGTGGGATTCAGCTGCACCCTGTACTTACATTGCACATCAGCTTAGTTAAACTAATAACAAAATGAGTGCATACATAGTATTTTTTTCAACTCCAAGTAATTTTATCAGAATACGTGATGCCATTTGATTGATTTTTTTCTACTACTTCTGCAAAACTGCTGGAATGCCTGCTAAACCTTGTCACCACAATCTTTTGTGTGTATTTATCTGTGTTCTGACTTGATCTGGCTTTACACTAGGATCTGTGGTAGCCTTGATAAGCGGGTTGAAACAGTGACATTTAAATAAAGTAACTCTAAATAGAAGTTGAAGCCAGGGACTAAAGCATGTACCTGGTCTGCAGATACATCTCATAAAAATGTTGTACTCTATCCCAAATGTGAGCAGTATGATGCTCTCCAGTGTTGCTAAACCCAGCACAAAGGTATATTCAACTGAATTACTGCACGCCGCAGCAAATCTTGCCACCTTGTAATTATTGATAAACACTTGATAAATAGTTACCTGAATAGCAGTAAATTTTACATGTTTTGCAGTCCATAAATGGTTAAAAAAAGCCCACAGGTTTATTCTTTTTTTCAATTTCCTCTAGCAGTGAAAGGACTATGGATCTGGTTTTAGAGATGTGCAATACTAATTCCATCCATTGGTGTGGAGTTTCAGGAAGACAACTTGGAAAGTTGCACCCAAGCTCATCCCTCCATCTTGCACTTACATTGATGTCTTCAGTTCAGGGTTTGCAAGTAAGTCTTTATAGCGTAGTTTTGTTACGAAACAGTTGTTTTATGGCAATTCTTTCTATTAACAACTCTTATAATATTTTCACTTTCTAGAGTGTCTCTGGTTTAAGACTTACAGACACGTTTTTGAAGAGAACATACGAATATGATGATATTGCACAAGTCTGTGTAGTTTCTTCAGAAGTGAAACAAAGCTGAAGAAAAATCTATGTATTTCTGCTGGGCTTTTTTTTTTTTTTTTGGACCAACTTCTTGATGTCTTTGCAGCTGAATTATATTAAAATGTGTACAAACAAAACCAAATCCCTATATATCTACACATACAACTATGCTTATTTAAATTCTCTGAGCATTTTTTGAATGTTTTAATATGTTTTAAAAACATGCATATGCATTTTACTGAAAATAAAGCCTTTGAAAAACGTGTAGCTCTAGCAAATTATATTGCATTAACATCACCTCAGAGCAGGAGGGTGAGTTTGATGTGAAATAGTAGCACTATTGTGTACTTGTATATTTTTACTTACTTTCGTTATTTTAGTTAGTTAAAAAATATTTTAATGGCTTTCAAATCGTGGTTGTGACAAAACTTGAGAACAACTTCAAGAAACTGAGCTTTCACAGACAAGTTCCTGGAATCCAAACCCCTAGAAGAAACACCTCAGGGTGCCTGGCATAGCATTTGCATGGTACCTGCACAGCCAGAAGAACTAAAGCCTGGTAGAGGCTGTTGAAAATCCTACTTACTGACTTGTATTTCTCAGCTACCATTTTGGCACTTAGCAACCTTAGTTAGTTTTGACAGTATTTCAAGCTTTCCTGTTTATAAAATCTTTTAAGTGTAGAATTAAATTTTAAAATATTGGATACGTTCAGGACTAGCTTACTAAGTTGAGGGAATGAGTCCATACAGGGGAAAACACTAAACCAGAATGAAAACCTGTAATCCCACATGTCTAATAAATGCGGAGCGACCAACAAACAGGTATTTTAAAGAACGTAAATTACCTGTTACTTTACATACATCAGCAATCTAAAACAGTAAAATCACAACTATCCAGACAAAAAATGTACATTACTTTATTTATAATCTATTTTCAAGTTAAACTGACACAAGTTGAAGATGTAACTGTATGATAAAAAGAGGTAGGAAAGATACAGAAATGGTAGACAAGTTGCATTTTGCCAGTATGACTTTCTGTAGTTGAATCCAAAGCTGCAGACTTTGTTCTTTCTCCATATGCATGAGGGACTGTACTTTTTACAAAAGCTAAAGTGGAACTGAAACAATTTCTAAGCTGAGTATTTCATTAGGTGTCTTTATGATCAAGCATAATTAGAAGAATATAATTCCATGCAAGCAGGTTACAGGAGTTCACAATTTCAGTGCAAAACATTTTCTTTTCTAACAGTTATCACACTTAAAATGGTGATAGAACATACGAATGATAAACTGCAATTGATCTTAAAGCAGTATTTACAGGAGGTGTGGTTTACCACTTGATCTATCAGGATGAAAAATTTTAGTGCAAAATAAAGTGCAGTTACTACACAGGAAAAGATTCCTTCCTCACCCCTGTGATTAAGACATATTGCATGACTCTGTGAAACAATCTAGGCTATTGAAGGCAAAACAGACGTTAGCATAAATGATCCCACTGTTCCTGTTTCAAATGGAAAAGCACAAAATGACAGCTCCCATTATTGGTTTCACTGGTTTTTATTTAGGTTATAAAGCCCCTTCTGTGAATATACAAGAAACAAAGAATGTTTACAAGTATTGTGCCAGTTGTAGCACAGTCCTAAGGGGTTAGCTAATGCCATCGATGTTTTAATAAATACTCTGGTTACATATTACCAATACTGGAGCAAAACCTAAACCTGACAGTATTGCAGTATGTGAAATGAAAGTTACCACTCTGTAAAGATGATCTTCAAGAGTAGTTTTCAGACGACTAACTGATGCATCACTTGATTTATCCTTGGGGACAGTTCTTCCATAAATTCAGTAAGCTATAGGGCTTGTACTTCACAGTATAGCTTCTACACCACTCTTTGAATACTATCATATTTTGTAGTTCCTAAGGAACTCTCAAGAGGTTCTTGACACTCTTTCTGTCTTAAAAGTAGAAAGATAACTGACAGTACAAAGACTGCTGTCACCAAGTAAGGATAAATTGAGTGTGGGAGATGCTGTGGTGCTGTCCAGTCCACCCACTCTGGATTTATTTGATCCCCTTATCAAAGTGAGTAGAACTTATTTTGAGCAGCTGAAAATACAAAAGTGTGAACTAAGAGGAACCACAGAGCTTAACTGGAGAAATGCTAGGAGCAATGCTTCAGTCCTGACACAATACGCTACTCCAGGCAATGTCTGTACAGTAGTTGTAGCCCACCTATATTCTCCATCCATGTTTTTGGTAAATGGGATCCTGTCCTATTACATGTAACGGAACTTACAGTTTTCTTTACTGAATTAGATTCAGGATCTGAACTACCTCTGAAAAAAAGATCCTATTAGGGGTTTTCTTCTTGGTCGTGAGATGTTAACCAGAACCTGTTACTTAAGCTTTACATTAAATACATTTCCAAGTATCTCTAGAGCCTCAAAAGGCAGCTGCAGCAACTTATATAGAGACTCTTAAAAAGCATTTTTAATGCTGTGTATAGGTAAGCTCTATTGAATAAAGTATGAAGTGTGTTAAACTTAAGTTGTTTCATTAAGCTTTACCTTTTTATTCAAGAGATGGTAATACAGGTTTGCTATTTTTCTGTTTTCTCCAGTTCTTTTCATTTCTCCTTGGAACCAGCTGCATTTCATCCCCATTTTAGCAGGGGAAGACTCATTCAACAGATGCACACTAGCATCTGTCAGAGTTAAGGACATGACTTAGCCCCAAATTTTGCATTTGCTTCTATGTGAGGTGCTCTTTTTTTTTTTTTGACCACAAGATGAATCTGATAAATATCTGGGGTCCAGGAGTTCCTGTGTATTTCTTCATTTGGGAGTTTATTGCTACTCCTCCACATACCTTCTCCAGCCTAACTGGCCAGCAGAGATCGCTTTGTCTTAGGAATAAAAGCAGGCTTCTCAAATTAGTTCTGATATACAAAAAGGAAAGAGGGAGTGTTAAGAATCTCCCTGGAGTAAAAGCGTGTACCTTGTGCTAGGAAGCAGTGTGAACAGTAGGCAGAATTTTAAAAAGTTAACATAAAAATACAGATAAGCAGTGGTCTCTGAGAGAGTAAGATCAACTGAGCAAGAAAGCCAGGGTAGGAACAGAAACACTACAGAGTGGTAACATGGCCATATAACTATCACTTTATAGAGATATGTGTGAAGAAAACAAATTTTAATTGTTTAAGCCAGTGATTTTCCACACAAACAAAATCCTTCTAAGGCAGTTGTTTTTTGATAAATTTTCAGTACTAGTTACTTGTACAGTCACAGGATCAGTTTTAGCTTATTATAGTTAAGAATTTTAAGCTTATATTAAATACTGCATACATACAGAATGTAATACAGTTTGCCATGCCTAGGAAAACAGTGCCAGAACGCTGACCTCCAGGGCTACCATCATGATCTGAGGGTATCCATGGCAGTAGAAAAGCCCAAAACTTCTCTTAGTGTTCTTTGCTTTCCCAAGCCAAGTTCCATTTTGGTTTTAGTGTATTATCCTGCTCAGGATTCGTGTCTTCTCTTTCTCTACAATTTGTGGTACTCCCTTTTATGCAACCATTTCCATCCCTTCTGCCCGAAGAAATTGAAAAATATTTCATGTTACTAATGTTGGCCTCTTCACAGGCTTAGATAAGACTTTCAGGCATTAGTTTTAAGAACACACTATATACTCCCTCCAACACGGACTTAAGTTAACATTATGAAAGGGCACATCAGCTGGGCCAAGTGTTTCAGTATTTGACAGGCAGTACAGTCATACGATTTTGACCATGACTTTCCTTTTACACTAGGATTTTAAATTAAGCTGTTGTGCAAGATTAGTCCACTACAAAACTCCTCCCCACTTAACAGCCCTGGAGATCAATCTAATGCACATACTGAAAATTACTTGTACTTTGGGATTTTAATAAACCACCTATTTGCTGTATTAATTTTCAGAGGAGTAACTATACATAAATGATATGTTCCAAGTTATGTGCAATAGATCTGTTTAACAGATTTGTTCTTGTTTGCAAACACGCACAAAGAATTTTCTGTCTTCTATTCAAGCAGAATATTCAAGTTACAATGGTGCTTTTGCTACTAACTATGGTATGCATTTTGGGGTTATATGCCATTCACATGCCTCCTGAAGTCAGGAATGCTCTTCAGTGCTGCCACTGAAAGATCTGCTCCGGACATGGTTTCTCAGTTGTTCTATGAGCTCTGGATTCTGCTGCTGTATCTGTTGTGCAAACTGCTGTCCCCTGTGTTGAACAGTTTCAAGTAAAATCAACAAGTGAAAAAAAATTACAAGCAGCATTTGTAAGAGAACAGGATATCCCAATACAACAGAAAGGTTCATCATATGGAAGTAAAGATAATTTGATGTATTGTCTTAATCAAGATATTTATGGTATTATGACTTTATCTACTTAAAATCTATTCAAAAAGGATTATCATCAGATCTTAATTTTCATTCTCTCGGACTATTACTTCTACTTGATAACATGGAGGAAAAATTATTACCTTACTTGGTAAAACTAAAATTTATCAACAAATCTGCTCCAGTGACTTGCTCCCTTCTTTTTAAGGGGATCCATTCCAAAATGTAAAACCATATGCTTTTTAAGAGGTCTTGCCATATAAGCAAATGGCATATTTTTCTGCACTCTTCCAGATGGATTATCATTGTTATACTATAAAAAGACTTAGATCCTGGTTTTGTAAAGGCTTCTTCTCACTATATGGAGTTCCCTGAAGCCTTCCTTGTCTAAATGCAGGGATGCCAGAGCAGAACTTGTGGCAACCTAAGCTAAGTGCATTTAGCTTTTCTAACTAGTGTTTGGGATATCAGACAGTGAATTTAGCAACACAATTTGAAAGCATGTGTAGGAGTACTTAAAAGATTTAAATAAGTTTTTTTATAAGTGGCATTTAGAAAGTAAACAGTGTATGAGAAACCAGAATGTGAAATTGAGCAAACAGTTAAGTCATACCAGGGGATAGAAATCTACAAAGCACACAACATAGTGGAAAATATGTCTTCCAATTATTAATTTTAGTAATAATCAGGCACTCAGCGAGGACAAACCACGGTATAATTGGCCCGACACTATCCATTGTAAACAGATGTTGCACAATGATCCTTCTACAAAGGAAACATTTAAAACTATGCAGTTCTTACTTACGCATGGATCAGGCTGGACAAATCCGACAGGCCACCAACACCTGCAGCAGGGCCACCAATGGCATTTGACATCATCCCAGACATCCTGGAACAGTTAGCACAGTGTTGGCATTGGGGTATGCAAGGACCTTTACAGTAAGCAGTAAATCATAGTTCTTTTTAGAATTGTGGGGAGGAAAAAAGCTGCAAGAGAAATAGAGTGCAGTAGTTCTATTTACAGTAAGCAAAAATAAAATTGCATTTTCAGGAACATAGTACTATTCACCTTTTCTTTTATTAATTCAGACCCCAAAGACACTTGTTTTAATGCTACTTCATTTTAATACTTACAGTTGTTGAACTTGAGGATTCTGCATTAAGCTTGCTGCCTAGAATAGACAACATATAGCTGAAATTAGAACACATTTACCACTTAGGTATCACTGAACAAACATGCAAAAAACCCTAAAAAAAGCACATGCTGTATTCTGTGTTTTATTGCAAAAAGAAGCTAAGTTTATGTGCACAGAGATGTGTGGCCCCCAGCAAAAAGAATCATTATAGGAGTGTACTTCAAGGATACGAGGCTGAGACAATTTGTTATGTGTTAAATAAAAAATAGTGGTTACAGAGTCAGACAAGAAAAATATGGCAAGACAACATAAAACAAAACCAGATAACTAAGTTCTTAGTTATTTAGTTAGAAAAATTAACTTAAGACTTCCAAGGAAAGAGGTTTTCTGTTGAGATCCTTGGAGAAAGGTCTATATTTTGTCAATTCCCAGCCTGGATGAATCAGTTGTGCAACTACTGTTACCACTGGGTATAAATAGTTACAATTACCGCCACAATACTGTAGAGTAAACCAGAGTGTGAACTTACTTTGTAGCATGGTTTTGTGGTAATTGCACGTCTTCTTACTTTGTAGTAGTACACATGAGATTATTCACATTTATCATTCATAAGATACTTCAAAATTATATTGTGTTTACTATAGTGTAAAAGTGTGTATGGTCAGATACAGACTAAAGCTGGTGAGATTTTAAATGTATTAATGTAATTCCTACAGAAATTAGTGTCTGTATGAAGAGAAGACTGACAGACACAATGCAGTATCTGCTTATTCAGTTATTAAAGGTACTACAAAAACCTGATATATACAATATTCACTTTATTGATCAATATATTTTCATCTATACATCTCCAAAGTAAACAAACTCTGTTATCTGTTGGAGATAAAATCCCAGATTCAGGTCAATTCTATGGATAATAAAGGTTTATTGTTGTTTTTTTTTCTTTCTTCCATCAGTAACAAGTCTGATTTAGGTTAAGGGCCCAAAACAGAGGCTAGAATTTACTTTCTCAAGTGAGTCAAATTTTCCTTAAAAATAAAACAAAAAACTACAGGAAAATCATTCATTCGTTCCTGGCTGAGTGCCCTGTGTTCTCTCCACTGGACCAGGAATGTTCTGGAAATAATGCAAAAAATCCTTACCCCATACTTAGCTCCCAATTGAAGAGTACATCTTTGATGCTGAACAGATGCAGGCTGAGTAGTCATGTGGCCAGTGAAGTGGTACACGGAGTTCCAGTGATATTTAAATACTAAAGCCATCAGAGAACTTACTCACTTCTTCCTTGCCTACCATCTCTATTACTTGGACCATAGCATCAGACCAGATATATTGATCTCTCTGGCACACAGTGCATTTCCACCTGGAAACAATGGCTGAAACATCCTGTCCTACAGAAGCTACCAGAGTTTTAACCAAGTTCTCAAAGGAAATAAAGTATTTTTTGCCTTTTTTTTGCTTTAGAAAGTCATGCATGCCCCTTCTGCTGAGGGACAAAACCACAATTTGCCTTTGTGCTAGAAGTAAGTGCACTTTATGCTATTTAAATTAATTGTTTGCACATCTCTAGAAGCTTATTAAGGGATGTCAGGAATAATTTGAAATAAGAACAGAAAGGTCTCTTGGATCGTTCTCTGCAAGCCGAGTTACTTTAGTTGTGGGTTGACTGCATCTGAATCAACTGCTGTTCACTTAAGTGGTTTCTTTTTATTCGTTGCTAACTGCTACGTGGAAAACAGAAACTCTCTCCATGCTATTAAGTGTTTTACTACCATGCCATCTAGAAAAGTAGCATAGTTAATCTATGCACATTGTTGTTTATCAGTAAAAGATAAAATAATTGGAAATAAGACAGGAATTATGGGAGATTTATGCTTTGACTCGTTTTGAGTGTAAAATGACTTAGAAAAGTTTAAATTCATTACAATTAAACCATTGCTATTATAATAAGCATTAAAACTGCTTATGTTTTTAAATAAGTTCTTAAAACTTCAGAAGTTTTTTATAAAGGGTAATGTAAAGCTTGAAATATACTCACCATACTAATGAAAGCAGGATTGTTTATCAAGCTTGCCATGTCAAAACTCAGTCCAGTTCCAGTCTACAAACAAATTGCAATTGGGTTTAAGTTTACCTGCAAAATCCCAGTTAAAAATTGTAAATAAATAGATACAGAGCTAACTTACAGGACTGGACATGTCTCTTAGTTTCTGTTCTGCTATTTTCAGATTTGACTTATAAGAGTCATTCTCTGGATCAAGATCCAGTGCTTTTTGGTAACTGGTAACTGCTTCTTCATATTTATTCACTGAGGTCAGAGCCAACCTAATGTGAAATAAAGAAATCTTGGGTAGAACATAAATGACCAAAAGATAATGAAACATTTTCCGTTCTAAGTAAATAGTATCTTGCAGCTAATTTTTGGCTTAGCACTGAGTTAAAGCAAGTTTTGCTGTTGTGCTACTACTGCTTAGTGTAAGCACTTGGTTTTGCAGAAGAGATGATGCCTTAAGAACTCATCTCACATTGTCTGTTTCATATAGATGCAAGTTTAATTAAAAACTCCTTGCTATCAAGTGATTTTGTCTGGATCCAGCATCCATGACTTTTTGTGTAAGGTCAGGAATTCCTGTTTCCTCCAGGCCTTTTGATCAAAAAGATTATTCAGAAGGGTACAAGGCTAAGTAGGGCAAAGATACTCCTAATGTGAGTTCTGCAGTTTCAAGAAACCAAATACTGGAACCACAAGTTTCAGCATAATAGATTTTTGTCTTAGTGTTAGTGCAACCTTCTCTTTTTGGATCTTCCACAGCTTGCCAAGCGGGTTACGCAGGAGAATAGTAATGTGTAAGATGCTATAAGAAACCCTTTTATCAGGGAAGTCTGCTTAATGTTTTGAAAGATTCTTCTCTAGCAGCTCAGGAGAGCACAGGACACATCTACTACTTTTCCAACAGTATTTCTTTTCAAATTCTATTAGCTACTTATTACAATTAAAATGTCGTCTTTCTCTGAGCTATTCCAGAAGTGCTTCTGGTTGCAGTTTCAGTTCTGTCTTCTGCTGCATTTTCAATATATGCTGACCACAAAAATAAACTGATCTCCTCCACATTTTTTGAAAGATCTGTGCAACCCATATTCAGCTATTTGGTACTCCAGTACCCCTTTGGTATATGCTGAGCTGCACAGACTAGGTTGATAAGCCTGTGCTAATGCCCACTAACAGACCCTAGTCTTCTATGTCAGGCCAGAGAGTGCAGTGTGTTAGATACACCAGTCAGGGTGATTACCCTCAGTGATTGTGAACTGAATAACAGTATCAAACTCCAGAGGTTTCCAGTAATGTTCCTGGAGAAACTCATGCCACACTACTCCCACAGAAAACATTCTCCCTTTTGGACAATTAACTTGCCAAAATACTTTCTGACCAGACAAGAAATGCAATCCACTATTTCTGTTATGCAACAGTCTCTTTTTACAGAGAAAGTATGTAAAATTATGCTTCTTGAGAAACAGTACAAGTCAGAACAGCAGGCAACAGTTTCTACCCAGACAAGTGCTCTCTTAGGACCATGCTGGAAGTATCACTTTTAACCATCTACATGGCTTCCATCTCTGCATATTTCTTTGGCACTTCTGCATCTTTCTGTGATATACGAAGAGTTTGTGCCAAATCCTGAGAAAAACATATATGCCTGCATAATGTAGTCAGAAAGCACAGCTTTCTCCTAAGGACTTTTTGTTGAGAAGGTAGTTTCTGCACTTGTTTTTTTAAAGTTATTAATAAGTAAGCACTGTTTCCTCATTCAACCTATATCAAATGTATTATTACATCCATCTGCTGAGTTAAGCAATGGCTTGTAGCTCAAAGTATATCCTCTATCAAAACTAACAGACAATAAAAAATTGAGAAGCTTTATTGCCCAAGAATGATACCACTTACATTGCGTATCATAAGGCACACTGGACTTACACCCAAAACTCTGAAATAACTTCCAGTTTCCAATAAAATAAGCCTGTAGCTTCCCTCCACCTCACTGAAACTGAGGGATCTTGGGTTGTGCTATATGAAGAAATCATCTAAAGACAAAACCAACAGTCCCTAAAACTTTGAATTATCCCAAAAGCCAGATAGGTTACATTTGTACTGGTAAGATGAACTGTATCATGCAAAATTTTCAAGTGATAGAATCAATCATCTTTGATCAAATAAATGCCCCCTGGCATGGTTTTGTCCCAGAACACTAAGCATTATCCCAGGCAATTCTGGGGCATGGTTCAGAATGCAATGTAGCAATAGGCAGTTTCAATGTTGCCACTCCATACTGCAAACTAGATTTTAGTAACATGGACACCGGCCACTTTGTGCTAGCTGACCCAAAAACAATCCCAAGCATTTTTTTAAATTTACTGGTATAGATATAACCTCAAAAGCCTTACACAGCATTCAGCCCACAACCACAATATGTTTGATTATTGAAAATGCAAAGCTACACACCTTGGAAGAATGTCCCTTCACTCAAGCAGGTATCCTACTCAGACATTTTTTTTTCAGATAGCACTTCATCAAACCCACCACCTAAAGGGGCTACACTCTTCATCTCTCAGACATGGCTAAGAAAAGCTACCAAAGGGACCTATCTTAGTCTTGCTAAAATACCTGCTTCCAAAGAGCTACTGAACAGAAAAACTAACCCTCTATTCCTGCTACTGTGAAGTCCAAATACTTACAGGATTTTGTAGTCTAACAGCATATTTAACAGATTCACTGTTCCAACCACAGAATTTTAATTACTCATAATTAAGTAGAAGGTAAAAAAACACATTACTTTCTAAACTAAACTTGCAAAGTTGATAAAATTAAAGAAAAAAATTGCAAACTGTTGAAATCTCATAGGAAAATGCTGAGATCAACCACTTAACATAAAACATCAAGCTGACAGCCATCTGAGGAAGACAGGATCACCTTCAGAAAACTGCTACATTTTCAGAACAAGGAGGTCAGTTAAGTAAAACAACCTAGCTCCACTTATTACAGAAAATCGATGGTGATTTACACTGGGGTCTTCAGTGTTAACTCAGATTTGTATTAGTTTACCCCATTCTCCCATATGCTTTGCTGTACTTCGGATCTATGGCTATGGCTCTCTTACAGTCCTTTATTGCTTCACTGTAGTTGTTGAGCTTACTTTGAGCAGCCGCCCTAAAAGGAAGATGAGAGGGAAGGGAGAGAGCTTTGTTAAAAAAAACAACAAAAGAAAATAAAACAGCTAAGCTTTGATATTCAAATGTCCATAACTGCCTTTATTTAATCTTACTGACTTCTCATTCATTAGTTAGGCAATGCCTCAGCTTTCCTCAATTAAGTAGGACAAGCAAATCTTCTGAATTAAGTATATGCTGAAGCGCATTGCTAGACTAGGGCTTTGAAGAATGCACACTAACCTTCCAGGACACAAAGGTTAAATAATTCTGGGGAACTGTTTCAGATTCAGTATATAACCATGCACAAAATACATGGTAAGACCTAGTACACAAAGTGAAATTCTCAAGTAGTAGTTTACATAAAATCATTGTTTAAGCATAAGTATTCTATACTACACAACTGATTTTAAAAATAATGCTAATGAAGTTTGGGAATTAAAAGTGTGTATTATTTTGTTTTTACCTGTTGCAGAAATAGACTGCATTGTTTGGATCCAGTTCAATAGCCCTAGTGTAACAATCCACTGCAGCACCGTAATTTTCTTCTTTCATATGATTATTACCTGAAATAAATTATGAAAAGCTCTTAAGTAATGAAAAGATTCAATGCTATGTATTAAAAAAATAGAGCAGCCACATTACAGCATCTCTATAAGGTAGTTATGACTGTCCCTCTTGAGACACATACTTTTAAATAGAATTAGCATGGAATAATGCAAATAAAAATATCTACTATGTCTGTTTATTTTCTTATGTACATTGTAGTCTTCCACTGGAAAAGTTCAGTCAGTGGTTCTGACAGAAAGCAAGAGACTTTGGAGCAAGCAGCCCTAGATGCCTGTACAAACTGAAAACAATTACACTTGCATTTAATTGTTAATTTGGAGAGCTTAATTAACAAAATCAGATTCAAGTAACTAAGTATTATCAAGGTAACACAAAATCACCTCTTCCCAATAGTGATATACTAGATTGTAATTAGTCAGCAATCCCTGCCAGTAAAGGGCAAACTTAATTACATGTATACCTTCAAAATACACACAGAATGTAACCATATCTTGTCTCATTTCTACAGGCCCATTATCTACACATCTTTCCTTTGATCTAAGGTAAAGGTCTCTACACTAAATCCTGTTGTCAGATAAGACTTGCAAGTTATCAACAAGATGGCAGTTAACATTTCTCTAAAACAAAACTGCCATAAGCATCTATTAAAATTGGAATTTCTGATACTGCTATGCACTGAAGAGGACCTGGTGTACAGGGCTAAGCTGGAGCTAGTATCAGTGGGTTCCTTTCTTCCAGTCTCCAGCTCAACACTGGCTGAAGGAAAACAGAAAAATAGCTAGATCGACTACATCTGCTGAGATTAAGCAATTTAGGGCAAAAGAAAAAGCAACCATAGTAATTTATTTTAATGCCAGACAAAAATTCTTCCAAGAAACGAACAAACCAACCCCAAATGATACTACTTCTGAATATGTGTCCTACATAACAAAAAGACTACTTATTGTTATAATTTATACTGTGGCAATACCTAGATCTTTTTAGGATCAAGCCACTGTTACCCTATACAAACCTGCACATAATCTGTGCTTTTACACGGCTCACACTAAGCCAAAGTGTCAAGTGATATTCAAGTTAGGGAAGTAAATCTAAGTATTTACTAGTCCGGAGGGTATGTTATTTCCTGGTTTTATAATGAACAAGAAACACAACTCAGCTATCTGCTTTTATTTTGCCAGTCATTAGCCAATGATTCCTACAGGTATTAGGGCTGGTTTGCGAGCAGAGCAGAAACAGGCTGGTGGCCACAAAAGTGAGAGAAGTTACTCTATTGGTAAGGACATACAGATAGAAACAAGAAACAAAAGAGATTTAGAATGACAGTATTATAGAAGAATAGATTAAATGGACTTTTCCCCCAGTTATCTAATTTATCTCCCTAAATCAGGGCAGAAAATTACTCATACCTGAAAAGCATGATAGTGGTGAAAGAAAATACTTCTGTAAAAATGAGGGTTAATATGACAGAGGAGTAGAAAACAAGACAGGCATTTTAATTTTATTATGGGAAACTAACCAGAGGCATTTTAAGCAGTTCCAAACTGCTTAATAATGCCCAATAGCTGACACTTTAAATGGCCCTTTGTCCAAGTTTAGACCCTTTCAATGTTTTCAGTGGAGACATGGAATTGCTTTAGTAATATCACACGAAGACTAGCACATAGCACACATTTATTTCCTCAGTCTATTTCACAAATCCCTGTGGACTGACAGATGGCAACACAGAAGTCACAAATTTAAAAAAGGCATTGCTGTAACACCCACACCTGGAAAGTGCTGAACATCCCCGCAGTCCAATACTCATACTGAGTGTTACAGGTATTCTTCACATTCCATGAGCTGGCAGTAACAGACAGCAAAATGAAATGCCAGCATGCACAGCAGCTGTTACAAACTAATTTTCATTTGTGACCTAACCTTGTCTGAGATCTTATCCTGAGAAACAAAGAGCTAATGAGCAACTTCAACAATTAAAAAAACTTAATTTCAGAGCCAGTAGTGGATGGCATTCATGACTACAGATTACCAGTTTTAAGGCAAGACAGACATGAAATCATTCTCAGAAACAGCAGAACTTTTGAGACATCATTATCCTCAGGGTTTTTTTCAGAGGATTACATCTGCCTTGCAATAAGAAACTTTCTTGTTTTTTCTATAAAACTCATATAACTGAAAATCCATCAGATCGTAAAATCCACTTGATAGCAATTGTCATCCCTTATCAGTGCCACATCCTGTGTTTTTTTCCCCCTTCTTTTTCTGGGGAAGTAAAACTGATTCCTTCTGGGGTTGTATTAGTGAAGACTTTTCCTCACATAACAACAATAACATCAGAGAGAACACAGGCAACTGATTTTTTCTGCTGTTGTCATAGAGCACACAAATTATTTCACAAATGTGAAATACTAACCCTAGTAAGTTCACAATAATTTTTCTTTGGCTTCAGCTGGGTCAGCTTTTTACCAGTGTTTTAATATTCAGCTAGCACACAATCCTTGACATCACATAACATTTTCAATTTCACATAGAAACTTGTATAGAAATTCCCTGGACAGACAGAAACCTAGAATATACCAGACAATAACTATTCATTCTTTAAAGCTTCTACGAATCAGGAATGTTGCCCAGGACTTCCTCTGTTATCCCTTAGTTCTTAAGCAACCTCCTGAGCAAGGGAGAGAAAAGACTATGTTTTCTTAAATCCCAAATGGAGCCAATCACTTAGCCTTCTTACAACACAACAATCACCAGAAAATAAAAGCTTAAGGTTTTGTAGGGGGTGTGTGTTTCCCAGCTGCTATACTATTACTACCCACAATAACCCAAAGAATTTAACAACAGCATAAGATAATTCTTCCTGTCTTTATTACAAACCTTCATCCTTCAGTTGGTCAGCCTTTTCAACATCCTCTGGTAAAGAATCTGAGAGAGGCAGCATATCATTCTGTATGTAAACAAATCAAGATTTTTTTAAATTAACTTTTAAGCCCCAATTTTATTAAAAACTTCTTTCATCCTGGGCAGCATTGTATCAACAAGCAATCAGATTTTACGTAGTGAACTGGAAGTATGAAAGAACTAAACATCACTAAAGCATCCTTAGAAGAGAAGACAGTTTGCTTTCCACTACTAAAAAAAATAATCTTACTGCTCACAACACATTTTCAGGAAGTCAAGGGGAAGAGGGCTGGTAAATCTCTACAGCCTTGGTTTTCTTACTTCTGACTCTCCTATTTGCCACCCTGGTGGTGGGACGCATTTTTGAAGTTCCCATTTTAAGGTTCATGAAGATGTTCTTAAAACTGAACAACAAATTTTTTTCCAGAAGGAGAAGGAAACATCAGCAAACTGTTAATGACCTCAAGCACTTTGCAGACATTTACCTCTGGGAATTGCAAAATACTTAACTGACTGATAAAATCCTCAAGTGAGAATGAGACATCCACTGTTTAATAATTTTCTGTCTGGAATTGTCCTTGTCTAGCTGAAATTAATCCTGTTATCAAAAACTGCAACCAAAGAAAACTCTCCAAACCAAATTATAGTTCAGAAAGCCAATGTTGGTTTATTACAGTGCTGGATGCATGGGGGATCTCTCCTCCTAACATGCTCACTGAAGGACAAAAGCATATCCTTTATATACATCAGATGAATGAATAGTCATACAATTCCTGAGAAATGCCCACTGGCTATGGATTTTACTTTTTGCAACTTAGTCAGCAAAATCAGGATGTCCTGAGCTGGTATTGTAAAGCATCCTGCTTCCTTGACAGGTATTGTTTTTTTGTAGACTTGCTTATCTTTTGCATGTAAGCTCACTTATCTCACTTATCTTATTTGTACACAGTTTACCCAAGGCAGTATGAATTGTTTAAGCCTCTCCTATCAATCACTGAAAACTGAAAAGTTTCTGGTGTCATTTCCATTGCTCTAAAAGGTGCTCATTCTGCAAGCTTTTATGGAAATGTCACTTTTTTTTAAGTTTTCCTTTCCACATTGTTGTGACCTACACAGCTCTTTAGGTTATGCATACAACATGAAAACTTAGCACACACTGGCAAAGTAACTCAAGAATCTAATTCTTACCTTGTGAAAAGAATTGGTGAACATTTCTATCAAATGCTGTGGAGGTGCAAGATGGGTATCTTCCAGGTTAATCTTAAACACAGTCTCCAGACACTGAATTGCAACTTTAAAGGAAAAAAAAGTATTTAAGTCACCAGTTTCTCAATGGAAGTGTAATTTCATTAACTTATTTATAAAACTGAGATTCAGATCCTTATTGAGCTAGTAAAAGCAGCTCTTTGAAATATATAATAAAGTAAAAAGAAGCTATTTAATTCCTACAGAATTGACCTGGTGAAAAATAGTGTAAGTTATGCAGAACCCATACATACTTTGGCCATTATTCTTAAACCAATCTAAACCTTCTATTTCAATCCTTTCAATGATCAAATGTCTTTTTTTAACATAAAATATAAGGATATAGCAAAAGCACAATTCATAATATAACTAAGCACGTGTCACACACACCACCTCAAAACACCAGAACTGCCACAGGCCATGTGGCCTAATAGCTGGATGAAAATGGCTCATCTTTACTGCAAAGAATAAATGCTAGGTACTTAATAATCTTACCTTGTTTTTTAAAAAAATATATATACATATATATTAATTTGAAGACAATTGCTTATGATTAAAGTGCTTTATTAATCACAAGCATTTATCCTAATAAAAAATGTATCTCCAGAATTGTTTCATGTGTTCTGTTGTGTAAGGATTAAATGGCCCTCCCAGAACTGCAGTAATACAAGTATGCTCACAATAAGCATTGCTAAAAAACGTAGAGCCAAATACGTAAATGAAGTTTTAAATGTGCTCAGATATTAGGCAGAAGAAGCTCAATGGCAATTACTATATACAATTCTGTATGTGTTCAGTTAATTACAGTATCTCAAATTATATCAGTATTTTCCCTATCATAAATTACATCATTAATTTTCCTGAAATCTTGAGAATGTAGTAAAATGTTCTTATTAAGATGTATAATTCAAATGTTTGAGACTGAAAACCAAGGCATAGCTGATAAGTCTTCATAAACCCTAGTTTGAACAGAAAAATGATTACTTTAGCTTGAATTATAGATAACCAGGAGTACCTGAATTCAAATTAACTATCAGTAAAAACGAAATAATTTAAACTGAATTTCAGTCTTATGTTAATAACTATAATATGAATTCTTATTTGCATTATCATGAACCTGAACACTGACTCAAAATTAGAAAAGTAAAATCATTTAAAGTTGAACAGTAAGGCCAGTTTGAGAAGCCAATTTTCTGTGTCACAGCTGGGAAAAAGGGCAAAAAAAATGTGTAAAACAAACAGTAGAACTTGGAAGATGGAATTTGTTTAGAAACACTTAATAGAAATATTTCAGAAAAAGTATGATACAAAATTTATGTTAAGAACATGTAACTATTGAATACATTGCTAAATATGCATACAACTTGCTCCTGTAATTCACAAATGCTAAAAATGTATTAATTTGCCAGGTTACAAATTACCCAGTAGGAGTGCTGAAATACTTGGGTTAAACTCCTTTGTCTCCTGCTATGTAGAAAAACTTAATTCTTGTAAGCACTGACAATGCTGAATTCTGAACTATATATTAATAGAATTTATTTACCAGGCCTATCATAAAATCAGTGGAATTACATATCTTGTTTTTCCTTATACTACTTAACAGGAAGCCACTTGCCATAATATACTTACAGATTTTCCCCTCAAACTTATTTTCACCTAAAGGAATCCCCTTTCCTGAATGCCTCACGTCATTTGTAGTTTTGCAAAAATTTAAAATACAACCTTCTCCTTTTTACTTTCTCAAGGCATAAAGTCTGTGACATCAACTATCTATCATATAGGAGATTTTTGTGAAGTGCTTAAAATAATCCTGAGTATAATATTATTACTATTAAGCGTTTCCTGGAATTATCAGTTGTTACAGTGAACTCCCACATTTCTCCATTAACCAAAAAGTGGAATTTATAATCCTTATCACCTGTCTATCACAGGTATAACAAAATTAGGAGTTCTCATAGGATGAATCTGTAATAACCACTGGTTAACATGTAAGCCAGCAATTGAAACCTATGTAAAAATAAACACAGCCAAACAGAAACTTTTCTAAATCAAAAAATGTATTAAGTTGTGATCGGATCAATTACTACCCTGTTTCCATGTGATGTAAAATCCTGACCTCAATAAAGTCAGACATTTTGTTGTCTGAAAAGTATCCCAAGAGACCAGACTGCCAGAATCTCACTACCCAGTTATCAAAGTGAGTCACTGCCAACTGCTGTAAGCTTGACACCACCAGCAAGCTGGAGAAGACTTGCTGCACCATGTAAGCTATTAATCTCCATTTCTTCCCATGTCTGGTATCAAAGGCCAAAGTTACCTGTTCTCCCTATGACCTCCATTCAGAGGCCCTAGCAGTTGCTGAAGCTTGTAGCGACCACCTTGCAAACCAATACAATTACCTCCCTCCCTGCTGAACAGCCAGGGTTCACACAAACATTTACTACTTGGGCTATGCTGGAGTCCAGCACAGCATCCTGTTACCACACAGCTCCAGGATTTTCTGCCATCCAAACACAAGCTGCAAGCAACATTAAGGCATCACAGCAGACATGGAGGCTGTTGATCACTGAATAGTGAGTATTAATTGGCCTGCTGAGGCTCCCTTAGTACTCTGTATCATCTTGCTTCATCTTACGCATAACCTTCCCCATCTCAAGCACAGCACACATCCCACGTCTTAAGGGGTGCATTCTGCTGTTTTGGAAATACTGCCTTGGAGAAATTCATCACGGTACACTGACCTTAGAAGTGTGAAAAAAATCACAACCTTTTGCATGTTATAGAGAGTTTCTACTTTAATCCCACATAAATAGGTGCTACAGACAAGAAAAAAAAATATTTTCCCTGGAAACAGGGAAGAGAACTAACTGCCATTTAAACACACAGTCTAAAATATAACTTGGAAGAACTGTTTCTAGTTAATAAACAGGGTTGAGCATTAACCACCAGAGATCTCACTGCTGTAGATGCTAACTTACAGGGGAGTATATTTCTCCCATTTACCTTCCAGCTACTCTGCTTTCTCAAATTAAGGCATTTTTATTCGTCATGGATAAAAAAAGCTGAGATAAAATTTACACTGTCACTGACATTGCTATATACTTCAAACATGTTGAATGCAGGTTATCAATATAAACAGAGTTTGAATGCATGCTAGACTTCTTTTTTGATAAAGTCTTGGTTTTATTTGAAATGTTCTAGCATTAGTTGTTTTGTGGGAAATGGGAACACATTGAATTACTTCTTGGCACAGACAATCATACAGTGTCTCTTTTCAGAGACATCAAGTAGATACGTAAGGTATTAATGAAAAATATCAGTCACATTTTTTTAACCTTTTAGGTCTCCACTTAGCATTAAACATTTCAAGGGGTGGGACTTGGGCTATTTCTGTTCCACATGCACTAAAGATATTTTGCAGAGCTAAAATGAGTAAATTATTCAGAATGCCTGCCTCCTATCCTCTAACACAGCATATGGTACCATGCTTTTGGCAAGGCGCAACTCTTACAATTAGGATTTAGCTGTATAAAAATGGTAAATTTTACATCAGTGTTTAAGCACAATTGAGGTTTTAGAATATTTTTTGTTCAGAAAACAGAATCTTAGTATTGTTGCTTCCTTCATACAGACATTGGCTAAGGCTGCTGCAAGACATGTTACCAGGTACATTTTTAGTCCTAACCCAGTATTCATCAGTTTTATTTTAAAACCAAAAGGAACACTCTTCATCTCTCATTACTTTATTTTAAAAAGCATTGCTTTCTTTCACCATCACCATAACGTGATACAGGCTATACTCACAGCTGACTTCCACTTTTCAAACATACAAAATGCTTCTGATTCTGATGTAAAACCAAATCTTCTGGCTTTTATACTTTTGGGAGTATCCCTTGAACATCATTATACAAATGTCTCTTTCTTGCTTAGAAGTACACTGTAAAACAATAGACACAGGAAGGAAGCACACTGCAGGTTTATCTTTCTAGGTTTATACCCTGGAGAGGCAGGACTTGCTTTGCACTTCAGGGAAGTCTACTCTCCGCTTCTCTCAGATTTCAGATAACTCAGTGATCAACTGCCTGGATGTTGCTTATTGTGCTGATGGTCTTGAGCTTCCTCCGAATTCCTTCCCTGGTTGAGTCACACAACCAAAGACTGCCTGAAACAGTGCAAATGTCTTTTAAATAGACGCTATGAAAAGCCCATTGCAGAATTAAGACTTTTTGTTCTTCTCTTGCCAATTCCACATTCTGATACCACCTGCCATAAAGTTTCCAGGAGTTAGGGAAAATGTGTAAGAGCAGTATGAAGAAGAAAGACAAATATTATATAAGTTACAAAGACTTAATAAATGTCTGTCAACAGTTGAATACACACAGACGTCCACCTGTTTACAGACAGATGGACTTGGATGTAAAAGAGACACTATACGATACTGAAAATATTCACTGCCGTGTGCTCTGTAGAATCACTACTCAAGCAAAAAGAAATACAATGCATTTTTTTCATTTTTCATATTCTTAAGCTCTCTTAGCCTCTCCTCATACACTACATGGAATTCTTGGAAGTATGAAATAGGAGCTACTCCTGTGTACCAAAACAAATATATAATAACTGTTTTATTTCATCCACAGGCAGCACAGCTACTGTCAGACACAAAGTGCAGGAAGAAACCAAGCGTTAAAAAGAATCCACAGGTAAAAATCTGTGGGACACATAAAAAAATCATTACCATAGCCTGCATGACAGCAGTGCTTAACTTAATGTGATTCAAAGCATCTGTTGCTCAGAATTGTTGTAGTACATATTTTATAACATTTTTTAAATGAAAGATCATGGAATCATGGTATTGTCAGAGTTGAAAGGGACCTATTGAGATCATCCAGTCCAACTCCCCTGCTAAAGAAGGATATTGTTAAGATCATTATCTCATTGACAGACAATACTTTGTGTTTCAGCTTAGGTGACTCCAGTTACTTTCTACGATAATGTACTTCAAGCAATTTAACACGTGGATAGGTATTACCCACGCATGTATTAACACCTTCATCACTCACCTTCCAAGCTTTCTTGTTCATCTGGAGTGAAAGTATCCATCTGACTCTGCTCTCTCAAGAAATGAATGACTGCATAAACCAAGCGTTTGACTGATGACATTTTGAAAGGGATGAGTTTCTCCTATGTCTTAAAAACAACAGGATCTCTTATTTCAGAAAAATTAATTCCTAGACTATTCCACCCTCCCACTGACCTCGACAAGAAGCACACAAACCAGCAGCAAAAAAGCACAGATTTCCTCAGCCTCACGCCTGTGCAGGAGAATTCACCAAGGCTAAAACGATTTAGCAACTCGTTTTAAAAAGTTACTTCTTTAGAGTTCGGATTTTATTTCTAAGAAATACTTGGAAGTAGAAGCACATGCTTAAGTCGGAAATCAATGAAAAAGCCCAATCGATAAATATAACGCGATAAAGAAACACACTTCAATACAAGTCACTCTGACAGCGCGCTGCTACCCTGTTTATATCCACTTCGGACAAAAAACGGGAGCACTGCGACCTCCGTGATGAGAGGCTGGTTTGCATTCAGCATCAGCTGGGCGTTACACAACTTGAGGGAAAACCTGAGCTCCAGCTTCCCGAGTTAACTCTCCTTAACCCACCCGGATCCAGAAGGGCAGCACCTCACCCGGCTGCTGGGGGCGGCCGGCTAAAACAGGAACGTCGAGCGAACGCCCCGAGCGGGGCCAGCTCCCCCCCTCCGCCCTCCTCTCCGCAACCCCCGCGCAAACCGACACGCAGCCAAGCCCACCCACGCCGCCCACCCGCGGGGCCGCGGGAACGGCGGCTCCTGGGCACGGGGGAGGCGGAGGCGGGGCGAGAGGCGGCCGGGGCCGCCCCCGTCCCCGGGCCCCGCACGGCAGGGCAGGGCCGCGGGCACGGCTGCCCCACCGCCCGGGTCCCGCGGGCACGGCCGGGCCGCCAGCCCCGCCCCCCCCAGCGCCACGGAGACCGGCGCGGCCCGTTCCGGCCTGGCGGGAGGGGCGGCCCTGCGCACAAGCAGGGCGTCCCTCTGCCCGCCGCCCTCCCCGGTGCCGCGGTGACAGCGCCCGCCCCGGGCCCACCGAACGCGGGGCCCGCCCTGCCCTGCCCTGCCCTGCCCCGCCATCCCCCCCAGCCCCGGGGAAGGGCCGCGGGGAGGGGCCCGCACTCACCGGGCGACAGGAGGCGGCCGTCCCGGTGCCGGTGCCGGTCCCGGTCAGCGCTGCTGCCGCCGCGGGCGCGAGGCGGGCAGGGCGGGCGGGCGGGCGGAGGCGGCGCGAGCGGCGGCTGCGCGCGCGCTCCCTCGGTAGCGCCGGGAAGGGCGCGAGGAGGCGGCGGCGGAAGCGAATGCGCAGGTTGGCGGCGCGAGGCTGGGGGCGGGGCCGGCGGGAGGGCGGGGCGGCAGCGCGTGCAGCCGGCCCTCTCCCCCTCCCCCCCCCTTCCCCCCCCTCCCCCCCCCCCCCCCGCCGCCGCCGCCGCCGCCGCCGCCGCCGCGCTCGGCTCCGCGCGCGCCGCGCTCCCCATGCTGTCCCGGTGCGCGCGCGCCGCTCGCAGGTAGGCTCGGGGGAGGGCGGTGCCTCCGGGCCGGGCGCTGCCGCGGGGCCTCCGGCGCGCTGGCTGCCTGGCCGGAGGAGCTGGCAGCCCCGAGCCGCCCGTGGCTGACCGGCAGGTCCTCGCACCTCCGGGGCGGCGGGGCCCGGCGGGGCGGCAGGTGTGCGGGGCGCGCTGCGGGGGGCCCGGCAGACGATGGGGCAGGGAACCTGGCAGCCCGGAAGGGTTTGTTCCCTCCGCTGCCGGCGTGTTTCCCGCAGCCCGCCTTCCCTGGAATAACCTCCCGTGGGTACGACTTCCAGGTGGGCGAGGCGGGCGAGCGCGGTCGCCGCCGTGTTTTTCCTGCGCCGCGTGTGTGGCGAGATGTACCGCGGGGAGACGGGCGGGGAAACAATAGTGAGAGCCCGGGCTGCAGCCGCGGGGCCCTTCAGCAAGGTGTGCGTGGAACGGGACAGGGCAGCGTGATCTCGGCGGAATTCCGGAAAGGTGTGTCTTTATCTCACGTTATATGAGCGGTGTGACAAGTAGGGATGCATTACTGAAGGGTTTAAAAATACGGGATTAATTGTGTTCTCCGCAATGAGCACTAGCTCTAAATGAACCCTGAAAACCAGTGCGGAAAAAAGGCTTGAAGGCACTTCCTGGATGGGCTAGACGAATTAGCATCCTTGGGGAAACTGAGAAAGCAGAAGAATATAAGCACAGGGCCTGGTATAATAGGAAACTTGGAAACAGTAGGAGAATCACGTTGTAAATGCGTTGTGGAAATGAGAACGGAGCTGAATTTGAGTGTGAAATGAGGAAGATGGTTTCCTCTTGTGGACTTTTGAGAAATGACAGTTGGGTGCTTACTGCATAAAACGTACGGTTTCACAGCCTTTGTTCACACCGAGTTGGGATTGACGAGTACTAGCAGTTAGAAAGTAAGATCTTTTATTTAATCTGTTATTTTCACAAGGTTCCTGCTGTTTTAAATTAACCAATTTACTGTTTTTTAATAAAGTGCACAGCTATTTTGCTTTCCTAAGATACATTTACATTCATTTTGTATAGTCATTTTCACTATTCTGCATATTTTTGTTGACTGTCCTTGTTTGTCCTACAGATTTTTCAAAAAAAAAAAAAAAGGAAAGAAAGGAGAAGGAAGGTTTTTTTTTTCCTTTAGAAAAAAATTAGAAGGTCTATTTTTATTTACGGTTTGTATTTGAAACTAAAGAGACTTCTTTCTGAAGCAGTAATAGAGTATTGATATTGATTTAAGTCTTTTTTTCATCACTTACCAGTACAGTGGGGAATGATCACTGCGCTTTGTTAATTGTAATTTTTTATTTCAGCCATTATCTGAGTGTGCCCAGATAATTGTTTCACAAAGGAGAGTGATCTTGAATACCTAACAGTAACCCCTAGCTGTCAAAAGCTAATCAATAGGCCACAGAAATATCGAATAGCAACGATTCTCAGCTTCTGTTTTTCCCAAGGGCATCTTAAAATGACATAGAAATGACAGTCATTAGCAAGTTTCAAGTATCATGCCTTATGTTGAATAGAACTTGTTTAAAATAGGCAGCTTTTGGGAGGGTGGCTGTTTCCAGTTAAATGCTTCTCCTATTGGAATCCAAAAGATTCAAATGTTAATACTTAGTTTAATAAAATGCACTTTAAAAAGCAGGTAAAGTGACTCTGTAAGCACAGCAGTCTGCTTACTTTTTGAGAATATTCTTAGAATTTAAAAAAATCTGAATAAAGGTAGACACACTGATTTAAATAGTTTGTGTTCTAAAATAATTCTTCAGGATTCTTGAATCCTGGAGTCTTTCGTTGAAAATCTTCAAAGTCAGATTTTTAATAGGAAAATCTATGTACATGGACTCTGGAAAAACTGTTCTTTATATTTAAGACCTAGTTTTAGATTTCTACTACTGGAAAACTGGAGACTAACTCTGAACATTAGCTTTCTCTTTATAAGAAAGCAAACCAGCAAGAAATTTCGGCTGGGGCAAAGAGACAGGAGGAGGAATGATATTGGAAGGCAAAGAAACATGATGAAATTTCTAACCTCTTTCTTATGTCAGGCTTACCACTTTAGTGTGTGCGTATGCTTTCATTAAACCACCAGCTCCAACACTTCAGCAATGGCAAGGACCAGACAGGAGACCTAGAATGTTTTGTTCTTTCCACGTGCTCCATGGACTGCACAACCTCCTCTGTGTACTGCAGCAGCAATTTTTTCCTGTGATTAAAAGCTACCTTTCTAACCACAGCAGGCTCCAGCAGAACAAGTTGTCTGTTAGACAGTTTGCAGAACAAAATTGGTCCCTAGACTGGCAGAAGCAAAGATATCAGAAGCATTTTGTGAACTGAATTTGACCCATGGAACACCAGCTGGACCACTCTAAGCAATGCAGTTAATGTATTTTGAGGACCTACCACCTGTTCTGTCATTCTCTCTATGAGGGAAGAAATGCCTGGCTTGAAAATACTTCTTTTAAATGGTTTGAGTTAGTTCAAAAGTGTGTCCTTTCTTCTGCAGGAGCCAGGGTCAGGTACCTCGGAAAGCATGTAAGGTGAAGTGAGCATTCAGCACTACCTTTTTCAGAACAGTCTTGAAATTGAGGACTTCCCAACACAAAATCAGTTGTCTCATACAATTTAGTATGAAAAATTGCTGAGTAATACCTTTTTTACATTGACAATGCTTCCTAAAATTGTGGTTTATGCCTTTCTGAGTTCAGTTGAAGGCAATGGGGGAAAAACTGATCCCTCTTCATTCTCTGTCCTCTTCATGATTGCATAATCTCTGAAGTACTTCCTCTGTTGTGCTTTTTTTTTTTTTTCCCTCAATCTGAAGAATCCTTGTCTAGTTAGTTGTTCTTTCAGGAGCCCATTACTCACTGCAGCTGATTGTTACTAACTCATGGTGATTTGGTAGAACAGGAAGAGGTTTTGGCGGGTGGAAGAAAGAAGGTGAGTTTATAACCTGGGAAGTTCAGAATGCCACAGAGTGTGTGTGTGCTTCATGCTACTCGAAAGTGGTAGAATACATCCTTGTGTTTTGTTCTCTGTTCCACCTCTACCAAATCCTGTCATTTCCTTCTTTGTAGCTGGTTCTTACCTGATGTTTTCATTGAACTGTTACTTGTCCAGAATCAGCTCACAGCTGATTCACTATGTATGTATAAAATCAGATGCGTGTGTCACTTCACATTTATTAAGGCTGAAATTCACTTCTGTTAGTTGGTTTAAACTACTCAATTTCACAACATTCTTTCACAGCTTTTTGTGGCTGCCCTTAGTACACTGCATTATCATCAAGTAAATTTTGTCACTTCATTAATCCCACCTTTTTGTAGATGAGGTATAAATCTGTGAAAGAGTACAGAACACAGCATGGAATCCTGCAGGGCTCCACTGGTCACCTACCTCCATTCAGAAAAATGAGCAGCCATATGTTCATTTCCTAGCTTTGAACCATTTATCTGTTTTATGATTACAAACTCCTCAGTAGTTTACTCTGTCCCGCAGCATCAACGAACTGTTTTTCATGCATTAGCTGATTGCATTCCTGTACTGAACTGTCCTGGCAGTGTGTAGGGTTTGCAGTAAATAGCAATAAAATGGTTATGCAGCAGCACCTGAGAGAGCTGTAGGTCCTTGAAAGCAATTAATTTCCAGTGTGTTTCCATGATTCACTTGCTGGTAGAACCAAGCAATAAGATAACCCTAATGAGCACAAAATTGCATAAAATTCTGTGTAGTACGCATACTGTCAGCATGCAAGTGTTGGGGAGTGTCTCAGCTTCCTTTCTAAGATCCTCCAAGCAAGTTGTCCTGTGATGGAAATTTGCTGTAACACAGCATGGATTAACTTCACCAAATGGGTTTGAAGCGTGGTTTAACACTCCTAGTAATTTTGACATTTGTTTTGGGTTTAATTGGTTGTTTGGGGGTTTTGGCCCCAGACCCATGGACACCATGATTCTGGAAACCAGACACTGCAGAAACAGTACCCTGACACTTCTGTGTGTTATGCTCCAGACTACTAGGTGGAAATCACCTCCTCTTTGGAAAGTCAGTCAGACCAGTTTCTAAATTCCTTTTGTTTAAAGACTGTTGAAAGGGGCTAGGGGAGAAGGGAGAGGATATAAGTAAATTGTACCATGTCGCGCACATGTATGAGTTCCTACTTAGGGTCTGGATTTTCTGCTAGTTGCCACAGAGTGCCTTTATACATTACTTTGCTCTCAATGTTTGCTGGTTTCTCTGATAGAATTAACATTTTTTTGCCAGATAATAGGGTCATAAAAGCAGCAGTGAGGGTAATATATGTATCAATAAAGATTTCAAAATGTTTGTATAACTTGCAGCTTTTTTTACTTGCTTACATTGATCTAAAGAAGCAAAAGTATATCTATTACTGGATTATAATTGATGTAGACTAACATGAATTAAGTTGCAGAGAATCCCTTTTTTTTTTTTTTTTTCTGAAGGGTGTAGTAACAAAATTAATGGTTTAATGTTAAAAGGCACTAGATTTTCTTCTGTTTCTTTAAATGAAGCTTAAGAGGAAAAAAAAAAGGTTCTAGTGGCAGTTACGGAGCTGTAAATTAGGAAGTACTAAACATGCTATCCTCTTGCTATGGTGAGATCTGTCTGTACCGAACACAATCATGACACAGACCCAAGTACTCCTCTAAGGAAAACTGACCAGGAATTCAAGGCATGTATTCACTGTTCCATACATTGTCCAGAGCCGGACAGATGAAAGTAGTAGCCAAGTAAAGACTTAAAATGTGTTTCTGCAGCAGGAAATAGTGATTACTTATATTTGTGGGGCTGTAGTTTCATTCCTTTAGCTCAATCAAAATAATATTGCCCTGTGAATATCTTTGAGCTATTTCACTGTTTGTCCTCTCTTGGAGTTTGGAGTTTTCCCTCATTCTTGTTTTTGCCTTGAGTTACTCAGTTCTCTGCTTGCTTTGCTTGATTTTTGTCCCTGCTTTTCTGTAAAATATACAATACTTCTTGCCTGAAACTATGAGTCAAAAGTGAAACAATATTGAGATATGTTTAAAATTCAAGGAAGAATTAACAATCTTTAAATAATATGAAGATGTTAGCCTATTTAATTTCTTTCTTGAAATCCATCCTGAGAACACAGACCAACTGCAGTGTGTCTTACATTATATTAGATGCTGCTGAATATTTATTTTGGTTTGTTTCTGAAATGCTTTTTAAAGTCTCTATATAAAGAAAAAAAAAAAATCCTTTCTGTATGAGGCTTTACTGTTAAAAAGCTTTGCTTAAACCATGCCTGTCAGCTATCTATGTTTGGTAGCACCTGAGTCTTAACTTTCAGGGAGATGCCAACGTAAGGCATACTATCCAAGTGTTAGATAATTTGTTCTGAGGCAAGCTGTCAGTTTTCATATTCCCTTATTGGAAGGTGTCTAGGTATTTTGGTTTGTTTTTAACAAGGCCACCAGGTGGAGTGAAAAGACTGAGACCCTGTGAATGCTGATTGCAGGTGCTCGATGAAATGGTCTTCACATACATGATACTGGCATCCAGCGTGTGGCGCTGGTCCTCCTCTAGCCTGTAAGACTAGAAGTGTTAAAGGAAAGTCTGCTGTTTCAAAAGATTGTGAGACCAAAATGATGTTATTGTTGTTCTTCATTTTAAATTGGCAGCTTTCTGAAAAGCTTCCTGCGGTAGATTACTGATTTAAAAAGTTGTTTGTTGTTTTGATTTGCAAATCTGCTCTTACTTAAATCAGTAGGAGCGTCCTCTGAAGTATGCATAAGGTGCAGCAAGAAGAACTTATTTGCATTTGTTTGCCATTAGAATATTCAAAAACTAGAAGATGACTAATTTTTTTGAATTTGAGACTCCTCTCTCTGCCTTTTTTTCTCTCTTCTTTCTAAAATGTTGGCTCCCTCTTCACACCTGAAGCTGTTATCCTAGATCCTTCGTCAGCAGAGAAAATAGTTTTCCATCCTATATGAAGCTGCTATAGTCTTAATTTTTTTTGTGGCTACATGAAACTGGTGTATTAGCAAGTTCAATAAACTCTGTACATTTGTTAATACACTTTATAATCTGTAAAATTATGCTTGTCATTGCAACTAATAATGTTTAGGTGAAGACTAATTTGAAAACTGTAAGTACCTTAGAGAGACTTGGATGGAGTCATAGCTATCCATATATAATCAGAGTTAAATGAGGTAGTGGGCTTAAATCTTGACTGTATTATAAAGTGGTTATCAGTAGCAGGAACATCCTGTGGATAGACTTGCAGTTTTTGTGATTGTATTTTCTAAAGCTGGTACTAACTACCCTTTGCTGCTTCTGCTTCATAGGTTGTGGCTCTCTTATTTTTAATTAGAAGTGTTTATGGAGCGTGCCAACAAAGGGGTTTTGGCATGTTCCAGTCACAGAAATGTTTCTAAACAAAACCAGAATTACACAAATTTTAATGTGTTTAAAATACTGCACAAGTTAAAAATCAGTCTGTAAATTCAATTGTTTTGTTTGTCTTTGCAGCGGTCATAGTGGCCATTGTGTTGCTGTAAATAGAGTATTATAAAGATCCTTCTCCTTCCTAAAATGAAATAAAATTTGTATTTCTCAGAAGCAGCAAGTAATTGAATTGAAGATTTGATGGTAAAATAAATTATCTGGCATTCTAGCAAAAATAGCAATGATTGCAGTCTGTAACTTAGAAGCTTTGTTTTCTTCTTCAAAATACTCTTTTAGAGATAGCTACTAAACTTTTAAGTTGTTGTTCAACTTACTGCTTTTGGTAGAAATTATCATTCTTACTGCTTTGGGGATTGGCAGATTAATACCATAATTTGTGAAAACCACTGCTTCTACAAAGCTGCTCTTTGTTGTATCTGAAAAGCCAAAGTGAGCCTTCTGTGTCTGTCCTCCTGAACTCCTCACACATGGATGAAGCAATGCACCAATGCATAATATACTTAAGTCTGCCCTGCATGTCATTCCGCTGACATTATTAGATTACATGGGACTCACCCAAGAAAAACACCAGTGCAAACTGCCAAAGGAGGCCAGTTCGATCTTAATAGTAAAAATGCAATGTAAATAAAGGTGCTTTAATTTTGAAGGCCCTCACACAAACATAGGAACTGAAAGGGACAGTTAAGGTGATAAGTCTAGTCATGTGCTACCATAGTTGACCAAGGAATATAATGTATTTTACGAGTTGGTCAAGCTCCATGTTGTAAAAAGAGGTGTTTTCACTTACTCGTGCTTATTAGGCAGCTGCTTCAGAATCTCACTGCCCTGAATGTTAGAAACGTATCTCAGAATTGTAGCTTATATATGTGTTCTTGACCAACTTATTCTAATTTGTTCTTATTTGGTCATGGCAGTCTGGTGAAGTTCCCACCGACCAGAAAAAAGGGAACTCTGGGGAAAAGGAAGACCCAGGGAACTACAGGCTGGTCAGTCTCACCTCTGTGCCTGGCAAGGTCATGGAGCAGATCCTGCTGGAAAGTCTGCTAAGGCACGTGGAAAATGAAGAGGTGATTGGTGACAGCCAACATGGCTTCACTAAGGGCAGGTCATGCCTGACCAATCTGGTGGCCTTCTACAGCAAGGCTACAGAGATGGTAGATGGTGGCAGAGCAACTGATGTCATCTGCCTGGATTTGTGCAAGGTGTTTGACACTGTCTCACATGACATCCTGGTCTCCAAACTGACAAGGCATGGATTTGACAGATGGACCACTTGCTGAATAAGAGATTGGCTGGATGGCTGCACCCAGAGAGTTGTGGTCAATGGCTCAGTGTCCAAATGGAGACAGGTGATGAGTGGTGTCCCTCAGGGGTCAGTACTGGGACCAGTGCTGTTTAACATCTTTGTAGGAGACACAGACAGTGGGATTGAGTGTAACCTCAGCAAGTTTGCTGATCTGATACCAAGCTGTGTGGTGTGGTTGACACTGAAGAGGGAAGGGAGGCCATCCAGAGGGACCTTGACAGGCTGGAGAGGTGGGCCAGTGCCAACCTCATGAAGTTCAACAAGGACAAGTGCAAGGTCCTGCACCTGGGTCGGTGCAACCCCAGGCACAAATGCAGGCTGAGGGGAGAATGGCTGGAGAACAGTCCTGAGGAGAAGGACTTGGGGATGGTGGTAGATGAGAAGCTCGACATGAGCCACCAGTGTGTGCTGGAGCCCAGAGAGCCAAACACATCCTGGACTGCATCAAAAGAAGTGTGGCCAGCAGGGCCAGGGAGGGTATTCTGCCCCTCTACTCTGTTCTGGTCAGACCCCAGCTGGAATTCTGTGTACAGTTTTGGAGCCCTCAGCACAGGAAAGACATGGAGCTGTTGGAGAGGGTCCAGAGAAGGGCCACCAAGATGATCAAAGGGCTGGAGCACCTCTGCTATGAAGACAGGCTGAGAGAGTTGGGGCTGTTCAGCCCAGAGAAGAGAAGGCTCTGAGCAGACCTTATAGCAGCCTTCCAGTGCTTGAAGGGGCTACAGGAAAGCTGAGGAGGTGCTTTTCATCAGAGAAGATAGTGGTAGGACAAGGGGTAATGGTTTTAATCTGAGAGAGGGGAGATTTAGGTTAGATATTAGGAAGAAATTCTCTCTCAGGGTGGTGAGGACCTGGAATGGGTTGCCCAGGGAGGTTGTTGATGCCCCATCCCTGGAGGTTTTTAAGGCCAGGTTGGATGACGTTTTGTGCAACCTGGTCTAATGGTAGGGGGCTTGGAACTTGATGATCTTTGAGGTCCCTTCCAACCTCTGTGATTATTTCAGTATCGCCTCTTGGCACCAATAGCTCATTTCACTTTGCGGCATTGAAGTGGTATGCTAGATGACAGCGATGATTTTGAGACTTCGCTAGAGTAAATCCATGCATTTCACATGTATTTCTAGCAGTAGTGCGGACTATTGACATTTTTGGTCCTTCATTTAGTCCAGCACAACTCTTTTGAAGTCACACATCAAACACATAATGGAACTCATAAGCTGACAAAAAGCTGTTTGTGCTTTGCTTTTTTGGTCCAGCTCATTTTTCATCTGTATGCTGCTCTGACTCTTTTCAAAGTACAGCTCTACCAGCAGTTTTGCTGCTGTTACTGATGGAGTGGTGTACAGGGACAGAAATGAGCAGCAGAGGAAGGAATGGGAAAGAAGAAAATCTTAAAGCTAGATGTGAACCTTATTCTCAACCCTGTTGTTGAGATGTATCTACCATTTTACACTGCAGAAAATTGACTGTAGTATCTGAAACAGTTTGAACTAGCCAGTTCAGACGTTAGCAACAGCCTGTCTGTGGCCACATGGGATAATTGCAGTATACACATAACATTATTTACAGATCTCCATTTGTTTATGCTTCCATCTAATTTAAACTGAATCAACTTCTGGATGCTCCATCCTGGCAACGGTTGGCTCTTATGTATTGTTGCTGACATTTATCAAAAGCAAGTCTAAAACAGTAATTGCATCTTCTTGTTTCAGGTGCTGTTTGAAGGATGCTGTTTCCTGTTTCTTCTGTGTCAACCATTATTAATACAATTTATTTTCTAGTTTATATCTGGGAAGTTAAATTTCCCTTAGTGATACAATTTACTGTAATATTGTGTCTCTAATAACAGTACAAGTGTAGTTGCAGAGCATTTTTTAAACAGTCAAACTTTTAGCTGTGCTCTTCTTTCTTGTTTCTTTATAGTCTATTTAATCTTTAATTTTGGCAGTGTTTCTTTGTATATAAAGTTAGTAAATTATCAATTTTATTGCAGTACGATACATAGAGTTTGGGGAGTTTATTTATTTCCAGTTTTATGTAGACAAAGAATATTAAATACTAAGCCATGAAAGAAATGGTCAAGATTTTACCTATGCATATGTTTTTACTTACACAATGCTTTTTATTAATCTGATGTCAGTTGCTGGTAGCAAGGTAGCAACACGTATCTGTAAATGGTTATTTGAAGAGCTGCATGTAGTAATTTGCATGTATGTGAAATACTGTGCTACATTTCTTGAAGGCCCACCTTTTTCAGTCAATTAGAAAGACTTAAAAGTCTGTGAGTTTTTTAATCTACATAAATTACTGCTTCACTGTATCAGCAGGAGACAAGGTATCAGCATTTCCAAACGAGTCAGTTCTGCCTTTTCCTGTCTCTAAAATTAAACAGGCACTTGCTGGCATTTATGGCAATCATCTATGCAGCTGTCAGATTTATATGCATATTCCTCAACTCAGCTAGCCAACATACTAAGAAAATCAGCTGGAATAGTTTTTTTGGTATTTAAAAGTAGTGCTCTGCGGTAATCAGGGACCTTGCATGCAAGTTCATTAAATCAGTCCAGCTTCAGTTACTGATTCAACTTGTTGGAGAGGCTGAAGTTAATATAATCTATTAGTTCTATGGCTTTTTAAGTGTTTGTTTCTGATAATATGTAGTTGGTCACTGACAGGGCTGTTTTCTACATGTCTAGGTGAAGTTAATGAATTAGAGAATATTGTAGGTTCCCTTTAAAAAAGAGTATCTGCTTCATATCTTGTGCTTAAGTATAGTTGTCAGCTTTTAAGTTGTTCAGGCTGTTTATTTCCTTTGATTCTATTTTATTTTGACCTTCATTTGGCACATTTCCTGCACTTTCTGATGTTCAGGGTGGAGGCGGACAGGGGGCAGAATAGAGTTCAGAGCCTTGAGCCTACTTTTGAAGATGTTCATTTTCACTTCCCATGAGTTTATTATACCAGAGCTGCACTAGATACAGGGCAGTCCACTGGGAAGCTGTTCATGACTTAATGGAGTATTTACTGTTCTTTAATGGATTTGTAGATTCAGGGTAGAATTTGGTGGGTTTGAGGGCTGGGAAACTAATGTGTTTTGAGAACGTTAATAATTGTTGTTTTGCTTTCATGAAAGTAACTTTATTTATCATGAACTTCTAACTGAGGTTAAAAGTTTCAGTACTCCTGTCTAGAAGCTACTAAGGCATTCATGTCAGAACTGAGTTGGTCTCAGAGAGACAGGACAGAGGTGGAAGGAATATTCTTTATTCAGGCTTCATTTTCGAAGTTAAATTGTCAGTATGCTGGACATTCATATTTCTGTATAGGAAGTACTTCTGTAGAATGGAAAAATAAGCATCTTGCCTACCCTGATAGAGGAGGATTTAAAGAAACTGTAGTAACAAGGAAAAAAGACTTCTCAAAGTAAAGCATTAAAAGTAAAACCTTCATTTTTTGTCTTGCGTAAAAATCACTGTATCTTGGCTATTTCTAGATACTCTATTACACACAAGTGAAACTTTTAAAAAAAAATTGCCTTCAAACAGAAGCCCTGTGTGCAGCTCTTTTCAGATTGTTGGCATTTCACTCTTCTGCTTTGTTTTTCCTTCAGGCTAAAATTGCCTATCCTTTTTTGCATGCTCCCCGCATTGTATGCCAAAACCCATCTGAGCACTTATACACGTCAGACTGGTTTTGCAATAAAATTAAAGAGATACAGTGGCTAGCGTTAAGATAAAAAGGTATGTAATGTAAAACAGTGTTAAGTAGCATCCCCTCTAGTGTCAAGCTCTCTGTGCATGTTCATTATTTCCTTTGTTAGAGTTGAAAATTTTAAGTTGTCATTTCCATAACAACATGATTTTTTAAAAAATTTATGCACCTGAAGTAGGCCGATACTAAGTCTCTGCCAGCCAGAGATCCTCCTGAGATGCTCCTATTGTCCTGATATAGTGTCTGATGATACTAAGTGCTGCAGCAAGTTTTACTTCTTGCATGCAAGCTGTCTTTTGATTACTGCCAAATTACTATCTTCTTCAGTAACTACTTCATATATTACTGAGCTATGTATGTCACCAGGTTGACTGTGTTTCTGTTAGCCCCATTTCGGTCAGTTGCCCGAATCTGCATCCTTCTCCTTTATACAGCCAAGTTGAGTGTTGTTTTGTTGGTGTGGGAGGGTAGAAGCATATACTTATAAAACCAGTATCTTATTAATTTATATTGAGATTCATTGCTCCAAATAACTATTTTATTTTTTTTTAATATTGTCAAAAAAATTAATGAAAAGGCAGGCACTGATTGTGCAGAACACGAAGTTACATATGTACATTTTTCTGCTAGCTAAAGCTGAAATGTAGTTGATTTATATAATCTGGATTAATAGTAAGTAAATTACAGTAAACTTATATACCTCTTCTGGCAATAGAATGAAAGAAAACATTTTCAAGTGAGTAACAACTAGAAGTTTTCCCCCTATGGCTGGTGATGTGACAGACATCCCACATAAATACAGAATTATTTGTTATCATGAACATAACCAAATGAATTTTTTTGTCTTGTTTTGTGCATCTTTGCAGTCCTTGTTCTTAATCTCTAAATTGCTATGTGCATTTTATTCCTTATTTTAAAAATCTGAATACTATCTGTTTCTGTAGAGTTTCAGTAACTATAACTGTGTTTTTCTTAGAAGACTAATTTGTCTGGTTTTGTCAATACCAAAGCTTGTATCCCTGTCCACACTTAGTCATCCTCTCTGTGGAAATGGTAGCAGACACACCTCTGATTTATTTAAAATTAGTTCTAATTGATAAGGGCAGTAGCTGTGTATGGTCCTGCTGGACAAGCTGTGGCTCTAAAAAAGGACTATTCTTACTTCTAGAAGTATTTTGTAATTATTACGGTCTCTTGCCTTTTTTTTATTGTTTACCATAAGCTACCTCTTGAGCTACTATTTTGCTATGTAAAGGTTATTTTTATACTTCAGGTCTGTTGGGCTACAGCTTGTGTTGAGAATGACATTAGGAGCAGAAATTACTAGCCAGCTAAAGGCTTCTTCATCCATAGCATCAGGCCAAAACCTTTTGAGATGGGACCTGTCACCAGAACAAATTAGAACAAGAACAGAAGAATTAATCAGGAAGACAAAGCATGTGTATGACAGTGTTGGGATGCTTGATATTGAAGAAGTAACACATGAAAATACTATACGGACCTTGGCAGATATAGAAGTGGAATATGCAGGTTGGTATACATATGGTTCTTTCCAAAGGGCATTACATCTACACCTAAAGAAACATTGATAAAAGATGGGGTTTGTTTACAATTCTGAATCATGCTGTTCTTGTCTAGAATGTGCAGAGGCCTCACAGGGGCCCTCTGGTCATAATAATCTTTCAGGAGGACCTCTCACCAATATGTAACATAATCAGCTACCAAGTTCTGCTGCTTTGTTCTAGAGACAAAAATAAGGATAGCAAAACTCTGCTGTTGGTTTCTTTGACGCACACAGAGAACTGCATTGGTCACTTGATTTCTTTTTGCATGTGAAGCTTCACACGGGTACGTTTTCTTTCCAGCTGTGCACAACCACTAGGGGACAACATGCAGCGGTGTAGGCTGTTCTTGTGGTCACTGTAGTACTTTCAAACCTGGACAGAAGTGCTCTTTTCAGACACTGCAGAGCAGGAGACAACCAAGTCCAGTGGAACTGTGGAAAGGTTAATAAGCTCCTAGTGGAGAAAATATGATGGTTGGGAATTCTGGCAGGACTGTTTAATGCTCTTTTGAAAGAAGATTGCTTTACTTACTCACTGTTATGTTACTGCCTGTTAGGCCTTGAAGAATCAAGTGAACGGTATTGGTCATGCAGTCACATCCAGACTGTCTGAATGAGTTACCAAGACATGCTAATACACAGATGGAGTTTAACAGTCAAACACATGTCATTCAGTGAATTTGTTAATAATTGTTAGTTAAGGAAGATGGGAAAAATAAAATTGTGTCTTGGGTGGTTTTGCTTTGAAAAACCTATCAGATGGCTGGTGGCTGCATGACTCTCAGAAGTAGTCAGTGTAACAAAATGTCAAGTTCTCTTGAATCCTCTAAAAAAATCTGCATTAACAATGGAGGTGCTGAAAACAGCCATCTTAGCTTGGAGCAAAGTCTTTGCCTAGCAAAAAAAAAGAGCAGCCTGCAGCTCAAATGATTCTACTGTAGTATTACTCTGACTTCAACATTATTTAGGCACATCCAGTGAATTGACTAGAACTGATGCTGGCAGAAAGACTGAGTAATCTTCTTCCAAACTGCTTCCTGTCGGATTAAGTTTTAATTTTACCAATGTCTTTTGTATAATTATAACTTTTCACCAAGTTATAAAACTGTATCCTTTACATTAAATTAAAAGGAAAATCTATGTTTGATTCAGAAAATAATGACTATCAGCTTTCCAGCATAGCCACCATCTTCCAGGATGTACTTTTTTTTTCTCTACATGCTATTGCTGTAGTGGGTCATATTTAAACTTTTAATGCCAATCTTCAAATCTGTACGTGAAATTAGCATGACTTACCTGAGAAACAGCCCTTGGCATAGGATAAGGATGTATTACCACAGCAAGACTTCCAGTAGAACCTTGGATTTTTTAAGGCCTATATATCTCTTTCTCATGTACGTGAAAGACCTACCCCAGTAACTGGAGCTTACTATCTGAAAAGACACAGATGACAACAGGCCTTACGTTTCACTTGGAAGATGCCAAAACTCACTTTATTTTGAAACATCTTGGCATGAGGACAGAAAGGAGGATGGAAGGGAAGTTCTGTATAAACTTCAAGAAGTGCCCGTGTTTGAATTCCAGACATATTTGAAGGGTTGAGAGTATCTCAGGTTTTCATAACTTGAGATTACATACAATCACAAAGCTTTAAATCATCCTGAAATGTTGTTACTCTAAAATGTGCTTTTGGGTAGGTGGAGGGGAGTGAAATTATTATTTGTTTTGGATTAGGTTAATTCACCTCATCATATGGATTCATTTCTGTTTTAGCATTTCTATTCAGTGTCATTATAAGATGCAATATTCCTTTAATAAGCAAGGATTTACTTATCTTTAAAACATATTCTAAAGAAGTAGTATTGCTCAGCTTCTGATCTCTAGAAGTTCAGAATACATAGACTGCATCTTCTTTGTTTGCCTTATTATTTCTTCTTATACACAGAACACAAGATGAGGATTTGACACTGTTCTCATAGCAATATTAAAATAACTTCAGAACAGATGGGCCTGTTTGAAAGATTTAGAGCTTTTAACTTTAAATGCTAACATGAAAGCATCTGTGCCATCTATGAAACTATGACAATCTTCATTTACAGATGGTCCATCTTTCAAAAATCACATATCATATTTCTGTACTTTTCAGCTGATTTTGTGGAAGTAATAGGATAATTAGGGTTGGGTAATATATAATTTCTGTAAAATTAATATTATTTGTTATAATGGTGTGAAGTTTTGTCCTTTGACCTTTTCTTTTTTACATTACTTGTAATCACTTCAATTACTTCAAGCCTGATCTGAACTGTCATGCTGCTTTGGGTACTTGTTTCCTGTGTCTTCTATAAATATCAGAAGGGGGGAAGTTTCTTATCCTGCAAGTGTTTCTATCCTTCTGTGTAAGTGTTCATTGTCTTTTATTTAACAGTGGAAAGAAGCATGTTGGATTTTCCCCAGCACGTCTCACCTGACAAAGAGGTGCGCTTAGCAAGTACAGAAGCTGACAAAAAGCTTTCTAGTTTTGATGTGGAGATGAGCATGAGAGAAGATGTATTTCAGAAGATTGTTTATTTGCAGGTAAATCACAATGGTATTTGCATAACTTGTGGAAATGTAGATAAAATTCCAGCAGTGAACAGCTTTCTCTGTAGAAGTTAGTATACACAGTGCTTTTTGAGACCCCATCACTGTATTTCCTATGTGTCTCTATCATCAAAACATTCCAGTGAGATGGAGCTATACCAAAAGGGTGTAATCCCACAAAAACTTAAGCCAGTGTAACTTGGTGCTCACCTTTCATGGCTGGGTGTATGTATCGTTCTCTGTCCATTGCAGTAGCTTTGACTTTTGTCTAATCTTCCAATGAGCTGGTACCAGTAAGCTAAACTAGCAGAAGGAAACCCATCAGCAAAAAGAAAATGTATTGTTTTCTGCTGGCTAAGCTCGCTGAACTAGTTTGCCCAGAGCATCACCAAGAAGAGGTTAAGAAGAAGAGGCAATCTCAGTGTATTTATGTTGGTTTGTGCCGCTTTTGAATTTGTGTCCAAAGTTGTGCTTCATTGAAATAGTTGAGATTTTTAATATTAAAGTTGAGTTTTAAGTTATGAAAGTTAATGAGAACATTTAACTCCCTACAACATGTAACTCCAAAATTACCTCTTTTGTTCTGCTAACTGTAGACATCTACATTGTATACTCCTCATCATACATTGCTTAAGCCTCAAAATAAAACTAAGTCAAAAGATAAATTTTGTGTTGAACTAGTTTCTATCCCTTTTGTCTTTCTGTTTAGCTTCCCTTCTAATTGAGCACCTACCAGTATCTTGTATTCTTCATTTATACTGTATATTTCATAGCTCAAACAGGAAAGACATTTGCTTTTGTTCAAATGCATCTAGTGACATTTAGTCATAATTTTCCAATAGTATAATTTAAAGATAGTGAAAGGAACCCATCTGATGTGAAAACTAAAATATATGCCTTCCATGCTTCAGGTGTGATTATTCCCTTTTGACCCAAATGGCTTTTAACTGTCTTGTGATCCTGATAATACTCTGGAGCCCCGTTTCTTGGAATCATTGTGCTTTTTGCAGTGTTATCTGGGAACCAGAATAATACTTACAGCAGCTTATTAAAGTCCATTCCAATACTATTGTCTTCTATTGCTGTGGGTTTTAGGCACGTTTTCAAGTGTTCCCCCATATCTGGGTATTGTTATGTATTTGTGGAGGTATTTAACAACCCTTTTTTGAGGACCTTCTGGTGTGTGATGGCAGATAGAGCCTTATTCTGAATTTTTCCCCCCCTGTGCCTTATGTTTATTTTTGTCCCCTGCTCTGTTGCTATTAATTAAATGGCTTGATATTATTTATTATTTGCTGTGATTTTCCCCACCCTCCAGTATAGTATACACAGATACATTTAGAGCTAATATGCCATACCTATGTGTGTATCCATTTTTAATTTGCAGGAATTTCTGAGAGTAGGTAGTGAAAACTTATTGGTGTGTTTCCTTCTTATAATCTTTATTTATTTGTTTGTTTGTTTGTTTGTTTTAGTGCTTTCCTCTGTCAGTTTCCTTTACAGCAATATTTGGTTTTTATAACAGTTACAGTTATTGCTCAAATCTCCAGCTATTTATTTTCTTTTCAGATATTTTTCTTGGCTTAACTGCAGCATGCAAGCATGTTTTAGCATTAATTTTCCAGAGATGCAACTTCTAAGCATATATCAACTTCATAACAACAATGAAAGTAGTAGCCATTTTTGCTGTAGAACACATGTGAAATTGCTAATAGTGCCAGACTTATCAAGTCTTGCTAATTCCAAATCACAATGGTTTTGTTAGTGTTTACTAAATTTCTAGTGCCTTCTCCTGTTAAGAAAACTTAGTTGCAAAGTCAGGTTCCAGGAGCACATTAAAAAAAACAAAACAAAACAAAACAAAACAACCTGCACAAGCAGAAATGTTTTGCTGAAATAATTGTATTAGTTTAAATGAGCCAGAAAAATATTTTGATTAAATCAGGTTTTTCATGACCTCACTGAGGATTTAATAGTTCAGGTGTATTAATTCAGTTTCATGATCCTGCACAGGGGCTGGATTAAAATGTGGTAAGGAGAACAAGGGTTTGTTTAATGCATTATTTAAGGCCTGTTGATGGTGGAAGAAATATAAGAGTTTTGTATTTAATTCAATTAAAAAAAAATATATATATGTATACACACACACATATATATACAAGAAACACCCCTCCCCCCCACAAAACCTGAAAGTAGTCTATTATCTTCCTTTTTCTCATGCATTAGGGGAAAAAAATGCCTGCACAAACATAAGTTGTTGAATATGCTCCAGATCTTTCTTTAAAAAACTTGTTTTGGGGTCCAAGAGTTGGAATAAAGGTGAATTTGGTAGTCATAGTATCATTTAACATTTTTTTACCCCTAACATCTCTACATATTGGCTAGCAGAGGCATGCTTAAGAATGTTGCCAGTCTTCTCCACCCACATGCCCTCAGGAAACAGCCTGATGTAAACAGCTGCTGCAGTTTTTGCTCATGATATTCTTAAGTAGATTTTGTTTCTTGTTCTGCCTCAAGATTTATTCTTGTAATAAGGTAGCATAGTTGTCCAAAACAAGTGGTATGGTATATAAAATCATGAACCATTACCGTTCTAAAACTTCTGGAAAGCTCCAAAATTTCATGTGTGTAGTATAGTTGAAATTAGCACTTCTGTTGTGGAAGGTGTTAACCAGAGAAACATGGGGTGACACAGACCATCCTGACCAGACCAAAGTTCAGAGATGACCACAGAACAAGCTTGGTTCTTGTGCCTATGAGGGTTTATACGCTTGCTTATTCTTAAAGACCTGATGGGTCTTTTTGAATGTGTATCATCCTTACCTCAAGCATGTCTGTGATGCATGTAAACTTCACAAAGGCTAATATTAAGACTAGAAGCTATTTAACATTTATTTCTTCTAAATGTGTGGAGAGATGTATAGTCATCAAGAGAAGGACTTCCTTTTTCACCAAAGAATCTTTCTCTTCCTTAGCTTCAGAAGGAGACGTTATTCACTGGCTTTATTGGCTTAAAATTGGTGTTTGTGAATTCCTTTCTGCCTAAAATCTTTGCTGGGTTTGGGCTCAGGAGATTTTCAGGAGCATGACTGTTCTGTATACCACACAGAGGGACTGAGAGATCCCTCACAATGCCTAAGTTACTCAGTGGGACTTTTCACAGTTCTATGTGCTTATCCATTACTGTAATAAAAGCAGTGTCTTTGCATAGATACTATAGTACTGCATTTTTTTTTCCTCCGCCTTTCTATTTTTTAGCCTTGCAGTACAATTAGAACAATACAAATGTTAATGTAGTGACAGTGTCTGCATTTTCCATCTCTTATAATTTTTAAGTCATGCTTTTTCTATCAGACTATTCTTAGGTCAGAAGAATGAATCCTGAAATTGTAGGTTGTCCAGTGACAAAACAGTATATGAAAATTCTGATCGTTACAGATATTTTTTCTGACTGTTACAAATACTGTAGTATTCTTAGCCAGAAGCAGGTGTCCTTTTTAACAAGGGTTATAAATGGATACCATTTTTTAAAATGTTCACGTTTACACAAGGGAAGATAAAATTAGAACGTGTACATCATTGTTTTCAATTTAGGACAAAATAACAAGTTTCTGAATTAAACACTTATGCTGTAGTCAGTTTGAACGAAGACCCTCACAGAACTGATCCATGTTCTGTTACTACCAGTATCTTGTGTCTTAGTGTTGGTTCCTTTAGGAAATGACCATTCAAGAATCTTCATAATGGCATAACCAGACATAAATATACTGTTTTATTTGTTGTCACTGATTTGTTCTGAAGGAAAATAGGTATATGTAAAATTTTATTCCATCTGATAACATTCAGTGACATATCTCACTTTCAAGGGTTTTTTTAATCCCTAAGTTTTAAAGTGCAGTTACTTTATAGCACTGAATTTCTTCAAGTACGTATAAGAAGGCTATCTCTACTGAAAAAACTTAAGTGTACTGTAGTGTAAACGAAAAGGGTGGGCCATTATGTCAGCATGTAACTCCTGAGAGATGTGGTAGAAGAAAATTATTTTTAAACCATGCTACTTCAATATGAGAACACTATTGTATAAGGTAACTATTGTTTTGAATCCTTCACACTACAACCAGGATGTTCCTTTTTTACTGTGGTGGTGTTTTAGTCAACAACTCTGTTCAGACCCTTCTAATGCTTGCTATATTTCTTGCACCATTTTGTAAATTCAATTATTATATACTGTCATTTCAGCAAACCTGTGATCTTGAAAACTTAAAGCCTGAAACAAAGCGATATCTGGAGAAATCTATTCAAGTGGGAAAAAGAAATGGACTCCATCTTCCTAAAGAAGTGCAGAATGTAAATATGGACTGTTAGTTTTTAAGCAAAGGTGGCAAACTGTTGAAGAAATGAAATTTTGGTTGTAGAAATGTACTAAGCATATACTTGAACTTGCTTTTGGACCTACTTAATTATTGCTTTAATTTAAACTGCTTTAGTTCCAGATCCATCCTTTAAACTTCAATCACCTTAAGGTTTTAAAATCAATCTGTCAAACACCCACAGTACTCAGTAGATAGAACTGGTCTTCACCTCTCTTAGCCTTTCAGAGTAAAAGAAGCCTATCTGGATGAGTTTTGTTATATATTCTGATTACAGAGAATATGTAAATAATGCAGATTGCTAGCAAGGAGGCCTCTCAAATATGTTATTTGTGAGTGCAAGCTTTAGCAGTATATATAGTTGTTACAAGAGAAAATTATTTCAATTATTAACTAGTGTTGTAAAATGTCTCCAAGATTTTAGAATATTGACTAAAATAGCTTGAGGTAGCTCAAATGGAGCACAAGCTGCACTGAGAATTTTGGCTCCATTAAGGGAGGATTTATTCAAGCGTATAAAAGCACTTGTCACTTCTGAAAATCATGAAGTAAAATTGTCAACATCTGAGATGCTGACATAATTATTTTTAAATTCTGAGTGATGTATAACAATCTTGATTTATGACCCTTAAATAGACTTCGTAGAAAATAATAATTCTTAATCCATATCCTTCAACTAGTGAGAACAGTTTCATGTGTATTTGCCTTGCTTAAGGATAACTGATGCCTCTGAAGACATTTTGAAATATTTTATAAGGAGACAATAATTGAATTGCATCTAAGTAAAAACTTGACTAATCTAATGTTAGTCTTAGCCAAGTTTTATATCTGGTGTGTATTCTACTGGTGACTACTACCTTTATGTGAACTTGACAGTAAGAGGTAGAGACATCCTATGAGATATATAATAAAATATAAATGTTTTAGATTGGTGAATATGAAGATTTTAAAAAGATTTTTGAATGGTCTTATCTTTTGTGGGTTTTCTGTTCCTTCCGTCATACCTGTACAATTCCAACAGAGTGTTTTTCTCTGGTTTTACATGCATGTTTACTCCCTTGATCTCAGTGATTTAATTGGATTTTTTTTTTCATTTTAAATTGTAATTTAGGCTTTTCAAATAAAAGAAAATACTTGAATGTTAGCACATAATACTGTTCAGAGAACATGTTTGTGTTCAGTCCCCTCTGAGTTGAGAACACATCTGAAATATTGTCAGAGCAATAGCTCTCATTTAGAGTTCATTGCCTGTAATATTGCTGAGGACCAAAAGAAAGAGGGAGGCTGAGGGAGAGTGAAGTATGACACTGTGGTGTGTTACCTGCTCGATGCTGGTATTCACTGTCAGAAAATCTTAAAATGGTTTGGGTTGGAAGGGGCCATAAAGATAATCGATCACATGATCATCACTGATCATCTCTTGGCTAGTAGAAGCTGAAAAGAGTGAGAGACTATTCTTGGAAAGGATAGTAATTGCAAGTTTAATTTTTGTTTTTCTGCTAAGTTCAGTTTATACTCAATACAGGAAATAAAGACAATCAAGAAAAAAATGAGTGAGCTGTGTATAGACTTCAACAAAAACTTGAATGAGGAAAACACGTTTCTTGTATTTTCCAAGGAAGAACTTGGTAAGTACCATGCTTGCTTTGTCCATTTCTTAAACGTTCCAGGAGTAATTGGTTTTGGCTCAGTAAATGATGCCTAGTTCTAGTGAAATTCTGTCTGTTTTCCAGTCTTCTCTCTTTCATTTATAATCCTCCCCTCTGAATTATCCATTCACAGATTTGTGCTTTGCTGAACTGTTTGTCTTGCATCAAGTTAGCGTATCTATCCTACTTTTTTTTTTTTTCATAACTTTACTTCTCTCCGCTTAGTTTCTCAGCTGTCCATTTTCAGGCAATCCCCTGTGTATTGTATTCACTGAAGTTACTAGAAAAACATTTATGTCCTCCAATATGTTTTAGGTACTTCAGTCATTGAAACTGATCTAGAATTAGCATGTGACAGAGAATTTGGAGATTCATTATCTGAGGGCCATGGCATAAAATGCGCTTTAGTAACACCAGAGGGGTTTTTTTATGTCATACTCAGTTTTTATGTGGTAGCCTTAAACAGATTTCTCTTTTGCTCGCAAGGGTTTCCAGTTTTCACTTGGTTGTCATTTGAAATATTTTAGAAAACTGTTGTTAAAAGAGAGATTATATTTCCTGGGAGATTTCTGATGTCAGATTAGATTGCAGCAAAACAAATGCAACAATATCACAAAAAGAGAGGGGAACAGGTAATTCTGGTAAACATTGTTCATTAAATTGTGTTATATAGAAGGTCTTCCTGATGACTTTATTAAGAGTTTAGAGAAGACTGAGGAAGACAAATACAAAATTACTTTGAAGTATCCCCACTATTTTCCTGTTATGAAGAAGTGCTGCATTTCAGAAACTAGACGAAAAATGGAGTCTGCCTTTAACTCAAGATGCAAAGAGGTATGTCTTATATTCACTGTTCTACAGGGTAATGACAGTTGAAAAATGGACCTAGACATTAAAATACTATATTTAATTTCTACAAAACTTACAGTCTGATCTTCAATAGTTCCTTGCTCCAGTTTATTCAGATGTCTAAAGACCTTAGAAGTTGATAATCTGCCTCTGTGTGTGTATGTATCTTAAATTTTCAGTGGTGCTATAAGTAGTAGTAGGTTTCTGATATTTTGCCAGATTTCCCTACAGTGCTCTGCAGCTGCTTACTGGCACTTTGCTTCAGAGAAGGACGTGGGATTGTAGGTTCTGTAGTACTTTGGGATTCTTCAGAGTGAGAGGGCTTATTTAAACATACGTTTTAATTATGAAATACAGGTGATAAAATGTGAAATTAATACATTGCACGCTAATGAGAATTTTAATTAGATGTTTTAAATCCCCACATTTTCAGAAAAGATGTAATTATCTGAAGAATAGCTGTAAACATGCCTTATAGAAAGAAGAAATAATTTCGTAATTAATTTATTTGATACTGATGAGACCAGGCACCTAGATAGGTACAGAAATAATGAAAAAGGAAGAAAAGATACAAGTGTCATTCAGGCAATTTTACCAGCCATTCATTGAGAACAACGGCAGAGTTGAGCTTTTGGAAGTTGGTGTACGAGGTTGGTGAAGGGACTGGAGGGAACTTCTTACAGGGATAGGCTGAGGGAGCTGGGGTTGTTTAGCCTGGAAAAGAGGAAACTCAGGGGAGATCTCATCACTCTCTTCAGCTACCGGAAGGGAGGTTGTAGTCAGGTGGGGGCTGGGCTCTTTTTCCAGGCAACTAGCAGAGGGCATGGCCTCAAGCTGCTCCAGGGGAGGTTTAGGTTGAATATTAGGAAGCACTTCCTTGGGGAGAAGGTGATTAGACACTGGAATGGACTTCCCAGGGAAGTGGTGGAGGCACCATCTCTGGATGTGTTCAAGGAAAGGCTGGATGTGGCACTTAGTGCCGTGGTCTAGCCGATGTAGTGGTGTTAGGTCATAGGCTGGACTTGGTGATCCTGAAGGTCTTCTCCAGCCTTGGTGATTCTGCAGTGGGAAATGTGAAGAGTAAAAGATAAAATAAGACGGCAACAAGAAACGGACACTCTGCAAGTGAGCACACTTAAAGAGATTTGTTGTTGAATCTGTGGGACAATCTTCCAAACTTGTGCTTTGCAAAGAGGGTTTTCAATGAGAAATCTCACTCTCCAGAATTGGAGGTTAACATAGTTACCTTTTCACCTTCTCGAGGATCCTCCACCACATTTTTGGCAGGGCCTGGCATTTTCATGTTTCAGATCTTTCTCCAACTGCTATTGTCAGAGTGGCAAAAGAGGGAAATTGGCAGTCAAGCTTTTAATGTTGGTACAATAGCTTCGCAGTTTGTCTTCACCATTAACAAGCAATGAAGCCTTCTGTCAACCATTTCCCTTTTATCTTGCACATGTAAATGATTAATAAAGGAAATAAACTCTTTGCAACAGTCAAAAAATTGTTATTATCCTAAAAGGAAATGGTATATCTTTTGATTAATTAAAACAGATAAACTCAGAATGACTAGAAAACTAGCTACCTGCAATCAAATGCTGTGACAAAAAAAAACCAAAGAAGATTATATTTCAACTTACATTATTTTATATTTATATCTTTAAGTGTTTAATTTTAAATGTTTGCTGTTTCTTATAATTACAGATAGTATTCAGATAATTTTTTTGATAGTGTGCATTGTCTGGTTTCATTTTAGAAATCTGCCTTCTTTCTTTTTTAGGAGAACGCAAAAATTCTTCAGCAATTGCTTCCACTAAGGGCAAAAGTAGCAGAGCTCCTTGGTTATAATACACATGCCAACTTTGTCCTGGAAGTGAACACTGCAAAGAGCACAGACAATGTAGCAGCCTTCTTAGGTTTGTTCTTATTTATAAATAATCCTTTTTTATTTGGTGACAACACGTCTCCTCAGCCAAGATAAATAGATAATTGGATCACACGCATTCATCATATTAGATAGAAAAGGATCTCAATGTTGCATCTATTCTGGCATCTATTATTTTTTAGACTATAGCTATGCAAATGCAATTGTTCCAAAACAGGGAGTTACAAGATAAAAATCTGAAAATAACTGCTTTGTGACAGCCAGTATAGACAAGCATTTGCAGCTTTCTGTGTCCCAAAATGCAGTTATCCTAATTCAGAACCAGAACAATATGTACAGCCTAAGCAATTTTATCAGTTCAAAAGGCTGTGTCACAGTTGCAGCTTTCTGTTCCTGTAGGTTAGCTGCAATGTTTTTTGTGTCTGTAGCCTTGGTGTCTTTGATAAAACTGCATTAAGTATAATGAAAGATTACAGTATGTGATGATGCAGCTTCCATGAGTGGAATTAAAAAATCAAATCTGGAATGACAGTTTCAGTCTGGAATTCAAAATCCCTCCAATGGAATTCAGTCTGAAAAGAGAGGTATCTTGAGAATTTTGAACTTAACAGTTCCGTTTACAAATTTTTAGTAATTCTGTTGACCTCCATGAGCCCACTCGTGCATAGAGTTAATTTCTACTTTCTGAAATTATGTACTTCCACAGACTAATACATGTTCCTTTATTAATGTGCCCTAACAGCACAAGATTGTATATTGTTATATTCTATAAATAAGCCCTCCAAAATAATTTAGTACAGCAATAGTCTGTTCGGTGGTAGTGGGTTTTTTTGTATTTATACATAAACAGATTCAAATGCACATCTTCCTTCCCCTCTAATTCTGTCACATTTCTCCTGCTAGAATTACCTGATTTTTTTAAGCATACTTAAAGTAGTTTGTACTCTCTTCTGTCCATTATATTTTTCCAATTCTAAATAGGCTTATAAAATACTGTGTTTTTTTAATTTGTTTTGAAGCTGACACGTCATAATTTAGCAGCTGTTGTTATGACTTTAACTTTTTAAGGTATGAGATAATATACTTTTCTATTAATAAATAGGTTTCATTGTCAAAAAGGGAGCATGTTTATCAAATTAATTGTCAGCTTTACTTCTTTTGATATATCCTCAGCTACACACACAACAGTATGATTTGATCTGCTTTGTTCATATATATTTGTGTTTAAATCAATGTTCATACACCAATCTTAAGGCAAGAAAGAAAAACCATTCTGTCCTATGACATATTCTTAATTTAGCACAGCATGAGCTGCAAACAGTATTTCAGCCATGTAAATGCATATAGTGCCTTGCAGTCTACCTAGAAACAGGAGTAAAAATTCCTACATTTTGCACTCTTGATATGAATAGTGAACATTATCCTGAATTCTTAAGGAAGAAAAAGTATCTCATAGTCCAGAAATACTTAAAAGAAAATAAGTACAGTAGGTGCTTTATGCGGGTTTCAGTGAGCTTAAATATTTTATACTCGATATATTGGACTCATAATGCTATGACCTGTCTTGTCAAGGGAAAGTTATATTGGAAGAAATTGGGATCATAGAGATTGATACCCAGTGGCTTTAGTAGTGTAGAAGCTAGCCGTCATATAGGCAAGAACTTTTTACTATCATGTTCTTTTATAGGGCTTTAGCTAGAAGTAATCTGTTTTGAAAGACTTGGAGGTTAAAAAAAGTAGCCTTTGAATTTTGCAGTTGCAGTAACTAATAGTAGTTGTAGTTTGGCTGTTTTTGTGAAAACACATCAAAATAACTGAGATAACATGAGGTAAAATCAAAGACCTCATACGAAAGTGTCTAGTGTTATTTTCCATTTCTATTATCTTTGGAAAAGTCTAAATTTACCAACACCCTCCACAGTACTGCTAGGCCTGAGTGGATTGCTGCAATATTTATAACATGCCTACAATTAAAACTCATTAAGATAAGAAAGCAGACAGTTTGCTTACTGTTAGTCGACAAATGGAAAACTGTATCCACTCTTGGACGTGTTTCAAGTTATGGGTGTATTTTGTAGGAAAACATATTATAGTAAGGAACATAAAAGTTGATTCCAAGGCAATCTCTGTTTCAGATGATTTGAGTAAGAAGCTAAAGCCATTGGTTGAGGAAGAAAGAGAATTCATTCTAGATTTGAAGAAAAAGGAGTGTAAAGAAAGAAACTTTGATTATGATGGAAGAGTCAATGCATGGGATCTTCATTATTATATGACTAAAACAGAAGAGCTGAAGTACTCCATAGATCAAGAAAAGCTGAAGGAATACTTCCCAATTGAGGCTGTTACAGAAGGCTTATTGAATATTTACCAGAAGCTACTGGGACTGGTATTTGAGCAAGTAGAAGGTGCTCATGTTTGGCACGACAGCGTTACTCTTTATACAGTAAAGGATAATTCAACAGGAGAAATGTTAGGACAATTCTATTTGGACCTTTATCCCAGGTAATTATGACTTGGTCTTTTATTTACGTGTTTAAAATGGAATCAGTCTCAGTGGGTTGCAGCTGTGATTGAAATGAAATGCCTTTGGAAATAAGTATTTCTCCCACTGACAGGACTATTAATGTGTTCTTTAGGATGTTCTCTGGACTGTTTTCAGATAGTTCACACTTTTTCTTTTTTTGTAGTACTACTGCATTTCTTGCTTATATTCAGTTTATGAAGTGTTACTACTTGGTTAATTTCCCATAGTGTTGCTGTCTAATCAGTTGCCTATAATTTTTTTGCCTCTATGAACTTTTCTTCCTCCTAACTATAATAGTGTGTTTTAATTTAAGTTGAACTGTTAATCCAGTCATATTGCTATCTGTCAAGTGTTCCTGGTTTCTCTCAGTTCCTTTTTACACTTTATATATGTATTTTGTACCCTGTAGTCCAGACTGCTAAAGAAAATATCAAATAGATTAGCACCAAGAATAGAATCCTGTGGAGCATACCTTGAAGTGTACTGCCAGGTAGCTTCTCAGCTCTCTTTGGAGCTATTAACAGAATCTAGGACAACTGGCTGCCACCAACTAACCGCTGCCAACTGGCCACTGGACACTTCTCTACACTGCCCACTCTCCTCTGGAACAACCCTGCACTGGTCAGCGAATGCTGCTTGCTCAGCACCATGAACAGAATCTTGGGAAGCAGGTGGCTCGGCTCATGGTGTTCTGATTTTTGCAAGAGGAGAGTTTATGTGTATGAGCCACACAATTTTTAAGAGGAAAAATTAACAATGAGATGAAGACAAGTCAGTCAAATGTGAGATATTTTCTAAAAGTAGTGTTAAGCTAATGCAATTTTAAAAAAATAGGAAAGTATAGTTTTAAAAAATTATGTTAAACAAATGCAAATAAAAACTATTAAAAAACCTTTTCTAAAGTTACATTAAACAAATGCTATTTAAAAACATCAAAACACAAGTTTTAGAAGTGAGGTTCAGGACTGCAACCTGAAATGAGCCATTTGTAATGTTTTTATCCCCCTTATCTCAGTGTTAATTTTTCATTTCTCATGTTTGATTGAGTTGCCTTTATCACGGCATTAATTTTTCATGTGATAAGTTATGTGACTTACACATTGGGACTCCCTATACATACAGTTTCCTTAAAAAATTCAGAGCACCATGAGCAGAGATGCCTGCTCCCCAAGGTTCTGTTCATGATGCTGAAGGTGCTTCTGTCACAGGGCTGAACGAGTGTCACCTGCCAACTGAGCACAGTTACCCCAGCCAAGAGTCATCAGCGTAGAAGCCAGTGACCAGTTGGCGAAGGCCAGCTGACCCTTTCCCCAGTTACAGCATCATCTGTGTTATGTCAGAGATTAGGAGACTAGACTGATTTGACAGGACTTATTCTTTGCCAGACCTTTTTGACTGTTTCTCGTTGGTTGGTTGTTGTTTCTTTTTTATAATATTCTTTAGCAATTTATAAATTGGTTGATACCCTTTTTTAATGTAAATTGACTTAAGGCTCCCCTGGGTTAAGAAAATTAGGTGAGTCAACACAATAGCTCATAAATTATTCTTTTTAAGATAGGTACATTATCTTCACCTGTTTGCCTGGTTCCCCTTTTCTGCATGTTATGTTAACTGCTGAAGTTATTTCTTAGTAAAACAATTATGACTTACCTACCCATTTAACTACTCAGGTTTAGAACAAAAAATTAAAAATATTTTTTCTTTGAACTTTTGGATCACATTGAAAATGCAATAAACTGTATTCAGTTGTCTCCTGTAGCACAAGAAAAGATACTGCTTCAGAGGACATAGCCTAGTCCTTCCTATCACAGCAGCAGTTTAAAATAGAATTGACATTCAATGTATATAATTTCAGTACTTGAGTAAAAATCAGATAATTGTAAATGCTGCTGTGAGTCTTAAACTGGTGTGGTTTAAGTATTGGGGTTTTCCTCCTTGTGCTCTTAACAGAATCTTAAACTTAGTAAGTCTTAGAAGTCATGACAAAATGTAATTTCTTTGTGTAAAGCTTTAAAAACACACTGACTAATTTTCCCTGTTTTTGATAAGTCTTCTGCTTTCTGGCGAGCAGGGTTGTAGTTTGAAGGTAGTGTCTGATGTCTTTTCTTACACAGAGAGGGAAAGTATGGGCATGCTGCATGCTTTGGTCTCCAGCCTGGCTGTCTTCTCTCCGATGGCAGCAGAATGATGTCTGTAGCTGCTCTGGTAACCAATTTCACAAAACCAGCGTTAGATCACCCATCATTGCTACGACATGATGAAGTAAAGACTTACTTCCATGAATTTGGTCATGTAATGCATCAAATATGTGCACAGGTTAGTGACATTTCAATTCCAGTGTAAGACATTTCTTTTGCCACTGTCTAAATGCAAGACATAAGCCTATTCTGGTGGTTTCCAATTTTAGTAAAGTGCATATGCAATTTTTTTGTTATTTTTAAAAGTTGCAGGGAGGTGGGGGTTTTTGTTTCTAATATTATTTAAAATTACAGCAATTAATTCACCTTCTTAAGAAAAATGTTTATGTAAGAACATATACTTTTGCATTTGCACTATGCAGGTACCTGTGATGACCAAATAGATCCATGTGTAAGGTGAAGAAGGTGCTCAATGATGGCTTCTGTTAAAGCTGTCAGAGGGCTTCTTACTACATATAGTAGCATGATAGATATTAGAACAACAAAAAAATTGATTGCTGTACCTGGAAATGAAAATTATTTGTGACTCCAGATCACCTCCAGCATTTTGGCCTTTGATACTCTTGAGAGCTATCTCTCTTGACATCAAAACCATAAAACAAGTCTTGCCTGTGCACTTGTGTTTTCAGCTCACTTATCTGACAGACACATTTCTCACAGTGACCTAAAACAGTGAAAGATAGTCTGCAGATTTTGCGTAATTATGTCAATGAAGCTGTAAAAATGCTGGCTTCATTTGTACATACATGTAAAATTGATTCTACCAGATGATAAACTTATTACTGGCCTAATGAAAGTTTTGTTTCAGAATAAAGTCTCAGTATTCATTCCACCAAAATTTGCATAATTATGTACAAATCCAGACTTCGTGTAGCACTGCTTTACTCTTCTTTATAAACAAATACCAAAGAATAAAATCAGATAAATATGATATACATTAGATTTTAATTCTTGACCTTGATCCTAGAGACTAGGACTAGGTCATAGAAACCAATGTATTATATATTATATGTGTGTGTGTCTGTCTATCTATCTATCTATCTATCTATCTATCTATCTATCTATCTATCTATCTATCTATCTATCTATCTATCTATCTATCTTCTCACCTCTGTGCCTGGCAAGGTCATGGAGCAGATCCTGCTGGAAAGTCTGCTAAGGCACGTGGAAAATGAAGAGGTGATTGGTGACAGCCAACATGGCTTCACTAAGGGCAGGTCATGCCTGACCAATCTGGTGGCCTTCTACAACAAGGCTACAAAGATGGTGGATGGTGGCAGAGCAACTGATCTCATCTGCCTGGATTTGTGCAAGGTGTTTGACACCGTCCCACATGACATCCTGGTCTCCAAACTGACAAGGCATGGATTTGACAGATGGACCACTTGCTGAATAAGAGATTGGCTGGATGGCTGTACCCAGAGAGTTGTGGTCAATGGCTCAATGTCCAAATGGAGACAGGTGATGAGTGGTGTCCCTCAGGGACCAGTGCTGTTTAACATCTTTGTTGGAGACACGGACAGTGGGATTGAGTGTAACCTCAGCAAGTTTGCTGATCTGATACCAAGCTGTGTGGTGTGGTTGACACTGAAGAGGGAAGGGAGGCCATCCAGAGGGACCTTGACAGGCTGGAGAGGTGGGCCAGTGCCAACCTCATGAAGTTCAACAAGGACAAGTGCAAGGTCCTGCACCTGGGTCGGTGCAACCCCAGGCACAAATGCAGGCTGAGGGGAGAATGGCTGGAGAACAGTCCTGAGGAGAAGGACTTGGGGATGGTGGTAGATGAGAAGCTCGACATGAGCCACCAGTGTGTGCTGGAGCCCAGAGAGCCAAACACATCCTGGACTGCATCAAAAGAAGTGTGGCCAGCAGGGCCAGGGAGAGTATTCTGCCCCTCTGCTCTGGTCAGACGCCACCTGGAATTCTGTGTACAGTTTTGGAGCCCTCAGCACAGGAAAGACATGGAGCTGTTGGAGAGGGTCCAGAGAAGGGCCACCAAGATGATCAAAGGGCTGGAGCACCTCTGCTGTGAAGACAGGCTGAGAGAGTTGGGGCTGTTCAGCTTGGAGAAGAGAAGTCTCCAGGGAGACCTTATAGCAGCCTTCCAGTACTTGAAAGGCGCCTAAAGGAAAGCTGGGGAGGTGCTTTTCATCAGAGAAGATAGTGATAGGACAAGGGGTAATGGTTTTAATCTGAGAGAGGGGAGATTTAGGTTAGATATTAGGACAAAATTCTTCTCTCTCAGGGTGGTGAGGACCTGGAATGGGTTGCCCAGGGAGGTTGTTGATGCCCCATCCCTGGAGGTTTTTAAGGCCAGGTTGGATGAGACTTTGTGCAACCTGGTCTAGTGGTAGGGTTCCCTGCTCATGGCTGGGGGCTTGGAACTTGATGATCTTTGAGGTCCCTTCCAACCTTAATGGTTCTATGATTCTATGATTTGATAATCTTTACGCTAAGATACTTGTTTCTAAGCTCAAAAATTGAGAAATAAAAGCTGTTCTCTCTTTGAAACTACCTATCATGTGTTTATAAATGAGACACATTCAACATAGGTACAAAAGTGACCACAACATTTTGATAACCAGTTAAGATGTGCCTGGATGTTTTAGAGCCCCTTCTGGGCAGCCCATGCCAGCAATTCCAAAGCGTATGTACTTCACTTGTTGTGGAATTGCACAGAGGTCAGGGAGACCTGCTGTCTAGTTGCCTTTCCCACTTCTGTGGTGGTTTCTGTGTGCATAGCAACTACACTTATTGCTGTTGCATTTATGTAAATTATTACTTGCACACCTGCAAATAACTTGCAAGTCCCACATGAGAACATCCTGTCCTCTGGGATTTGTGTTTGCAAAGCACTGTCTTGTTTCATATGATGATTTGTTTAAATGTCCTGTATTATACATGCTTGGGTTTTTTGGAACCCTCCAAGAAACTAAATTCAAAAGCCAGTATCCCTGTGGGCATTTATTCCCCAATGGAGGATGGAACCTAAGAATATCTACAGCTCTTAGAGAGGACATTTGGGAAACTGAGAATTTTGTTTTTCTTTTAGCACTTGAAATGTCCTGTTAGAATGTTGCTCAGAAGGGAAGAACAATAAAATTGGGTTGACAAGAGGAGGTAGACTTATTACAGGACATGTTTGTAGTGAGACCAAATAATTTCCGTTGGTATTTGAACAACTGTTTTTCAAAAGTGACTCTTTTTAGAAATGTTTTGGGTTTGGAATGTATTTTAATGAAGATTTTTAACTGTACAAAACCTTCCTTTAAAATTAGTGTCCTGGGAGGCCTTTATAAGCAAGAAGTGTTTGACAGGCATTGAAGTGAAAAATAAAAATCTCTAATGTGCTTGCTTTCAAAAGGAAAATTTTTCTGTCAATCACTGAGTGTCATATTTGGAAACGTTTCACTGGTAAAGTAGCTAAGATTCCTTTATTTCAGGATTCCTTTATTTACGGGCTTAAAACCTTGTGCTATATGTTAACCAACCATGTGCCTTATGAAATAAGACAGGACAAAGCTTAGTAAGATAAGTTGGTCAAGTAAAATCTTTGAATTGGTGCATAAACTGTAATACAATAGATTAGAAACGTGTAATTTGAGTTCATTATTTTACTTTGGGGAAATATAACAAAATGTTATAACAATTTACAAATTATATTGTCACAAGATTGGAAGGAAATATTTGTATTACTCTCATAACCCGAAAGGTAAAAATCAATATTAAAATCAATATTAAGAAAACTACTGAGTAATCTGTTTTGTTGCTTGGTAATAGTCTTATATCTGAATTTTTTTAAGCCTTGATTTAAACTTGGGTTTTTTAATTATTATTATGGACCTGTTCAAATTACTCATTTGAAATTTTGGGATCTGAAAGTTTATATTCTGCTAGAAATCCTGGCTTCTATTTTCATTTAATATAATGGCTTTTCCTTTCAGACTGATTTTGCTAGGTTCAGTGGAACTAATGTGGAAACAGACTTTGTAGAGGTACCTTCACAAATGTTTGAGAACTGGGTGTGGGAAAAAGAACCACTACAGCAGATGTCAAGACATTATAAAGATGAGAGCCATGTTGGAGACACACTTCTGGAAAAACTTGCTGCCTCTAGACTGGCTAATACAGGTATCTCTCTGCCCTCTCTCCCCACAGTATATTTATAAAAATATATAATTTTAAAAATTGGTGGGCAACATTGAAGATAAACATAACCAGACTATCACATTTCTTCTCTGTGTACACTTAATGCTGTTTTTCTAGCTTTATTTGTATGTCTATCACCATTAATGAAGGCTGCAATGACAGCTACTTATTTGCAGGACCAGTAGCAGCTCTGATTTTCCAGGCTCCCCACAGAACTAAATGCCTTTGCATGGTGTAGCTCCAAACTTAGATTGTAATTTCATTCAATTATCTATCACCTAACTGTTACTCTGTCACTATAACCCTTTTATCCCTTTAATCAGGACTCCCTCACTAACACAGTCTTACTCATTTGTGGTACAATGTGTCATTTAAAGCCAATGGTGGTTTATTTCATACTGCTTTCCTACCCTGAACAAGAACTCACTTCCTTCTGGCTGGTACAGGCACTGTAGATCCATAAGTGTTTTTTCTGAGTAAGAGTTCATACCTTGTAGCTTCTTCAGAAGAGACTGCAGCAGCTCCAGCAGCAGTTCCTGCTCTTGTTTGAAGTGCCTTAGGGAAGAAATAGTTATTAACATCTGTGTAAGCCCAGAGTGAAATGGTGTACTCAAAGTGAAGACAGTTGAAAACAATTTTAAATACTGAAATTTGTTTTTAGAATATCTGCTTTATTTTGGCTTTGATCTTTGAGGAAAATAACATTTTAAAAGATGGAGCTTATCGTGACAATTTTTAATTAAAAATACGCCTCTCAACTTTTTGTAACTGAAGCAATTCAGAAGGAAATGGCATAACTCCATGTTTTTTTCATGGTAAAAATTCCAATAATTTAGGGTGTATATTGAGAAGTTTAAATGAAGGCTACTAAAGAAACTCAAGCTACTTTGGTGCTAGTTAATTAAATGTTCTTGCCCAATTAGGTCTATTAACCCTCCGTCAGATTGTTCTGAGCAAAGTTGACCAGGCACTGCATACAAAGCCATCTGTTGACCCAGCAGATGAATATGCTAAATACTGTATGGAGATTCTAGGGATTCCTGCCACCCCAGGTATGTCAGTATGAAGCTTTTATACAGCATGTCCAAATGTTTTGATTAAACATGTCTTTCTTTCTCAATAATGCTGGGCATAAACACCCCCCCCCCCCAAGTTGTTGTTTATAAAAAAATGTACTTTATGAAGCTGAAATAATTAATTTGAATCTTGGGCTGATCTTAATGATCTCATCTGAAGGAATATTAAGGTAAATAGAAAACATAACCTTTTGCAGATTTATTTTAGAGTGATGTGATATGAATACCATTGTAGATGTTCTGTCATATCTGTGTTTGATGTGCAACTAGCCTAAAGTGGGAAATTGAGTTTACTTTGTAGTCAACAGAATATGGCCAATATTTTGAGGCATACCTTTATGTTATAAGTTTTGAAGTGTTTGATATACATTCCTAATTAATTTATTCTTAAAGTTTAAGTACTGTATAGATCAAATAAATAACTGCTTTTGATTTATGTAAATTCATTTCCATCTACTTTTTAAGGAACAAACATGCCAGCTACTTTTGGACATCTGGCAGGTGGTTATGATGGTCAGTACTATGGATACCTGTGGAGTGAAGTGTTTTCCATGGACATTTTTTATAGCTGCTTTAAGCAAGAAGGGATAATGAACCCAAAGGTAGGTGATTAATACATTTTACTAAATACTTCTGTTGCATGTTGTCTCAGAAACCCCATTTGTTGCCAAAGTAATTCATAAGTATCATATCTCAATGAACATTGTCTAGACTTCTCCAAGGCTTTTGACACAGTCCCCCACAGCCTCCTCCTAGAGAAACTGACTCGTTGCAGCCTTGAGAAGTGGCCTGTGCAGTGGGTGGGGAACTGGCTGAGACCATACCCAGAGGGTGACAGTAAATAGTTCCTCCTCAAACTGGCAACCACACAAGTGGGGTCCCCCAGGGATCAATATTGGGCCCAATGCTGTTTAACATCTTCATAAGTGACCTGGGTGTTGGGATCAAGGGCACCTTGATGAAGTTTGCTGATGACACCAAGATGAGTGGAGAGGCTGACACTTCAGAAGGGAGAGCCACCCTCCAGGATGGCCTAGACAGACTGGAGGAGTGGGCTAGTGGGAGCCATGTGAAGTTCAACAGAGAGAAGTGCAAGGTCTTGCACCTGGGAACACATAACCCAGGAGCACAGTTCAGACTGGGATCCACCCGGCTGGAGAGCAGCCCTGTGGAAAGGGACCTGGGGGTCTTGGTGGATAACAGGTTTAACATGAGTGAGCAGTGTGCTGCAGCAGCAAAGAAAGCCAACAGGATGCTGGGCTGCATCAACAAGGGCATCACCAGCAGAGATAGAGAAGACATCATCCTGCTCTACTTGGTGCTTGTTAGACCACACCTGGAATGTTATGTTCAGTTTTGGTCCCTGCTCTACAAAAAAGATGGGACAGGCTAGAGAGAGTCCAGAGAAGGACCAGAAGGATGATCAGAGGACTGGAGGACCTGCCCTACACGGAGAGGCTGAGAAAACTGGGTTTGTTCAGCATTGAGAAGAGAAGGCTTTGGGGAGACTTCATTACCATGTTCCAGTACTTAAAGGTGGCTACCAAGAAGTCACAAGGAAAAGACAAGGGGTAACGGGCTCAAGTTGCTCCTGCAAAGATTCCAGTTGGACACGAGAGGTAAATTTTTCACCATGAGGACAATCCAACATTGGAAGAGTCTCCCAAGGGAAGTGGTAGATTCCCCCACATTGGACAGTTTTAAGTCTCAGCTTGACAGGGTGCTGAGCCACCTCATATGAACTATAGTAGTACCTAGAAAGGTTGGACCAGATGATCCTTGAGGTCCCTCATCCTCTTATCTGTCTCCTGGATTCACCAACCAGCACTGGTTCTTCCCTTCAGTAAATACATACAAGAGAAGTAAAAGAGAGAGTAGAAAGTGCTTGACATTCCTGTCCCTCTCCTGGAATTAGCCTTCTTTCATCCTTTTCCATGTTGCAGCAGCCAGAACTTCAAGAACTGCCCATCCCTCAAAAGGGTGGAGAAAGTACACTATTTTAAACTTTGACCTGTACAGATAAGAGTCTGAAGATGAGATGGGGTAGGGGTTAGAAAACCAAGGCAGTGGTTAGGCCAATAAAACTCAAAGGGTTTTATGAAGAAGGGCAGCAAACTGAATAGTTTGAGAGGAGAAGTGATGAAAGGTTTGGAGAACAAGATAGATTTTGCAGGCTAGGGATTCATGACAGGTGCGTGTGGGAATAAGCATCCCTGCTGATTCAGTGGGAATGTTGTCACTTGTAAGTAAGAGAAGGAGAGAAGAAATGACAAGTTAAAGGAGATATTTTGATAAAATGCTGTTCATACGGATCCTAGAAATGGCCTTTGTGTGCTGGGTTTAACTGTTAGCAGTTGAGAAAGATGGATAAGGGTGCCAATGCCAGACTTGTGGTATTGTGGGTCAGTATAATCACAGACCTTTCTTCTGTAAGCTTTACTCCTTATTCTCAAAATTCTCTTCTGAGTGATTGTATAGTCAAAACCCTCGGCTATAATTTCCCAGAATTGCTCTATAACCTTTACTTCTTCTGAGTTATTAAAGTGCCTCTTATTCTGTTTTTGTGGGGATTTTTGTTTTCTTTGTGTATTTTTTATTATGCTAGGAGTGAATATTTGCTATGGCTCAGCTAAAAGGCATCTAGTGCCTCTTTTAATGTGATGCCTGCTATTCAGGCTAAGAAGTGAGGAAGAAAAATGTTGGGGTGTGTCAATCACTCTGTAGCATATACACACACACACACTGCTTGACTGCTGATATAACTTCAGTGATAACTCTGAAGAGGTTTTCCCTCCCTCTTCAGAGCAATGCTAGCCTTCTCAAATTGGCTCTCTTTGAGCTTGTTTTCCTTATTTGCGTTCCATCTAAGTGCAATAGACTTCCACAGGATAAGACAAACAATATTTTATAAAAAAATAAGAGATATATCAGTATGATTTTTGTAGTTACTCATGCTTCATTATATCTACATTTAGAGTAGACTTCAGAACTGCAGGAAAGAAAAACAGGTATGGTATAATGTCTGCAGCTTTTAGAAATTTGGCTTACCTCTTCCTGTTAGAATAAAACCTCTCTTCCTGTTTTGTGCAACAGTTAGAGAAACTAGTTCTAGAGACTGTACCTATAAAAATTGTTCAGCAAACACTTAACTAACTTAATTGGTTGTCACACCCCTCAGTTTTTGCACATTATCTGAAATAACCCCAGGTCTCCTTAGAACTGAGCAATGTGCTGGCTCTGGAGGGACAGCAGTAAAGCCTCAAGTCTATGCAAATGACACTTTTAAACTGCAAGGAAAAAATATCTTCATTTGCTGCTGATGTTCAGGAAATTTAACACAAATAGTAAACTATAAGCAATGCTTCAGTGTGTTTTTTTTCCATTTTACTCTTTTCCAGCTGTAATTTAGACAATATGATTGGTAATGCAATAACGTCATGGGAGTCAATCAGTTAAAATGGTCTGTGCTTATTTTTGCAGTACAGCTATCAGGAAGTGATGTGGTCTTGTCATCTCATAGCTTTGACATGTGGGGGAAGTATATATGTATACAGACAGTGACTGAAAAGAAGAATATTTTCTTCAATATCAGAAGCATCTGGGACATCTGCATGCAAAATATATGGGACATCTTCTGGGACATCTGCTGCAAACAGGATTGGAAATGTAGTCAGGTGCTTCCCAAATAAACCTATACCTGCTGTATCTAGAGAAGAAATGGAGGTCTGTTTGCATCACGTTAGTACATAAATCCAGCTCGCCTCAAGTAGCTTAGGGATATTTGGATAATGACCTGGATATTTGGATAATGACCTGGAACAACCCAGGTAACAGGAGGTTACCTGTACCTGTCACATCAGCCTCTGCCAGTGTGTGAGATTGTCAGGCAGGAGACAAAAGCAGCCAATTACCCCACACTCAGAACCATTTCATTCTTCTTTTTTTTATTTTCCATCTACCCAGCTCCACAAAGCAAAGCCTGCTGTAAAGACCTCTACCTTCCAGTGGCATCACCTCCTGTCTGAGGAGGTAGTGTTTACAGTGCCCTCAGTGTTTCCAGGGTGGTTTTTCTGCTCGTGTAGCTAAAGGCTGGGCTGTCATCTGGGATGGACTGTACTGAGCAACCGATGTGTGCTGACAGTGCGTGACAGTGCAGTGGGTGATGAGGACATGTTAAGGGCTTGGGGGCTCTGTTCTTACTGCTGAGAGGGGAATTGTTCATTCTTTTCATTACTACCTGTCCTGGTTTAGTGATCAGAGCGAACCAAAAACTGTAGGGCAGAACTGCTCCCTGTTACCTCTCCCTTCACCCTCTCAAGAGAAGGTAAAAGGGGAATAAGGAAGAGAGACTTAAGGGTTGGAAACTGAAACTGGAACAAGTTTACTGTAACACAGAAAAGGAAGTAACACGTGGGGGAAAGAGCAGATATCTAAACTTATACACAAATATATACAAAGCTGATCTCGATGATCACAGGAGTAGAAGGATGAGGGTCCCTTGTGGCAAAGCTGCTTCAGGAGAGGGTTCCGTGTCTCCTTGTGGCACCCAATGGAGTTGGATTCTGGAGAGCACGTGGCGAACTGGGGAGCCTCCAAGCAGCAACAAGGAAGAGGGGAGCAGAAGAAAGGGGATGAGTTTCCAGTTTACTTGGCTTTTGTGGAGTATTGCAGGAAGTGGGAAGGAAGACTGACCCTTTGCTGTTCTGACCCTCCTGATTTCTTCAGTCCCCTCTCTCTAGTTCCTCTGCTAAGTCTCAAGAACCTGCCGGGGCCACTTAAACTGTGATAGTACCCTCTATTTTTTCGCCTTCTCTGTATTTGACAGGCTAGGGAATAACTCCTGCTGACTGCAATACACAGGCACAGTTGTCACCTGGAGTTTCTGGGTATTCCCCTTAGGTGTCAATGCAGAAGATTCAGTGTGTGTGTGTCCATGCACATGTATTTTGGGAAGCAATGGAGGAAGCATTCTAGCAATGTACACCAGCTCCCACACAAATTGTTCTGATATCCCGGCCTCCCTCCTCTTTTTTGCTTCTCTTCTGTTGCTCTGGCTCAAGGACTTTTTGATGTTTTCAGACAATCTTTCATCCTTTTTTATTGTGAGGACCAAGGCAGGGTGACAAAAACTGCCATGTTAATTTCATAGAATCATAGAATGCTTAAGGTTGGAAGGGAGCTTAAAGATCATCAGGTTCCAGCCTCCCTGCTATAAGCAGGGACACCCTACACTAGACCAGGCTGCACAAAGCCTCATCCAACTTGAGCCTTGAACACCTCCAGGGAGGAGGCTTCCACAACCTCCTTAGGCAACCTGTTCCAGCACCTTACTACCCTCATGGTGAAAAATTTCTTTCTGATGTCTAATCTAAATCTCTTCTGCTTCAGTTTAAATCCGTTACCCTTTGTTCTATTACTTCCCTTTCTGATGAAAAGCCCCTCCCCAGCTTTCCTGTAGCCCCTTCAGGCCCTGGAAGGCCATTATAAGGTCTCCCCACAGCCTTCTCTTCTGCAGGCTGAACAGCCCCAACTCCCTCAGCCTGTCTTCATAGCAGAGATGCTCCAGCCCTTTGATCATCTTGGTGGCCCTTCTCTGGACCCTCTCCAACAGCTCCATGTCTTTCCTGTGCTGAGGGCACCAGAGCTGTACACAGTGCTCCAGGTGGGCTCTGGCCACAGCAGAGCAGAGGGGCAGAATCACCTCCCTGGCCTTTTGATGCAGCACAGGGTATATTTGGCTCTCTGGGCTCCAGCACACACTGGCAGCTCATGTTGAGCTTCTTATCTACTACCACCCCCAAGTTCTTCTCCTCAGTACTACCCTCCAGCCATTCTCCCCCCAGCCTGTATTTTGTGCCTCTTAGTTGGGATGCAATGCTCTTGGGCCTGGAGAATGTGATCCTTATATATCAGCCAGCTTTCATGGGCTCCTCTACCCTCCAGGATGTTATCCCATGATACTCTCTCAAGCAGATCCCTGAAGAGGCTGAAATATGCCCTCCTGAATTCAAGGGTGTTCAGCTTCCTGACAGCCCGTCTTGCTGCCCTGAGGATCTTGAACTCCACCATTTTATGGTTGCTACAACCAAGGCTGCCCTTGAGCTTAGCATCCCCATCCTTGTTGAGAACAAGGTCCAGTCTTGGGAAAGAGGCACAGGGCAGTGCTATGGGAAGGGCAGCTCGAGGGGAGGGCTGCTGAGGAGGTGTGGACAGAGCCAGCACTGAGGGCAGCAGGTTTAAACGAGGCAGAACTGCTAGCAGCGGTGACTTGCAGGGCAAACAGCTTTGGTGTGGCTTTTTTTTTGTTGTTGTTCCAGGTTGTCTTCTATTGGGAAGCAGATTTGGAGGAAAGCACAGGGGGAGGTTGCCCTTGGTTTAACGATAACTTCTCTTGGTCATAGCTCAAATGATGCTGTTCTTCAGCGGAAGAGGACTGATCAGTCCTCTTCCTCCCACTGCTCTTGCATCATCTTGCTCCTCTTCAACATATTCCTCTTTACTCCCTCCACTAAATGCATTGTCTTCATTGTCCTGTTCTTCCTCCTTCCCATCTTCATGAGCCTGTTCTGGCAGGAGGTCTCCTCACCCACAGGTGTTCACTGCCTCCTTGCAGAAGGGACATGCCTTCTTCCTGGGCCTGGGCTGGAACCAGGTGTCAATGCAGGAGTTGTGGTAAGTGTGGGAGCAGGACCAGATCTTCAGGCAGTCCCCTTCCTTGCAGATAGCACAGCTTTCTTATTTGTCTCCCTACTTGTACATGTGGAGCTTATATTACACATTGTCTTGTACCAGCTTAAGCCAACCACAACTGAGAGCGTGGCAATAATGATGTAGATGATGTGCCTGAAATCCAGCATGATGGAAGTTTTCTGCAGCATTTTAGCATTATCTTGATAAAGCCTCAAGTTGTGTTCAGGTAATAGGAGTCTGATGTAGGCCCTTTTGTTGCATTGCAAACTCCTCTGCAAGTGGAGGGAGACCGTCCAGTAAAGAGTGATGGTATCTTAATCAGCTGCTGGATTTCTTTGTCATCAGCCATCACAGGAATCAGCTGCTCTGAATTCTCCTTGTACACCACAGCAATTTGGTAGCCAGCCTGCGGGGCTTGAAGCTTGAAGGACCTTCTTGTCAAAAGAGCAGTCATGCCCTTGGATGAGTGCAGTATACATCTCGGAAGCTTTTCATGGTGCTGGAGGATTCTCAATGGTATGGCAAGCATTTGGTGGTATCACTCTCACCAAATACCTGTCAGCCCTTCTGAGAGCTGTGCCCCAAAGATGTGGGCAGGGCTTTTTATAAGCAGCACAGCTGGAGCTCTTGTTGTAAGCCATGTAGCCAAAGGCTCTGCAGGAACAGTGCTGTAGAGGACAGCCACAACCACAAAAAGAAGCTGCAGCTGGCCTTTCATGCTGAATGCAGTTGAGTGGCTCTGAATACAGACTTCCAGGATGGTCCCAAAGGAAAAGTGGAAGAGACAGTCACAGAAGATAAAATCCACCCTAACTTGGAGCCCAGAGCAGGATGGAGGCCAAAACTGATTTCTGCCTTAGACGTTTTATGCAGTTTTAGAGTTTCTCACTATAGAACTTGCCTCATGTATTGTTTTAAATTGCTAAGCAACACCCTTACATCATCTCTGCAGATCTGTGACGTCTAATGCACTATGTCATTCCCCAATCCTGTATCTGTCTATCTCTGAACTATCTTCTCTGTTCTCCAAACAGAAATTAAAGAAAGAGAAATCATCAATTAAGAGAGAATGGATGTTATGTTCCTTTTCCTTGCCAGTCAGTCATTGGAATAATTGGTCATTGGACGCTGTGTGGAGATTGTATGTGTGTTATGCTGTATAGAATGTCTTCCAGACATTTGTGGTTGTAGCTTCTGAAACAGTGTAAAATCACAAGAAGACTTATTTATTTGAGATTAGGTTAAATTTCTGTTGGTTTGAGTTCTTACAGCAGATCTAAATTATACTTGTGGTGTATCCTGATTTGCTATTAGGAAAATCTAGAAGGAGGAAAGGCATTTAATCATTAGTAGATTTTTAAATATGCAACAAATACACAAGGTAGGAAATACTAACATTCTGCTTTATCTTTTATCAGGCTGGGATGAAATACAGAAACCTCATTTTGAAACCTGGAGGATCTTTGGATGGGATGGATATGCTACAAAATTTCTTGGAGCGTAAACCAAGCCAGAGATCTTTCCTATTGAGTAAGGGATTGCGTGTTCAGTAAAATTATGGTTCCTTTGTGATGGCATAAAGTATGGAATGAGCTGGAAATGTCAGTGTATTTCACATTTTAACTGTGTATCACTCTAGGGAAATTGGATCACCTTTTGATTATTTTTTTAAATTGTATACATAAAAGTGTGACTTTTTTTAAAAAATTGCATAGGGCTACAAAATTCAACGTATCGGGAGAAAAAATTCTGACGTGCAGAAGAAGAGGAACAGTGATGCCTTTTTAATTGATATTAAATAATACTAATCAGTATGGGGAGCTCATGCCATGTTTCTCTTTTAATAGATGCACTTAAACTATGTCTTGTAAATGAGTTTTAAAACTGAAGGGGATAAAAAGGACATTGACAGCAATAAAAGAAACAGATTCATTCTTATTCTGTATTATTCTGTTGTATTAGTGGCTCACCAGTGTCTTTGATGAAGAGGAAATGTGTTTGATTTCATCATTGTCTGGGTCCTGACAAATGTAAAGCCTGAGAACCAGCCCCAGGCAGCTTTACAGACAGTTTGTGATAGTTCTGGATGTCATTCTGCTGCATGTTAAATTCTTGCGTAATTAAATAGAAAAAGATCCTACCCTTTGAGACCTACTATTTTTTCTGTCGTTGAGGAACAAAAGCCTTGGCAGTTCTTACACCAGTTTTTCTTTTTAGTTGATGATTACAAATCAGGTCTCTGCTTTCCAAATTATATTAACACCAGCACTTAAAAGTTATACTTGAGCAATTATAATGGTTTCAGTTGGTTTGTGAAGTATTTTGAAATACATGGAAGGAGGGAAGGGGAGCAGATGTCCCAGATGGGAAAGGTAAAAGTCAGTCCCAAGGTTTTCCTGTTTCTTTCCAGTGTATCATGCAGAGGTGCTACAAAAAAGACTTCAAAAATTTGGTGATTTCAGATGTGGGGATTGTCAAATTAATAAAGGAATTATTTTGCAGTTTTTCGGTGAGATCAGGAAAAAGTAGTTTTTCAGACCAACTCTACATTACCCAAATAAAGCTGCTAATCTAAATGTACTTTTCTTGTCTTTAGATAGCATACCTTACTTTGGTTTTGGTATTACTACATGTGTATGAACAAACTTTAATTTCAGTTACCAGCTAATACATTTTAGACATTTGAAGCATAGCTGTAAACATGGTTGGTATTTTTGTTTGTTCACCCACAAAGTAAGAAAATGTGCTGGGTCACCTCAAAAGACTTCCTGTCTTTCTAGCAAAAAACACCCTGAAAGCATTCACTTCAGGTCAAATCAATGTGTTTCTGGGGAAAAAAAAATTCACACAATTGTGAAGGTTCAGTTGAAACTTTTATTTCTACCTGTTTTTCTTATAATGCATTTAAACTGAGGAAAACAGGAGCTTAATTGGTTTCTGAAATTGAAAATTTGACAGTACTTTTTTTTTGAGCCACAGTGGTAAGGGATGTGAGGAAACACATGTAGCCAAAAATGTATTGACTATGTAGTCTTATGTAGTCTTATGAGACCACATAATTCAGTAAATTCTAACTCTCCTAGTCAGCTACAGTTTCAGACCCCAGTTCCACTGAGTCATGAGAAGGCAATGCACGAAGAACACGTATGTGAGAATATTCTGAATGGCATCCAGAACAGCTCTAAAAGAAAGCTGGGGAAACTGATGGATGCAAGATTAGCCTAAAAAAAATGTTAATTTTGCTTACAATCTGGCTGGATTTTGAAGTATTTTGCTTTATTTTAAAATGTGCTTAGATTTTTTTTATCCTATCTTACCAAAGCTTTTTCCTTTAACCGTGCAGTGGCAGGTCCAATTAACTGAAATGTTGTAAAAAATATACTAAGTGATATTTCCCAAAAATGAATCTGCAAATCTAAGCAATGGAACCTTTATTAAGAAGGAAAATGCAGTTTTTAATTTACAGCTGGTAGGCCGATTTCCACATGAGGGAGACCTTTCTCTGCATAAATCAGCAGTCTCAGATCAAGGTAGAGAATTGCAAAGGTAGTCATTATAAACAAAAATGTGATGATAAAAAGCTATGTGATTATTTAAAATTAGATTTAAGACAGTATTGATGCTAATGATGATAATTTAATTGACAGGTTTATTTTCCTGTTCTTTGCAGTGTGTTTGTTATGCAATATATATGACCTAAGATACAGAGTGCAGGAGAATGTCTGCTATTACATATATGTGAAAATGCCTTGATGATTGTACAGTTATGTTAGCTGTATATCAGCTGTATATCCATGTGTGTAGGAAGGAGAAAAACCCAAACCACATTCTGACTGCAGCTGGAAGTGTTGTGTTCTGTACCTGTCCCAAAGAACAGGACTTTTTGTAATTTCTTTTTGTAGAAGCCAGTTCCCTCCAGCCTGCCTCAGCCAATAATAAAGGCACATCATCTTACGGCTAAAACTGCACTCAACACAGAAGAGTAATGGGCATGTTCTGAAGTGCTTCTGAAACATTTTAATGTGGTAACATGTCAAACCTGTCTACTAATTTTTATATTGTCTTTATTGAGCACTCTGTATCAAATTGGAGTTGGGTAGATGCCTTTAAAGGTCCATTCCAAACCAAACTGTTCTGTGACTCTATGAAATTCATGTTCATATTTCTTATTGTAAATTCTTGATCCTGGAATGGAAAAGGTAACCTGGGAAAAGAAAGAGAACCTGGAGATAACCTGGAGAAAGGTGCATCTCTCCATCACAGGCATTAAACTTTGTCTGTGTAGGAGACAACTTATTCTGACACTATTACAAGGCAGTGGCATAAACTCCCCCAAGAAAACAGGCAGCACTTCCTCTGCTTGGAAAACATGAGTTAATTGCCTTGACACTGCACCGAAACAATCACAAACATTCAAACCTCCCAAGAAGTAGGTATCTAGCAAAACCCAGCCTATTCTAGAGTTGCTAGACCCATGCTTCCACTTAATTAAATTTCAAAACACCAAAAGTCTGTGTTTATTCCAACCTATCTTTAAGTATTCACTGGAATAAAAAGTAACTTGTAATATGAGTCTGTAACAGCTGCCTTTTCAAGTTCATAATGTATCTTTTTACAATTTCATTGCATTTAGGATTATATTTCTCCTCTGTCAGAAATTAAAATTGGACTTCGGCTGGCTTCACAGCAAAAGCCTCAAATGGGAGGAAAAGGGTAAAGTGGGAGACTTGGGAGATACTGATGGTAACCCCTCCACAAGTGGACAATAGGCAATGGCTTTCTCATTCTACTACTTCACTTAAAAAGACAGAATAGGTTGGCCATGCAGCTGGGTGACAAGAAGGCTGGCTAGGGGATGGCCTCAGCAGCCCTTACTGCTAGTTGTCTGACATAGATCCAGCATACAGGCTGTCTGTGAATTGCTTGCAGGTCATGTGGTCAAATGTAAATGGTAAAAGCAGTCTGAAGGAAAAGTTTAAACTTTGCTCTCTGAGCTGTGGTGGTGATTGTTTGTTATGCTGGCTTAATAAAGAGAGCACCAAGATTTAGGGAGTTCTTGCTTGATAGGTGGAATACTGACTGACACTTGAACTTCTAATACTGCTACAGCTGGTTTTATTTTACAAATAGCTCTCTGTTGTAAGTTACTATTATTAATATAACAACGTTGCAGGAAAAAAACTTCCTTATTTTAATCAGTAATCAGGGTCAGTGAACTGCTGACCTTGTTTGACAAGGCCGACTTGTTCTTTAACTTCATTAAACCTGTTTTTAACACAGAATCAAGCAGCAACTAATTCTAATTCAGTAGTGATTTGGCGTGGGAGAAGTAAAACTATTGCAACAATAAGTGAACCAAGGTCAAGATTTCAGCTTCCTCTCTGAAAAAGGAAACAATTTCCAAAGGCCTTCTTAGGTTGTTGTGGATAGTTGGGTTAAACAGAGGCTCTTGGAGGGGCTTTCCGGAAGTGTAGAGCTGGTTGTGTAGTGAGTGATAGCTGACAGGTATTGGAGAGGCTAGACATGAGGAGGTTACGTGGTAGCACAAATCGGGGGAGGAGGAATTAAAGAAGAAGGTGGAAGAATGAAGTTAGGAAAAAGGGTGTTTTGACAATAGTTGTAGAAGAGTTGGAGTGAATGTCAGAGGCAGAGGGGAAAAGACAGAAGCTTCATGCATACTGATTTATAAAAGGCTATTGAATGCTTTTCATTGTCTATGAATAGATTTCTTTTTATTTGCATGCCAAAGAACATGATATTATGCACTAGCTTGTTGCTGGAATACATCTGCTTCTTCCCTACACCTGGAGATTTTGTTTCCACCACTATTTTCTTCATAAATATATTTAAATAGTAGTTTCCCGTGGTAGAAGGAAAAAAGTGCAATATCGTGGGGGAAGCTCAGTTTGTGGGGCCTCTGCTGGTAATCTTGTGTAGCTAATCATCCTTAGCCATTGTAAAGAATGTAGATTATACAAAAGACAAGGATACCAAGCAACAATCAATCTATTTTAGACCTAATTAGGATAAAGCCAAGCTAATTCAATTAATTGGAAGTTAGTGGTTGCCTAGAAACCAATAATCATGACCTAATTTTGTACAGTATTGATTAACAGATGATAAACTCAACCAATACATGCTTGCACCAGTGTTATGGTTGGAGGGGGCCCAGGCTAATTTTATGGTATCACTACAGGGACCTAGAGAGGGTGTTTAGGACCCTGAGGAATCTGGGGGTTGGGGGGGTACAGAGAGGGGTCAGTATTCCCTCCTATTTCCTGTCATACTCCATGAAAGCCAGGAGAGCTGGAAGCCTGCCCCTCCCCCCCCTTCCTGCTCCCTTCTTCCTTCCTGTGCTTAGAGGTCTTGGAGAGAGGCTCCTGCTTTGTCATCAGCTTGCCACGTGCTCTGCAGGGTCTGAATCCATCAAGTGCTGTGAAGAGCTGTGGGCCCTTTTTCCCTACTTGGCCTTGCCACAAGGGACCTTTTGACACTTACATCGAGATTGGGGTTTGTGTGTATTTGTTCCTCATCCCATATGTTACAATCCCTTCCCTGTTCCAGTAAACCTGTTCCAGTTTTAACTTCCAACCTTTAAGTCTCTTTTATTCCCCTTTTGTCTTCCCCTGGGAGGGTGGAGGAGTGTTACAGAGAGCAATTCTGTTCTCTGGGTTTTGGTTTGCCCTTAACACTAAACCAAGACAACTATACTCAAATTAAAAAGACTAAAGTGCTAGGAGAACCAGGGAGTAAAATTGTTGGAAGAAAAATTGTGAATGAGAAGTGGTATGTCTTTAAAATTCAATTGCCCGCAATTTCACAACTTAAATTGTTTGGAGAACAATTCTGACTAAGAACCAATCTGTTCACCAGTAAAAAATGCAATTAAAAATTAAAAACAAAATTAGGGGGTCAAAAGTAGGAAATTGTTATAAAACGAGGTATTGCAAACTGTTAAAAATGTTAAACAAGGCTAAGATAGTTAAGAAGAAAAACAGCACACGGATGAATGATTATAGCCAGTAAGATGTATAACTTAATGTAATAAGAACTGGTAAATCCCATTTGCAATACAGACCCTGCAGTAGATGGAAATGCTAATATTGCAAATGACAAAAAAAAGGGCAATTCTTAATTACTGTTTCTCTTCTGCATTTAGAAAGAAACAACATGGTGTAATCATATCATATGAGAACAATGAGGTACTTTCCAGTTCATTATTAAGTGAGAAGGATATTAAGCAATACATACTAAGAATAAACATTTTGACATGAGTAGGATTGAGTAACTTGCACTCTGTGAGCCTGCAAAAATTGGTGATGGGGGATTTTTTCACAGAATCACAGAATCTCAGGGGTTGGAAGGGACCTCGAAAGATCATCCAGTCCAACCCCCCTGCCAGAGCAGGATCACCTAGAGCACATCACACAGGAACACATCCAGGTGGGTTTTGAATGTGTCCAGTGAAAGAGACTCCACAACCTCTCTGGGCAGCCTGTTCCAGTGCTCTGTCACTCTCACAGTAGTGTTTTCTGATGTTTACGTGGAACCTCCTATGTTCCAGTTTGCACCCACTACCCCTTGTCCTTTCACTGCACATCACTGAAAAAAGCCTGGCTCCATCCTCCAGACATTCACCCCAAACATATTTGTAAACATTGATGAGATCGCCCCTCAGGCTCCTCTTCTCCGAGCTACAGAGACCCAGCTCCCTCAGCCTTTCCTCGTAAGGGAGATGTTCCGCTCCCTTAATCATCTTTGTAGCTCTGCACTGGACTCTTTCAAGCAGTTCCCTGTCCTTCTTGAACTGAGGGGCCCAGAACTGGACACAATATTCCAGATGTGGCCTCACCAAGGCAGAATAGAGGGGGAGGAGAACCTCTCTTGACCTACTAACCACACCCTTTCTAATACACCCCAGGATGCCATTGGCCTTCTTGGCTACAAGGGCACATTGCTGGCTCATGGTCATCCTCCTGTCTACCATGACCCCCAGGTCCCTTTCCCCTACACTGCTCTCCAGCAGGTCAGCCCCCAAACTGTACTGGTACATGGGGTTGTTCTTCCCCAAATGCAAAACTCTACACTTGCTCTTGTTAAACTTCATCAGGTTTTTCCCCGCCCAAGTCTCCAGCCTGTCTAAGTCTCTCTGAATGGCAGCACAGCCTTCTGGTGTGTCAGCCACTCCTCCCAGTTTAGTGTCATCAGCAAACTTGCTGGGGGCACACTCTGTCCCCTCATCCAGGTCATTGATGAAAATATTGAACAGCACCAGTCCCAGTACTGACTCCTGAGGGACTCCACCAGTCACAGACCTCCAACTAGATTCTTATTTACAGTCTCTAAGTGTTGCCATTACATATTAAAGGCTCTTTAGACTTCAGTAGGATAATGTCACCTGGAAACTGAGGCCAGTCACTTCAAAATGGAAATAACTTTTTTAACAGTGAAGGAGATTAACCATTGAGCCAAACAGCTCAGAAATTTGGTAGATAATTTCTTCAAATCAAGACAAGTTAGAGCTCTTGTAGGAAATACACTTTCACCAAACACGATGTATTAGACTTCATTCAGAGTAACTGAATGAAATTGAATGGCTGGTATTATACAAATCGGTTTGATTTCATGAGCCTTTTTCCCTTTAAAACGCTACAATTCCATAAACCTTACCTTAGTAAAAAAGTTTGTTGCATGATTATGTAGGACAGAGGTGTAAAACTACCCAATGTCCTTCACTGCCAAGGACTTCTTGCCTTCTAAACCACTAATGGAAAGCAAAAGCAAATGGAGAAAGCACTTCTAAATTAAGCAGATGTTTTAACCTGAAATAGTGTCCTTTAACTGCATATTGTAAAATTTACAAGCTTTTTAAGAAAACTGAGCAGACAGATGTTTTTCCACATGACAGAGGATATATTTATCCTTTGATTTCTGGTTTCTAGAAACATATTGGTGTTCCCAAGTTATTACTTTTAAGTAGCCAAAGTTAGTTGCTTTTTCTTAATTGAGTTGTCCCCTTTGGAATTCTAGATTTCAATTAGGCTTTAACAGATTACTTCTTTTTGCAGAGCTAATACTTGCTGATTAGACTAACTGTCAGGTCAAACACTTATCCCCACTCCCTTTCTCCCTTGCCTCTCCATTCAGGAGTTGCTCTCTTCAGGGATTAGTCAACCCATTAGCTGAGATATATGCTCTAAACTTGGGAGAAACATTTGGCAAAAAAACTGAGCTATTTATGTTTCTCCTTGTTCACTTATTAAACTCTTTATTTGCTAAGAACTGGTTGTGGCTCAACATCTGAGATAAGTTAATACCAAAATCTGGCAAAAGATCAGAAGTGTAGTCAGATTTATATTGCCATGAAATGTATAAAATATTACTTATATTGTCAGTAATAGAAGGTTTTACAAGGACTAATTGATTCTGTACTCTAACCATAGCAGAGTTTTGGTCTGAAAAATTAATGAGAAATGTCTCAAAGCACATGTATATGGCACATTGTGCTTTGAGAGGATGTACTGAGAGGAAAGTATTTTAGTCACCTTGATAATTTTTTAAAAGTGCATTTTTGTATTTCAGACCTAGTCAAGAAGGAAGAAAATTTTATCTTGTTGAAAATTCAAACCCATAGAGATTACAAGGTTTAAACCAGCTGTCTCTAAAATATTAATTAATATGCTGCAATTAAACTTAATAGCATGAATAGCATTTTTCCCTTAGAATGCAATTTTTTTTTTTGTACAGATGAGCTCACAGTCTTAACAGGAAAGGAAAATCGTCACAAACTGAAAGGTGTACATGTGTTGTCTGTAGACATGTTCGTATGATGCATGTGCTTATGCCCAAGTGTGCTTATGCCCAATTTATTACTCCAGGGACATGCTCATTCTCTTTGCTGTCAAGCACAATAAACCCTGGGTAAGCCCAGCCATAGGACTCATGTTTTCTGATGTAACTTAGTGAGCAAGGGAAGGATTCAGCAAGCGTGAATCTTCATATTGACAGACAATACAAAATCACTACCTTTTTCCCTTCCGGTTATTTTCCATATGCATATTTACTTTACTGGAGACATTCAGCAGTTCCCCTTTAACCTGAAGGAAGAACTTCTGGTATAGAAAGGCTCTCAAAAACTGTACTACTTTTTTTTTTTCTTTTGTGACATAGTACTTAGTAAAACCATGGATTAAGGTGTCTGGCTTTCATTTCTCTCATTCCCTAGGGATAACATAGGGTTTGCTTGAGTTCTAATGGAAATTGATTTTTTAACAGAATAAAAGAATCACAGAATAGTGTGGGTTGGAACCTCCCTGCCATGAGCAGGGACACCTCCCATTAGACCAGGTTGCTCCAAGCCCCTTTCAGCCTAGCCTTGAACTCTTCCAGGGAGGGGACATTCACAGCTTCTCTGGGCAACCTGGGCTGAGGTCTCAGCACCCTCATTGCAAAACATTTCTTACTTATATCCAATCTAAATCTTCCCTCTTTATGCTTAAAACCATACCTGCCCATCCTGTTGCTACCTGCCCTTGTAAGAAATTCCACTCCAGCTATCCTATAGTCCCCTTCAGGTACTGGAAGGTGCTCTAAGGTGTCCCCAGAGACTTCTCTAGGCTGAACAGCCCCAAGTCTCTCAGCCTGTCTGCATAGGAGGAGCTCTCCAGTCCTCTGAGAATCTTTATGGCCTCTTCTGGACTTGCTCCAACAGCTCCATGTCATTCTTGTGTTGGGGACTCCAGAACTGGACACCGAAAGCATCTCTACTGTTCTTTCCTTTGTTTTATTGGGTTTTTCAAAATTAGGCAATGGACAACTTTGAAAAAATCTCCTAACTGAAGCAGCTGGAAGGGACATAATGCTGAAGGCCAACACTGGTTTCTGGCAGAATTGTGCTCATCTTCGTCTCCAGAGGAAGAGCTCTCTCTCTAGCTTCTTTGCTCGATCTGTTGGTGTTGTTATTGCATCGCTGTGGAGGGTCTGTGTTCATATTGAACACTTCCAGTGAAGGGGGCATCCACAGCTTCTCTGGGAAACTTGGGCCAGGGTCTCAACACCCTCACAGTAAAACTCTTATTCCTTGTACCCAGTAAAAATGCTTAAAACCATACCCCTTCAGCCAGACTGTCACTGTGTCACTCCGGAGCCCTGCACCTGGACTTGGTGGATTGTCATTAACTCAGTCCTGCCACAAGTCACACTTGATGGCAACACTGAAAAAGGGGTCATGTTAAACTCTGGAGGCAGATGATTATGAAATCCTAAAGACAGCAATTTGCAGAAGAAACAGCACCCCCACTCATGATGATATATGCTACCACACCATAAATGTTCTTTGGACCTGCTTGCCACGGATTTTTACTGTCACTTGGGCCATACAGTGGGTGCTGAAGAGCAAAGCATCCTTCTAGGTCTCTCATTTGGTCTCTTCAAGACTCTCCTCTTCCTCCACTGCCTTTATCTGGATTTCCAACTCCTAATACTGGTCCTAATAATATAACTTCATCCTGCACAACTAAAATAGCCTATATTCTACATACTTTCTGGAGCCATTCATGTGTTTGCTATCCTTTACAATGCAAAAATAAAAATGCTGCTTCTTGACCCGTTTCATCCCCTCAGAGGAGGTGAGCACCAAGCCTTATATTGGGAGCTGCAAGCTCAACAGGGAGAGAAGCTGGATGACACTGATGGGAACACTGCTAGCCACTGTGCTCAGGGGGTGGCCAAGGAGAAGACCATGGGGAGAAGATCTGCCCAATCCTTTCCAACTGTGCTCAGAACAGGGGTGCTCACCTGCTCTCAGGTGATGAAATGGGTCAAGAAGTAGCACTTTCATCTTTGTGTTTGGTTTCATTTTAGCACTTACATTGTAACATCTGCTGTCCAGTTCTTAGTAAAGCTGTACCTAGCAACCTGTTTGCCATGAAGGTAAAAGGGAAAAGGTCTTCTTGAACGATCTTTTCAGCCTGAATTGAAAGACAACATGATGTCTGGGTTGGACAGCAGTGGGTCAGGTTTTTTAGGAAAAACTTAAGGGGGCTCATACTCTTGCCTACGTAAAACATAAATGTGGTGTACAAGAGTAATCTTGCTGTGGTGATGGAATAACATGTTACTAAAGTGGCTGTTCTCCCAGAGAGGTCTGTGAACATAAAATTCAGAAACCCTTAAGAAATAGGATCTGTGAAGTAAAACAAACAAAGAACCAAAATCCACATGCACTAGTCATCAATGAGAAGAGAGAGAGTACTGGGTAATGAATTCCAGCACATGATATAGGATCACAGGAAAAGAGGCCTTCATTACAAGGAAAGATTATTCTGCAGAGCAGAGAAAAATCTAGCTACTTAGGTCATGTAACTGTGTCTCATGGACTTTCTCCTGGAGACGATCACTTATACTATAACCCACCCCTAGGTTTCAAGGCAAAAAAGTCAGTCTTCAGTGGAAAATCCTACCCAGGTTCTGCAAAAGCATATCTAAAGCCTGGGACAGAGTGTGGACATAAAAAATTCTTAAATTAAAACAGCTGCCTGAATTGGAGAAATAGTGAGAGTTACATTTGCTATATCAATTGTTATCTTCTTAAGCACCTTGAAATTACAAGATAACTAACAGGGATCCAAGAGACAGATTGATTGGTTCTGCAGCAGAAGGGGTGCTGTTTCTTCTTGGTGTCCAAAGGGGGTAGGATCCCCTGGCAGAGTAGCTTTTTTTTTTCACTTTTTTTTTTATTTTGTTTGGACAGTCCACACCTAAAGCAGAGACTAAGACTGACTAACTCAAAAAAAAAAGAGGAAAACAGACAATTCAAGCCTCTTTAAAGTGCTTTTTGGGATGGAGAAGCCTTGGAGAGTGGAAATCAAACTTGCCTGATACACATATTTGATTAATATGGACTCAGTTCTGTAACTTAGTACATTGGTTGGGAAGCTGCACAGGTGTTATTTTTTTATGCCACTGTAGAATGATTTGCCAAATAAATCCCTAATTTGTCTATTGGAGTAGCATTTGTTTAGTTATAAACAAAGTTCCTAAAATATTTAAAGTGGGTATTGAAACTTTTTAATTATTATTGCTGACCAACACCTGTAGCAAAAATGATACCTCTCTAGATTACTTTCTCATGATAAAAAAGGTGTATTAGTTGCTGATATTTAATTATGTATAATTTTAATTAAAATGGAAAGTTGCATCAAATATGTAAAGATATTGCTGACTTCAATAAAAGAAAGGAGTTTTTATTTTCTGCAGAAACACTACAATAAGGTAAATTTAACATTAAAATAATGGATAAGAAATTTAAGCAGCAGAACTGGAATGTTCAGAAGGAAAAATTTAGATGTCAGAGAATTAATCTCTCAATAATTTCTAGCATTGAGTGTCTCCCTCTGGATTTTATCCCAGACCTGAGTTTCTAACTGGTATGGTGACACCTAATTTTGAGGCTTTAGATATCTTGTGTTGACTTTTCCTCTTCCGATTTACACTAGTTATCTTCAAAGGAGAAACTCTGGCTGAGGGAGGTTGCTCAATTTGTTATAGAAAACAAATGATTACTTTATTTGTAAAATATTGCTGTATGTTTTACAAATAAAAATGAACAAGATGACTTAGAAAATAAATTCTATTTATAGTCTTAATGCAAAAGAATTGCATTAGTTTAAAAGAAAGTACAAGAAACTACCATTTTGTTCTTGGCATTTAACTAGATTTGGCTGTTGTGCACAGTTTTTCAATAATTGGATAATATTATGAGTTCAGGCTACTGAATTCTGAAGTTGTTCTGCCAGTGTCTGAAAACTTTATGTGACTTGCAAATTGATACGTCAGTATAAGCAACAGCCCACCTTTGAATAAAATATAATTATTTTGATACATCTTTAACACATCTATGAGTCTTCAGAATGGTGAGTCATTTAAAGTAGTATTTCACTGAACCATGGAATTGTTGGAAGGAACCTCTAGAGATCATTCAGTCCAACTCCCCTGCTGAAGCAGGATTGCCTAGAGCACATTACTCAGGACTGCATCCAGGTGCATCCCGAGTATCTCCAGAGAAGGGGACTCCACCAGGTGTCCGAGCATCCTGTTCCAGGGCTCTGTCACCCTCACCTTAGAGAATTTTTTCCTCATATTTAAATGGAACTTCCTGTGTTCCAGGTTGTGCCCATTGCCCCTTGTCCTGTCACTGGGAACTTCTGGAAACAGTCTGGCTCCATCCTTCTTGCACCCACCCTATAGATACTTACAGGCATTAATAAGGTCTCCCTCAACCTTCTCTTCTCCAGTCCTCTCTAGTAGTTTCCTGTCTCTCTTGAACTGGGGAGCCCAGATCTGTATTTGTATATTCACTTTTAAACAGATTGTCATTACAGAACCTAATCTTAAATTGTAAATACAGGTGGAACATGATGGTTACAAGTTCCCTTCATGTCTTTTGCTAAGTACTGGCTATGCCTTGTTCTCTGGTAGCAGTTGTGCCTCTCTGAAGCCTCTTAACCAGTGTTGTGGCTATTCCACCATGCAGTGCTTTATGTTGTAAATACTTTGTTCATTCTGACAGAAATGGAGGGAGTGAATCTAAATAACCACTTGGATTTTCCCCAAGCACAAAGTATAACTTCTATATGTGTAACCTGTATTTAATAACAGCATTTTATGGCTACATTTTTGCATGTTAAAATACAGAGCCCAAGGTTAGTTATTAAAGTGAAGGTGATTTTCAGAAAATAAGGAAATTCTGAGTTCAATGAGAGCCAATGTTAAAGGAGATGAAAAATCATACTATGGTAATCTGCTTAAGATCTAAAAATTTTTAACCTCCTTACTAACAATTTTTTGTCTAAAGCATTTTATAGAATAGATAACAAGGTTAGGAATATTGTAGAATCATAGAACAGTTTGGGTTGGAAGGGACCTTAAAGATCATCTAGTTCCAACCCCCCTGCAATGGGCAGGGACACCTCCCACTAGACCAGGTTGTTTAGATCCCCATCCAGCCTGACCTGGAATGTTTCCAGGGATGAGGCATCTACCACCTTTCTGGGCAACCTGGGTCAGTGTCTCACCACCCTCACAGTGAAGAATTCCTTCATAATAACTAATCTGAATCTCTCCTACTTAAGCTTAAAAGCATTATTCCTCATCTTATCACTACAAGCCCTTGTAAGAAGCCCCTCCCCAGCTTTCCTGTAGCCGTATTCAGGTACTGGAAGGCTGCTACAGGGTCTCCCTGGAGCCTTCTTTTATCCAGCTGGAACAACCCCAGCCCCCCCAGCATATCTTCACAGGAAAAGGGCTCCAGCTCTTTGGGTCCTCCTCTGGAGTCTCCAGCAGCTCCATGTCCTTCTTGTGTTGGGGATTCCAGAACTGGACACAGTACTTGAGGTGGGATGTCACAAGACTGGAATGGAGGGGGAGATTCACCCCCCTCGACCTGCTGGCCACACTTCTTTTGATGCAGCCCAGGACACGGTTGGTTTTCTGGGCTGCAAACACACGTTGGGGGCTCATGTTGAGCTTTTCAACAATAAACACCCCCAAATCCTTCTCCTCAAAGCTGTTCTCAATCCATTCTCCACCCAACCCAACCTGTATTTGTGCTTGGGATTCCCCTAACCCATATACCGCTCTACATGTAAAAAAGAATATTTTGACAACTGTAAAATGAATCTCTCAGATTTGAAAATTTAAGCAAGGATGCCTATCTCCTTGTGCTGTCCTTATTGGCAATTACAGCATCTCCGTTGTTTTTTCAGATAACCTGATTCAAGTGTTGTAAATAATTTAATTTTGGAGGAAAAAAAAATTCAGGCAGAAAAATAGAACATATTTTATATATTACTGCAGGAAATGTTAATATAAATAGGGTGTGATTAGTGACATGATGATAAAATTTCCCTCCACTGAAAGAACTGTTGTTCTGGTTTGGTTTGGTTTGGTTTGGTTTGGTTTGGTTTGGTTTGGTTTGGTGGGTTTTTTGGTAACAGGGGAAGGGCCACAGGAGTGGCTCCCCTAAGAAGCTGAGAAGCTGCCCCTGCTTCCAAAACCCAGCCAAAGATCCATTAGAGGGACAATAGATGAGCCTCAGGGATAAACATGTGAAAGAACTGAAATGAGACCTGAGCGGAGAAGCACTTGCGGGGAGAAGAGCAGTGCTGGGGAAGGTGATTGGTGCTGGTAATTGGTGAGGAAGAAGGGGAAGAAGGTGCCCAAGCAGAAGTTTCCCTGCAAGCCATGGCGAGATGGCAGCTGTCCCCCTGCACTCGTGGAGGAACGTGGTGGAACATTCCCTGAAGGCACCAGGAGGGGTGAACTTGGCCACTGGACTTGGATTTTGTGGCCAGTGGATTTGCTGCCAGTGGACTCTGATTATGCAGCTGTGGAAGCCCCCGGCACCAGGGGAGGTGGCTGTTCCCAAAGCAGCCCCTGACTCTGTGGGAAGCCCAGGCTGCAGCAGCTCTGGACCTCATGGGAAGGACTCATGAAGGAGAGGTTCATGGAGGACTCTCTCCCATGGGAGGGACCCCGTGGGGAAGCAGGGAAGGACTGTGAGGAATCCTTCCTGAGGAGGAAGGAGCAGCAGGAACCACCAGCCTGTGAACTGACTCTAAACCCCATCCCCTGTCCCCCTGTGCCGCTGGGGGGAAGGAGGGAGAGAAACCAGGAACAAAGTGATTTGGGCCCGGGAAGAAGGGAGGGGTGGGGTAACATATGCAAGCCCTGCTCTGTGTGTTGTCTGTGTCCTGTGTGTGTGTGATTAGCATGAAATTAAATTATTATTTTTTCCCAAAGTTAAGTCTGTTTTGCCCGGGACCTTAATCAGTGAAGATCCCTCCTTGTCCTTTGTCTCAACCCTTGAGCTTCTAGTTGGCCCTTTTCCTTCCCATCCCACAGTGTGGAGGGGGGAGGTTGAGTGAGCGGCCATGTGGCTGTTCCTTTGTTGTGGTGTAGGGCCCAAATCACAACAACTGTATAGCTATGCTTTTCCACCAGAAAACACAAGTACGAATGCATAATTTATTATATACAGAAAAATATAAAATGAATTGTCAGTATTTAATATCTGTTATAAAAAGAGTCATATAGAGTACTGGAGTGATTTTCATATGTGCAAAGTGGTGATATTTCAGATTCTTTTGTGCTGACTAGTACAATTTCAGGGACCAAAATGCCAAAAAAGAATTGCCATTAATAGGTTTATTTACCTTGCATTCTCTCTGCCTGATTCCATACACACACCAACTTGCTTTAAGTCCACTGCTACTTAGAGAGCACTTGAGCAAATGCTCTGCTGATGAAAGAGCCTTACATTCTAAGCCTTGTAATTCATTACTTTTGGCACTGAATTTTCTTGTAACAAAGAAACTGATGAGCTTGGGGGAAGAGAGTTGAGGCCTTTATGCTGGCCATTATATACACTAACCCTACTAGTTTCACAGTTCCTTTGGTGCTGTTGTGGTTGTTTCAGAAAATCAATGTCCCTGACATGGAGAGGAATAATACCTGTTTCAAATACATTTCACAAGGACACAAAGATTAAGTTACACTAGAAAACACAGGGCACAAAGTACGTTTTGTTTTTAATTACATAAGCACAGTCTGCTGAGAGCATAAAGGAAGTAATAAGGTATATCTAGATAATATTTTCTACTACACTGATTCCTGTGCGACAATTTGCTGTAACTCACAGTCTACAGTTTGTGTGTCTTACAGATTTAAGGCCTAGAAAAATCGTTCAGTCAGTCCCCTTGCAGATTGTTCCTTCTGCTTTAGCATCAGGGAGTTGCCTCCCACCTCCTTATCTGATGCCAGGAATTTGGTCACTGAGGACACATGAGGAACAAGCTGCACTTCCACAGACCTGCTAGTTTATATTGCTGTAGCCTGAGCTGGTTAGCAGCTGTTATTATAGTCTGCCCAACACTAGTCCTGTGGTTGTGGCCTGGAGGGAACTCTGGCATGGGATAAAATGGCTCATTTGCAGTTGAGCCTGCTCTAAGCTGTGGGAGATTCAAGCATTTCAAAGGATTTCAGAGTTTTTTAAGTATATAAAGGCAGGAAGTTTTTACTGAACTGCATATTCTTAGAGGTATGTAACTAGGGTAAATTTAGGTGTATCTTCATGAGAATACAAAGAAGGACATTTCAAAACAAGAATTTTCTCTGCCTAATATCAAATCTTGCTCTAAAGCATCAATATCAGATTAATAATTTTTAATTCTTGAAATAATATATATAATACCTTGCTTTCATTTCAGAAGCAGCCAAAATAATTCGGCTAAAATTTTCATCATCAAAAGCAGCCTGGGGAGTATGCTCAGCATGGAGAGTTTCAACTCAAAGTGTTACAGTTGGGCAAATATAAAAGCAATTGGAAACTGGTTATTATAATAAGAAGTGTTGGGCAACCTAAATTGCAGGCAGGTCTACAAGCCCAAATGATAACTTAGCACATGTAGAAAGGAACTTGTAAGTATAAGATGGCAATTTATAGAAGTAGATGGAGAAAGAGTTTCTTGGTTTGGTTTTTAATGTTGACATTTAGTTGGGGCTCTGGATTTCAATAACATGAGGTCATGTTGTTGTTGTGTTTTTTTCTAACATTCATTTTATCATAAGTTTTTGTATCATTTAAATCTTGGTCAGCGGTAGGACTTTTTGAAAACAAGACTTTACACTGAAATATTACTGGAGAAAATTACTTATTTTTTAATTTAGATGCTTAAAGAAATACTCCTTTCCATAAAAAGGAGAGTTTGAATAGAATGGCCAGGTTTAGAGTTAAGTTTTACTCCACCATGCATAAGATGTGTTTTCAGGTGGCTGCTGTATGGAAATGAATCTTCAGCAGGGATTCACCAATACAGGTCTGCTAAAAGTGGAGGTATGTTAAGTGAGCTGTCTAGACAGCTTGCATTAACAGAATAAATTAAATGTGAGGATCACCAAATATTTAAATGTCTGCTAAGATAACTTCCTGGTTAACTTTAAAAAGAGAAAATACTATGTTTTGTGTAAGGGATAGATTTCCTCCAGCCATCATATTATTTAACTGATAGGTACTTGAACTACCTTTAAGTTCTCAGTTAGACCTGAAATCTCAAACTGTGGAAAGAGCTGTAAAGCAAAAGCCTGACAGACGGAGAGATGCTCTGTCTCAGCTAAGTTACTTCAAACTATGCTCAAAGATTGATTGAAGAAGTTAGAGCTATCCCCCAGAAGCTAAACCGGAACACAAGACATCCAAGCCAGAAGTGGCAGTTACTGGTTAGAACACCTACTGGCAAGGCAGCTGCTGCAGGTATAATGGGCTAGATATCCATTTGGCTTCTCCTTGATGTCTGACATTTAGAGATGTGGATAGAAAGAGGTCAGGATGACAGATGCAAATGTAGACGTCCACACTACGGAAGGAGCCAAGGGCAGGAAAGCAACTTGTCAAATGACAGTAATGTGTACTTAATTGGAAGATTTGCTGAAACTAAAAGCGGGATGACCCTTGAGTAATTATAGAAGTAAACAGGAAGGTGACTTCAACTTCAGACATAATCCTTCCTTGATAAGTGAAATTTGGTATCATGGTGTTTTAACTTTCAAAAGTGGAAACATGAGAAGATATCACCATGAGTTTGAACTAGAGTAAATGAGATATTGGTAAGAAAGCTGCATGTTTATAAACAGAATATAAAGAAGAGATTGAGGTTTAAATTATTTATTGCTATGGAAGGATGGAGGAATGGAATACAACTTTATTGAAACACTTGGTTTGTTTCCAGATATATAATAATATCTTTAATCTTATTTATCCTGGTGGAATACGATATATCAGATAACCTTCTCCCGTTGGTCCAGGGGCACGGAATCTTAACAGCTTTGGGTTGTCCAGTGTGATTAGAGGAAGGTAGAAGTAGATCAGTTCCTGCTGCCAAAGATCTTTCTGAGATTTTATTGAGTTTGTGGTGCTGAACAAGAACGTCATGCCAAGTGGTCTGCTGCAGGAACGCAAGTTTCCTCACAGAATTATTTCATACAATGGCTTCCCAAGTTGTTCACAGCAAATTAAATTAACTCTGAATTTTGTGGTCTCTTCTTGTTTGGGCTGCCTTAGTAAATTTGTACCTCTTTTGTGTGTTTGTCTGATAGGTGCATATTTCAAATTTATGTTTAAGTTCTTCCCATTTTGAGGTTAGATAGTTATACTGCTAATTAAACCAAAATAATGTCCTCGTGTTCTTTACCACTGTATGTAATCTTCCTGAATTTTCAAGTACACTTGTATTATAGACCAAGCTCCACGATTTAATTGTCTAGTTTTACATTATAAGGAGATATATAGTTTAATAGTATCTTTCTAAAAATCATATTTAAATTGGCCTGTCATTTGGAACTGTGTTTTGGCACCACCAATGTAATTGCTATATAGATTATTTACATTAATGTCAGAAAAATAGCCTAAGATTATGAATAGTTAAATTCCTGTATTGCTATTGCATTAGTTATTTCCCAAGTATCACTGAAACTATGATTCTACCATGCTTCAAAAGTATGGAGATTTTAATAAGCAGCAATTATGAAAGATTGCTATTAGCTGCTCACAATGTAAACATTTATTCATGATCCTGACATATGAGAGTCTGTGAAAGATGAGTGCCCCATTCTGCTTTTCAACATGCACATAAAGATTTGCCAGGTATATCTGAAAAAACATCTCACTTTTTCAGCATAAGCAGCAGTAACAGCCATTCAGTCTATCATGGTATGTGCATGTATTTATGCTAGAAATTGAGAAATTACTCTTGCAGAGTTTTTCTGCTTGGTTTGGCTGAACTGAACAATGCTTTTTCTAGACTTGGATGGGACAGTGGGCACTAGAGGCATGATCCTGCTCCCATTTTAATCAGTAAGAAATTTGCCACAGAAGTACAGGCTGAATAAGGTCTTTTGTGTGACCAAGTTCAGTCCTAGTAAATAGTTTCTTATTCTATAGTTAAGAAAACAGCTCATAAAGATGCTGCATATCAGCAGAGATTTGGAAATATAGGGCTTTAATAATATGTGAGCCAGACATGCAAACCTGTAGATTTTTGCAAAACTGCATGGAACATTTCAAGTTGTGAGTTAAGAGTTCTTATGCTTCATACATCTCTGTCATGAGCCTAACTTCACTCGAAGGCTGATTGTCCTCAACAGAGTCCAATGCAAATGCTACTGCACTTTCCAGTGTCCCAAATTGCATATTTAATGGCAATTTGGGCAATCCTGCAGCAGTGTGCCATGGAGACAGTCCTGACACAGGCAAAGATCCCATATAGGGAAGAGAAGAAAGGAGGTGGTCATGTAATTGAAAACTATATCATAAAGCATAGTCACCAGTGGGTGTAATTATGGTTGAACATAATTATGCACCTCCTAACCTTATGTACCTTAATTACAGCACCTCCTAACTCATTGAGTGCTTGCCTTGGAACTCAGTCTGGTGTAGCTCTGCTGGCCTATGAAACACACTGTTGCTCTATCAGCTGCATTACTTGGTTAATGCAAGTAGCAGTGGGTTTTCTGTTTTTCTGATTTTCACTTTTTTAAGCTAGTTGGTGAAGAAATTTGGCAGTAGACTTTGAAAAAAGTAAAGTTATTACTGAGGGAATTTGGCTGCCTTGTTTTTCTGGGGAATGAGAGCTATTCATGAGAGCTCAGGGTAGCATCCAGGGAGCCCGGGAATCTTGGAAGCTTCTTGGAGTGTCTGGAGCAGACAGCGTCCTTTTGGAAAGCTGGAGCAAAACACAGTGCCTGGCAGCTGCAGTACCTCCTGCCAGAGTCACATGGCATGACAGTTCCCTCCAGCACTCTCCACCTGGATGATCTTCACCACTCTACATACCTTTTTTTGTGGGAAAAACCCTCGGTCTACTCTGTAATAAGGCATGATAAAATGTGTGTCTCACGTGTGCAGCTGTCTCAAGGGCTCTCTATTGGAAGGAAGCTGTCCAGCCAGTTAGGTCTATGTTGTCATGGTGAAAGCAGGGAAGTGTTCCACCCACAGCAATGTTTTGCCCTTAATGGAAGGACTTTGTCTAACTCTCACACTCATTTGAAAACATTTAACAGTGGTAGGCAGAGACACAGACTATGACAAATGCATCTGAATGACATAATATTTTGTTGCAACAGTATATTGATGAAGAATTTGAGCAACTTCAGATTTCAGAGTCTTTAAGATAAATCCTGCACTGAATAAATAAGAGGAAACTACTTGTAATCTTAAGGGTTCCTGAAAATCCAGACACATGAGAAACATCTGTACAACAATACATAGCTTAAACCAAAACAAAACAAAAAATCAAACCAAAACAACAACAAAAAAATAACCCAAACAAAAAAACAATCAGTATTTAGCTAACAAAGTGAAAAATAACCTAGTGCTTTTGAATCTTGCTACCTTTTGACAGAGGTGGAAAGTACAAAGAATCTTTATTTGCTCTGCTGTACAGTGACTAGGCTGAGTGATAACAACTAAGTAACAAGACACTGCAGAGGAAAAAGGTTGGGGGGATGGATGCACTAGTAATTAGGACTTGCACAAAAGACATCCCCAGGGATACAGCTTCATTTCAAATGGCCCTGCCTGGAGCTTTGCTCTATTGCCTAGCCCTGCCCATAGGCAGTCCATAGTCTCATGAGGCCCTGACAGAACTGTATGAGATGAACACAGGTAATTAGTATAAATTTTTTAAATTACAGTATGTGTTTAGAGATCCACCAAAATCCACTAGTAAACCAAGAAATCTATTATGAAATCTTAGCTACTAATTTTCCTTAGCTTGCTTCAGAGCATTCATCAGATGCTTCTGAAAGTGCATCTCTTTCAGCTAAATAACCATGGCCATAATCTTTCAGGTTGTATCCAGCCAAATGTTAATGCTGTTAGAAGTGTAATAATTATGCAAGTAGTCACTTCACTGGTCACTGAAGGTGAGTTCTGTGTTCAACCTGAATACAATCTGTTGTGGTTTTAGTGAAGAAGTGTGAAATTATATATCAGAAACCAAAATTCCCTCTGACACTTCTAGGTAGAGGAGATGTTGCTGCAGAAGGTGAGAGACCTCTGATGGCTTTTGCAATGTTGTAGAAACTGATGCAGCTCACAGTATACTAACTGTTGCTCTCGCTGTCTGGGTGTAAGATGGGTGGTGTGTGTTGTGACTGGGTGGCATTGCTCTGACCAGCATTTCCTTGTCTGATGCAATATAATAGGGAAAACACTGGCACTACTTCCCAGTATGTCTGTTGTACAGCAGGTCTGTCTTCCCCTCTGTTATCTGAAGATTTGTTACTATTACTTCTTTCCCCTCCCCCTCTTCTGCAGACTTTATTGAGCCATCACTGGGAGCTTCCCTTCACGTTAGTGCCCTTTCTCTTGGCTCTGAATTAATTAAGGGTGAAACTGGAACAGTGTGACTCATAGCAAAGGAGGAGACTTTTTTATTAGCAATAAGCAAAGAAGGCCACAGGAACCCACTGTTTCCCGCCTCCAACAATGCCTTCCTTTTGTGTGTCATTCGCACATTGATCACATTAACTGATGCCTCTTTAGACACTAATTGCTTTATTGATGAGTCTGAATTGGATGGTTGCACTATCTGGGTTCTTTAGGGGAGCCAATCTCTAAAAAGGTGAAAGTGTTAATTATATTGGTAATTACTTTAAAGCCCTTATCCTACTTTTGCCAGTGTCCATTTCCATGGCAACAGGAGCAGGTACAGCAGCATTCAGCTGAGACAGAGCTCTTGGCTACGTCAGCAATGGCTGAAGTTGGAAAGATACTATACAAACAATGTGTGCTAATTTTCCAAGACTCCAGATATTTCTTTGTCACAGGTCTAACTTAAAATATCAAAAAGCTATCCTACACATGAGAGTCAATCTTTGTGAGCTGTATAGGCTTTTTTAAAGCTTCGATTTTACCCTTAGGTGAGCTGGCAGGTCTTCTAAAGGCTGGGCTGCAGCCAGAGTCCTCGGGGGAAATTTCCGTCTTACTCAGCAACTATTTCTTTTTTTTTCTGTAGCCTCCTGGGCTGAAAACAACAGCTTTGCCACTTCCTGACTCTTGGGCCTTGTCTGCTAGGCAAACTTCAAAAAAGAAATTCCCACCAGCACTTTGAACGTGTCTGAAATTGTAAACAGACTGTATTACAGTGGTTTATGTCAGTGACTTACAGTAAGCATTAAACTTCCTTAGGCTACCATCAGCTGCGGCAACTTCCTAGGTACCTAGGCTTTTAGTATATTACTGTGGCATTTTCCCACATATTGTAAATGTGAATTGTTAAAATTTTCTTTATGAAGCAGCAACGATTCCAGGCTGTGGTGGCTAATTATTCACATGCTCAGCAAAGCCAAGCCTGACATTTCCGTGCTCTGGAGTGAAAGTTCTGAAGTAATCTGAGTGGAGTTGTGAGCTAGAGAAAATCACAAGGTATCCTACTTTTTGCCTGGGTAACCTTCAGAGCTCAAAACAAGCTCCAACAAGAGCATTTCAACAGGGAGAGCAAAATGTTTTGCTTTACAGACAGATGGCTCCATAAGGTGTTTTATAAAAATGACATTGTAATGCAGTAAGGATCGTAAGGATTCTACAGTATGGGTTATTTTCCTGTGCTTCTAGAAAAATTAACATCTAGAAAAACTTTTCCCCTGTGATCAGCACTGATACATTTCAAAAATAAGTTTTTTTGTTAGCTAATGTATTTCTTTTTATTTGATCTAAATGCAGTTTATTCAATTATGCAATTGATATTAAATTTCACTCCTGAGCAAGTCTGCTGTCTACAGTGAGATTGTACCTATCCTGTCTATTTAAAACAAATAAAGGAGAATACATAAATAATAGAAAAATAATATATAATGCCATAGAATTTAAGGAGGAACTCGGTGAACATTGCTTTTGAAGATTGGGGCACTTACTTTAATTACATATGTCAGAATGTAGGACCTTAAATATTTATATTTGTTTTATTTATTTTATTTTATTCTTGACATTGTTTTTATGACACAGGATCAGTTTTCTAATTCTACATACCTAAAACAAAGGATTGTTAATATCTGGGCATGTTTTATCTTCCCTAATTTCAAGGTAACAAAGATTTATTTATGTTCACTGGGCTTGTCCATGCTAAGAGATACCTCACAGCTACATAAGCTATAATGTCCTCTACCCAGAAAAACCCTTAATGTACTAGCAAGGGATAAAACTCAAAGTGTTGCATCTACTTTTTAGAAAAGAAAATAAAATTGGTTTTGGTGGCTATCAAACTTGGGGGCAGGGGAAGGAGAAAGGATTGTTGATAATTACATTAATGTGCTGCTGCTGCTGCTCTGAATTTGCTGGCAAGTGACATGGTTACTAACCACAGCTAGTCCCTGTACTGGAAAAGGGAAAGGCATATTCTTTTCTCAGGATGTTTATGCTGTAGTGCCTGCCTGCTTCCCCTGGAACCTTCCACTTACTGAAACAAACCATGTTATTGAGTATTGAAGTCTGGTAGTGTGTTTACACAGAGACATCTTGTGCCTTTCTCTCATTATTTGGCTTCTCACTGTTTTACTAATGTCTTTACACCCGGGGTTAAAGGGCCATTGTGTTACTCGTGTGTTTTCTCTAAGGTTGCACATTAGCTACAGATTGCTTTGTCATGTGGGACATGTCTGTCTGACTTAGGAGGTGGATTAAAGTAGAGGAGGTACCTACTTGCTTGTCTGTCAAAATGCAGTAATGAAACTTTCTGGGAAGGGAGACATGAGAAAACCAATTCATTATAAATCTCCACAGCTTCAAAGACGAAAAGGCTCCTGTGCATCTGAACAGATCAGCTTACAGAGCCTGATGTCCCATCTCCTGAAAAGTCAGTTTTCCACAGCTGGAAAACAAGCAGGCTTAATGACAGCATATGATGATATTTTACATCCTGGCAGAGGGATGGCAGTCATCCAAATTTCCCTCACAGAGAAATTAAGCAGAACCTTTGGACCCAGTGTCTAGGGTAGACTGGGCATAGCATACTTACAAATGTCTACATAAAGAAATAGCAGAGTTAAGGATGTTTACCTAATTGGGTTACACAGAAACAACAAGGACCTGAAACTGAAAAACTGAAAAGAAAAGCTGCTCTGAATGTACAATGACACACTCTGCTCATCTTCATTTTTGCTTTGCAGAGCAGGTATCTGGAGATGAAGACTACAACACAGCAAGCCTGCAGACTTATGGGTCAGATAAATTGACTGTTTATCTGGTTCTTCTGACACTTAAAATTTACATGCAGACTATTTAATAATTTCACTGACTTAGTGCTAAGTCTCTCTATCTGAAAGCAGAACTCTTATGAAGCAGAAGTAGAGGAGACTGAAGGAGAAAAGTGGTAAAGCAGAACGGAGAGGAGCAACAATCATGTGAAAAGCAAATACTGATTTGCTTTAGTGGAGAGGAAAAACTTAGGGAGTGGTAGAAGGTAGAATAATGGAATGTTTGTATTGGAAGGGACCTTTAAAGGTCATCCAGTTCAACCCCCCTGCAGTAAGCAGTGACATCTTCAACTAGACCAGGTTGCCCCAAGCCTTATCCCACCCGACTTTGAACACTCTCAGGGAGGGACATTCACAGCTTCTCTAGGCAACTTTTGCCAGTGTCTCACCACCCTCATGCTAAGTAATTTCTTCATCATATCTAATTTCAATCTACCATTTTTTGATTTAAAACCATTCCACCTCATCCTATTGCTACATGTCCTTGTAAAAAGTCCCTCTGCTGCTTTCCTGTAGGCCTCTTTTGGGTACTGGAAGGTGGTTGGCTTTCTGGGATGTGATAGCACATTGTCAGCTTATGTCCAGTTTTTCATCCACTAGTACCCACCCCCAAGTCCTTCTCTGCAGGGCTGCTCTCAATCTCTTCATCTCCCAGCCTGTATTGATACTGGGGGTTGCCCTAACCCATGTGCAGAACCTTGCACTAGGCCTTGTTGAACTTCCTGAGGTTCATGTGGGCCCACTTCTCAAGCTTGTCCAGGTCCTTCTGGATGGCATCCTGTCCCTCAGGCAAGTTAAACACACCACTCAGCTTGTTGTAGTCTGAAGACTTGCTCAGGGTGCACTCAATCCCACTGTCTATGTCATTGGTGAAGATACTAAACAGTACTGGTCCCGATACGGAACCCAGAGGACACCACTTGTCACTGATGTCCATCTGAACTTCGTCATTGACCACTACTCTCTGGATGCAGTCATCCTGCCAGTTCCTCATCCACCAAACAGTCCATCAATCAAATCCATATATATATCCAATTTAGAGAGAAGGATGTTGTGGGCGACCATGTCAAAGGCCTTACAGAAATCCAGATAGGTGACATCCGTAGCTATTTCCTTGTCCACTGACGTAGCCACTCCATTGTAGAAGGCCATTAGGTTGGCCAGGCAAGACTTGCTCTTGGTGAAGCCATGCTGGCTGTCTCAAATCACCTCTCTGTACTCCGTGTGCCTTAACCTAGTTTTTAGGAAGGATCTGTTTCATTATTTTCCCAGGCACAGAGGTGAGGCTGACAGGTTGGTAGTTCCCAGGATCCTCCCTTCTACCCTTCTTAAAAATGGGTGCAATATTTCCCTTTTTCCTGTCACCAGGGACTTTCCTTGACTGCCATGACTTCAAACATCATGGAGAGGGGCTTGTCAACTACATCAGAGTCTCAGGACTCTGGACTGTATCTCACTAGGTCTCATAGACTTCTCTGTGTTCAGGTTTCTCAGGTGGTCATGAATATGATCTCAGATCAGGTAGGACCTATTCCAAGCCCATTATGCCTAAAATGGCACTTTGGAGAACTGCTTCCATTATATTGGCACTCATGTTTGAGTCCACAGAAACAAACTAATAAATGCTGTTATGACTGATCAGATGAGAGAGATCCAGCTCTGCCCACACTGCCATTTGTATCCCACTGAAATGTGTTTCCCATGTTTGGATTTGCCTTCATTATACCTTCAGTAACGAGGCCCTGGAGCTGTACTGTGCTGACGACAAAACCAAAGGCTGCTCCTGCCCTTGACTTTGTCCCCACATAATTTTATTTATTCCCATCATCCTTTCCTGGCTGTGTGGCTTTTTGCACCATTTAGAGGAAGCTGTGCAACCACCTGTTCTTACTGGCAGGCTAAATTGTCAAAGCATTTGTTTCTCATAGGCCTGAGGCTGGTTTACAGGGAAGAAAACAGCAAAACACGACCATATTGTGCCCTTCATCACCCCTGAGCAATGAAGCGCACCACTGCAGGCTTTTGCAAAGCAAGTGGCATGCCAAAGTCCACACAAGGGCTGTGCTGGCCCTGCGAGTTTTGAACGGCTAAAAAACCAGGGAGGATAATTTTTTTTTGCTGCTCTGCTAGTAGTTACCAAAAGGTTTAGATGTCATGAGCTTTCAAGTGTAGAAGCTTACCCGGTTTATCTAGCTGAACTGCCTTTTAGTTGGATTTATCCCTCTTGTCTCCCTGCTGGGTGTAAGCAGGTTGTGGTTTGCCTGGGGCCTTCAGAAGTAAGGGGGGTGGGAGGGCAGCACGGAGGCTCTGCTGTTGGCCAGCATTTCTGGAGGACTCATCCATCAGATCCCAGAAGCTGAAGGTACAGCTGTTTCTGTCCCCCTGCGTCCTGTCACACTATGCTGGTCCCATTACAGTGGTCACCAGACAGCCCTGCCAGCAGGAGCAAAGGCAGCCCAGCCCCATGCTGGGTGACTGAGGAGCCTCTGTTTCCTGCAGTGGTTCAGCAGATACTGGCACATGACCAAGAAGAGTTCAACGACTTTGATAAGTTTCTCTCACACTAGGGCACCTATTGTTTGTGTTACAATGGCGTACTGATTGCTGCAAATACTGAAGAAGAGAGGTTCCCCCTCCTGGGTGGTGTAACATGCAAAACCGGAGAGATTACAGCGTTTCTGCCACACGTGGTCCGTGGCAGACCGGGATGCAGAGTTCAGAGCTTCTAAATCCGAGATGAGCACATTAACAAGATTATCCTTTCACTCTGAAAACAAGATTGAGAGAGATTTTGGTAACAGCAGGCCTCCCAAAAACTAAGTTGCATTAAATTGCCTGGAACTGTGAAATATTTAGATTTTATACTGCATGTATGCTTAAGAAAAAAACCCCACAACTCTGATAGGAAAGTGTGAAAGTGCCAGTCTACAGATGCAGTCACATGTCAGTTGTGAGGCTGTTTGAAAGTTATACAACTGACATGTCTTTTGTTTTAATAGCTCCCATTACGTTATGAATACTTTCACAATTAAAATAACTTGTTCCATGGAAGAGCAGATGTCTCAGTACTTAAATACACAGTGCTGCCACACTGAAGTTGTCTGCTTAATGGCATTAGAAGCAGCAGTTTGTCCTGAACAACAGCCCTGCTGAGGTCCCAGATGCCACTGAGAGCCAGAACAGGTGCGTCTTCCATAAACAGGAGTTTTAGTGGGCCAGGTTTCTTACAAAGGGCTGGGTGCATGCAGAGCCACAGAGCAAGTTCCCAGCACTGGGAACTTAGGCTGGTCACTGAGTTTCTATTGTAAGCACTTGAGTGATATTTACAGCCTGTCTACACGAAGGATTGCTTTACGCACGAGTTGTACTAGATGAAGCTGGGCCAAAGTAATGAATTGTGTCAGGGAAAGAAAAAGTCACAGGCAAACCTTACATTTAAAATATATCTTTGGAAAAGATGTCCATAACCCAAAGCAGACTTCAGCTGATGTCTCACAAAAATCCAGCCACACACTTTCCCTAGCTTCTCTTGCAGCAGATGCAGTCTTTACCTATTTTTTACCCTGTAAAAGGGTGGTGACACCTTCTCCAACAGACCTGAGTCTTCATTCCTTGCAATATTGCCTCTGGTAGGATCTATATTTTTTAGTGTCTGCTGAGGATGGAGCAACAGAGTGTGGCCCCTTTGAGACCAGGTTCTTGAAGGTGTAGCCAAGCTGCAGCACATACATGTCTGAGTGGTGTGGGGATGCCCATATGGTCTGACCTCTATCTATCTCCTTCCCACACACTTCACTTAAGCCATGAGAGAACTTCAGTGTGATGACAGAGCTGCCAGGGTGAGCAAGTGCCCACACTGCTCCTCTCTTCACTCCAGAGCATGGTGGATGGGTGTCCTGCTGAGTGACTGCTTGTGTACCCTTTGTGGGGCCAAAAGCAACTGTCCCCAGTCACATGGCTGGATGTGCACTCAGCATGTGGTGGAGACTATGAAGGGTTTGGTCATGTCAGATTCAAATTCAGCACATGCCATGCAAGCAGCTTTGTCCATGTGTCCTTCCAGTGTTTCCTTAAAAGGCTCTGTTGACCTGACCTGGTCTTAAGAGTACTTAATCTCAGCTCTAGACACCAATTTCTGAGTACAACAGTGGCTGTGCCCAGGAGCTGCCAGGACCACATAGCACAGCCTTGTGGAGGGAGGGGTGAAAATATTACTTAATTGTAGATGTGCTCCCTTGAACGGGTGTGTTAAGAATATAAGCAGTAGAAAAACTATCTTTAACATTTTTGCAGGACTGGATTTGTACTCCCATCAGTATTTGTCACATTGAGAAAGAACATCCATCCTATCCAGTAAAATTAAATAATAATAACAATCTGTCCTAGCCCAGTTCTGTAGTACTGAATTGCTGGATCATTTAACTTATTAGCATAACTTGCATTACAGCAAAACTCAGCAGACAATGAGGACAAGGGAAAGCAGAGCCTTACTGATGGTTAATGGCCATCTCCCAGTGTCACCCATATTCCCAGATCAAGGGACTCTCACTTTCCCATTGAAATCCATTTTAAGGTGTATAAATTCACATTTATATTGTATTATTCCATTTATTTTTTCCTGATGGTTATAGTTTGCCTATATAGTTTGAAATCAGAAATATACAATATGCAATGTCTAGACTGCCTTAGACATGTCCTTACTGCAGGAAGGGATTTTATCCATTTGTAAATCATCCTACTGCCCTCAGCACATTGCTGTACATGTTGCAGGATCGGGCCCCAGTGGAGTAGCTGTCAAATATCAGCCCCCCCGTGGAGCTGTTTCATGCCTCTGTCACTGCCTGTTCACTAACAAGGAGAATAAATGTGACTTGTGTGCTGTACTGCAGCCTACGCCTGAGTCAGGGCCGAAGTGCAAACCTCCCAGGCTGGGTCAGGAGCAGGAGAAAACGCCTGTTGCTTTCTTTACCCCATGACACAGGAGGCCTCTGACTCTGTGGTGACACTGAGTCACTCCTGCTCCCAGCAGCTGAGACATCAGTGTTCCCTCCATCCCAGGAACCCAATTAACCTAGGGTATAAGCCATGGAGACAGCTGTCTTCCTCCAGGTCTGGAGTCGAGAGGCTCCTTTGCCTTTCCAGTGTTCTCTCATGAAGCCTGCCTGCGCTGGGGGGTAGGAAAACGTTCATATACATTAAAACTGTGAATCTACAGAGAAAGAGTATGCAAATTATCCCACTGTAGACAAGTATTTGTGCCAAATCATTCATTTATTTATTTACTTAATATAGCATATATACCTTTAAAGTCTTGCTTCATTGAGCTTATTATAGAACTATTTGCATGGGCAGACTTTGATTCTGCATGACTGGATAAACCGTTCACATGAAATTTCTTTTCTTCTTTTCCAAAACTTTATTATACATGATATTAACACTGAGTCTTAAATTACCCTACATGGTTGTCTGAAAATTCTGTGTTGTGTTTTGGTCTACACATGCCTTAATGTCACTCTTTTTGCTTTCAGTTCACTTGTTACATTCTCTCTGCCTGAAAAATGACAAGTGAACACGGGGGAGAAGATTTTTAGAGCTAAACAAATATGCCAGGACCAAAGTTCAGTGGGAATTTAATAAGATATTACCCTTAGCTATCAAATTAAAGTAGGTTAAAATATATTTCTGAAATTATCTAGTACATGTGTCAAGATTCACAAAAAATTCCTAGAACAAGAATACTTAGTAACTGAGGTTAACAAGCAACAGGTAGGAGTATTACAAATATGCAGAGCACTGAAAAGTTATACTTATCAGTTTGACTTTAGAAAATTCACATCTTCCTGACTATTTTAGGAAAAAAAAAAAAAAAAATGGGCCTGAGAGTTCCATGAACTCAAGAAAATCTTATAGCCACTTCAGTTCAGCCTATTTTAATTATGTATTCAGACTATGCAGCATCTTTGATGAGGGTAGTGGTGGAAATGACTCAATCCCACTTAGCAGTTAATCAAACAGAAAAATGGTTTAGAAAAAACAATTTTCAGTGCACCAAGACAGACGAGTAGTAAAAGTAATGGTGAATTGTCTGCCTTAATGCTGCAGTCCTTTCTGAACTGAAGGCTAAGACAGGTACTAAATTATTGATATATGTATGAGCTTTAAGTATTTTAGTGGAGCTGAATGATTGAGAAAAAGATTCTAGTATCTCTTTTCAATCTGTGATAATGCCACAGAATAATAATGCTACTCCTTAAGGCATTTTCCCCAAGTGATACATAGAATGACTACTGTATAGGCTTCAGATTTGGAACAGAACTGCATCTGTTTATTGTAATATTAAAACCTGCTTTCCTGTGTCCTAGACAGTTCTTTTGAAATAACCTATGAAACCAGATTACTTATAATTACAAAAACAAAACAAAACAAAAAACCACCACAACAAAACAACCCAACAACATTACTTGTTCTTCTGGCTTTCTTATGCTGATTAAAAGAAGGAATTCCTGTCCTTACCATATTACCTAAGTTGCATTATCATACATCCTGTAAACCTGTACTTCAACCAATGCAGAAGAATTATCTTTCAATTTCTTCAGATAGAACATTGTTCAAATGGTACATGCACCTCCCCCAGATATTGAACTGGAAAGAACAGGACTGAATCTTGGGTAACAAAGCCAACTAATGTGATGGAATTATTTGCCTTGCTTCTTTCAGCATATCACTCAGCACTCCTAATTTCTAAACAATTAGCCTGTATTTTACAGTCAGAATGCATCACACAAAAGAACTCGAATAAAATATAATTATTTTTTCACTATACTATGCTTAGCTTTATTACACTATAAAAACACATTCCTTCTCCATTCTAGGCTAAAGAAGAAAAGTTCTTTACATTTGAAACATACATTTTCAGTAAGAGATCTAAATGAGTCTGTATTTTTCCAAGTAGTAATAGGGTTTAGAGATTTTATTATTCATTGCATAAATTGTTATTACTGTCATTCTAAACCTAGTATGAGGGGTAAGTCAGCAGGAAATTCCCAGCACTAGCAGGTGCTGCTGAGAATCTTAGACATATGGTTTAAATGAGAAAATCCAGCGTACCTGTTTTGAAATGAAATCTTAAATGCAGGAAAACATAAGGTAAAATTTCCTATATCTCACGTTTGATCTATAAAGCTAAATTAATCATAGTTTAAAGCATATCAGTTTTCTGGATCAAGACTAATGTAATAAACAGATGAGTGAATTTATTTTGTAATGAAAATATTTTTAACTGGGATTTTGGAAAATATGAGAATCTTCTGATGATTTTGTGTCGGGCAGAGCAGGTGAGTCACTCACCTTTCCTATATGAAACTACCTCCACTGGAAACTTATTTGTTTCTTAATGAGATCTGGCTGCTATTTTTAGAACTGTTTTTGAGAATGCTTTTAAGGGAAAGAAATGTAGACTTAAAGTAGAAGACTTTGACCTTTGTTCTAATGTGTTTAGTAGAACTTGTACCTTTCAAACTTCTGCCTTTGCCTGCCTTCCCCTCTGCTGTCAAGCTGCCACAGGGCAGTAACTTTTCTATGCCTACTTGACACATGCAGAGCTTTCTCTTTCACTTTTTGTAAATTAGCTGTCTGTGCTGCAGATAAACAGAGGGTTGACCTCCCACAACAGTATAGCTAGAAACATCATCGTTTTACTAAAACTAGTTTTATATATTCTACAAATACACAGTTAGGACATTTGTCTTGTATTTCTTTACCATGGGACAACCTACCTGGAAAATAATGGTGGTGTATTCTTGAAAATAAAATAAAATAAGGGGACAGGCTATGTTTAGGAGTGATTAAACTGAGCTCATTTTTTGACTGCTGTGTTCAATTTGTCCTTTTCTAACTGAAATCTGATATCTATGCAAAATTATCTGATTGTGGGAAAGGGGAAAAGGAAAGGATTTCTGTGTGTTATCATTCCCAAAACAGAACAAGAAAATAATTTTAACTTAGGTTTGTGTTATGTAAGTTGCCATCAATAGAAACTTATAAAACAAATGTAGACTGTTCCAGGTAATTTTTTAACTGCCATGTGACTTGTCCAACCTTTAAATATTTTTATCAACAAAGTTTAGCAAGTAATGGTAGTATGTCAAAGCAGAGTATGCATAAAAGATGGATTTTACACTGTTGACAGCTACATAGCATTAGCAGTCCTATTCAAAAAGAGATTGCTGGGGTTTTTTTAGGGCATAATTTATATTCAATATATATGAAACTCTTCCTTCCAAAACAAGCCAGACAAAAAAAATGCCAAACAAAAATTAATATTCCTACCCTATTTTGTTTAAAAACAACCAGTGAATAAATGCCTCCTTATATATATATAATAAAAATTACTGTTTAAAATTCAAGTAATTAAACAGCAAAACTCATATGAACCAAAACTGCATTTTTTATTATTCTGTAGTCAAGTAAGGAGAAATGAAAAAAGGTATACAAAACATAAAAAATTACAATTATAACCATCTGTGTATACTTAGAAGATGCTCAGTGCTCCAGTCACCTTAAGGGCTGCAAGTTAAACATAAAAAATCATTGTGTGCAATAGCATTCATTTGGATGCCTCAGCTTTATAATTCCAGCAAGTAGAAATTACATTTAACACCTCACTAATTAATTTCAAGCATCAGAGAACAACTGAAATATATCTCAGTTTAATTCTTTAAACTGGGCATTGAATTAACAGAGCATATTCTGAGTATATCTTACTAGCTACAAGCAACAGGTCATTAATTTAGATGGGTTGTATTTGCTGCACTACGGCAGTGACACAGTTGATTTTTCCTGCACCTGTAATGAGAATCATCAAGTGGGATAAATTAGCAGAGTCCTAGGACCTCCGTTGTAACTGTCTTTTTGTGAGCAAGAAATCCAGCCCACACCAGTGGAAGTGTCTAGGAATCTTACTTCCCCTAAAATACATGGAACTAAATGCTGAATTATGCTTATTGATCTAGATTCTAGCCTTTTATTCAAAAGTCTCCAATATGCATTCAGCCTTTAATCCTCAAGTGGCTGTGAATGACCACAAGGCTCAGGCAGAGCAGCGCCAGGCCAAAAATGGGGAAGTACTGAATTCCCATTGAAAACTTGGGACAGAAGTTCCAGAGACTTGATGTTACACATGCATTTATTTCAGTAAGTGGAGTATGATGTTTACATAGGTCTGTGGTTTTCTTTTTGGAGTGAGGCACTGAGCTGAGAGAGGGTGTTTCATTACCTCTTCATCTCTTCTGTCCTCTCTTTACCCTTCCCTCTGCTCTACCCCTTAATTTACTAATCTCCCCTTCCTTTGTAGTCTTCAGTCACAGACTTAATGACTTCTTCCTTCTCCCCCTCCTTTGTCTTTACCTCATTTTCCATCACTTCTGCTCTTCAATAACGTCATAAGAGAAAAAAGCAAATTACCATGAAAAGAGAAACAGAGCAGTTGATGAGAGGGTGGTACCACTGTTGCCACTGCGGTAAGAAAACGGACATGGCAGCTTTCTGCCTAGCATGGTGTTCACCCTAATTGCATTTTCCTGCTTATGCTCATGAATGATTTTGCCAAGTGCCTGTATTTTCCCAGCCATATGAGACTATGCTAATTTTGAAAATTAGTTGACCTCCTTTAATTTTATTTTTCAACTGCTTCTGTCTTCTCTGAAGGTTTTGAGAAGACCATTGGATATTCTTCTGCTCTATTTGATAACAGATATTTTCACTTACATCCTTCATCTCTTCACTGCTGTGCATTAATTTGAGAATACATACTAACTGCTCACATCCAGTTCCTATGTAGTCACCAACAAGTATTACTTCCTAAGTATTATTGCTCCTGCTTCTCAGCATCAGCTGCTCCTCCCTACATTGTAGCCTTCTTAGCCGAATCTTTACTTGCATTTCTTTTCTGAAGAATCACTCCCAGTTTTCAGAGTTTTGATCCTTCATTATGAGAGAACCAACATTTCCTTTTTCATCTTCATTTTCATGTACACACAGGCAGCATGACTGGAATTTGCCAGGGCTTTTATCTACTTCACCCATAAGAGAGTGAAGCAACTTTTGGGGCATGTGCATTGTATTTGGATGTGGTAGAACTGGCTTCTTCTCCAACTCACTGTGCTGTGATTTGCCTGGACTTACTTTCCTCTTCTTAAGGTATGACTTTTATTCACCCAGCACCAAAATGATCACTTTATTTTTCACAATTCAGAGGCTTGTCCTTCTCTGGAAGTCAGATGAACTATTTCATTGAACCTTAGGAAGAGACGACAGAGTCCTCTATATTCAGTAATGGCTAAACACTCCCATTTTTATTGCAGTCCCATAAATAGGAGACAGAATATATCACTGCAGTCCAGGTTATTTCCCTCTTCATGCAATCACCGTAAGAAGAAAGAACTGATACAATGTTTCCTATATGTGGTGGAACAAAAACAGTCTAATCTCCTCTGGAAGACTGTTACATATGACATGGAAGGCTGCACTTTCAATGTTGGAATGAGGGACAAGACAATTGTATAACAGTAATTTTGGCATCTTAAATTCAACTTTTATCCCTCTAGGAAATGCTTCAAGTCTCCGGTAAAACTCGGTTATTCAGAATTTCTGTAGCTAATAGTAGCTCGTACCTCTTTTCTTTCCAGTAAGAGGAGTGATAGCAGAGAGCTTGGACTTGTTTGCTGCAATATTGATATTTTCAGGACTTCCTTCTAAGCTCAAGCAGTTGAGGGAGAGGTGAGGAAAGGGAAAATGCTTGTGGTGGGGGAGGAGAGCAAGGGAAAGAAAGGAGTGTTTTCCACTGAACATCTGAGAGCAAGTAAGCTATGGCATTTGCTGAGACATCATTGTTTTTAAGTGGCTCTTGAAACTTGTGGTATGGTCACTGCCTGGAATGTACAAATAAATGCAACAGAAATGAGCAACAAGGGGAATAGAGATCTGTAGGGTGCAGCTGGTTGTTAGGAGCAAGGAAATGTAGAATGCCCACAGCAATACTGCAAGTCATGCTCCCTCACCTGAGAATTGCAAAGCTGCTAACTCTAGTGCAGCTTTTCACATTAAGGGCATATTAAACAGGTCAAACAAGGAGATTTGCTGGTTGATGTTGCTCTCTCGGGATTGCCAGCCTGAGTAGTACATAAAATGGGCAAACTGAATATCTATCATGGTACCCTTGGACATATTCAGCCAATACTCAGGCTCTTGGTTTGGCACTCAATCAAAGTGGTCCTGGCTTTGTGTGGTCCAATATGAGTCTTCTCCACAACAGCATGTGTCAGCCACTGTGTACACTGCCATCAACACTGTCTACAGCAAACTGACTTTGGTATGCCTTTCCATGGCAAAATCCAGTCAGGATTTTCCTAATATACACAGGTGAATGGAAAATTGCTGGGTATTTACTTTTTGTTCTCCTGCAATGGATTATAGTAGTTTATTTGGCATGAAAGCAGAGCAGCAGGACAAGTGCAGTGAATTGTCCATAGCAGCCAGAGATAGATGTGGTCCTCATGGCACCGTATGAGAAGAGTGTTCATCATGAGGGTGCAGGTCGTTCAAAGTGCTCACTGAAACTCTGTATCTGGTTTCCGTGGGGCAAGGAGATGGAAAGAGCTTGCAGTGCTGTACTCTGAGTCTCCAATATCGTAAGGAGGAAGCAGAATTTAGGGGTAAATAGAGACTTTCTTACCTTCCTAACACTTCCAGGGTGTTCTCAGCTTGGGGAATGGGGGAAGGCAGTAGCTCAGTGAAACATTAAGTGTCTCATGTCTTAAGCTTCAAATGGGTATGTGGGCTTTATGTTATCTCAACAGCCAATATGCACTAAAACTGTATCACATGAAATTAAGATGTTCTAATATATGTGGATTTAGTGTGCTTTTCTGACTCAGTGTAAAGTAAGTTTGCAGATGACACCAAGCTGGGGGAGTGTCGATCTGCTGGAGGGCAGGAAGAAGCTGCAGAGGGACCTGGACAGGCTGGGTCAATGGGCCAAGGCCAATGGCATGAAATTCAACAAGACCAAGTGCAGGGTCCTGTACTTTGGCCACAATAACCCCAGACAGCACTACAGACTGGGGGAAGAGTGGCTGGAGAGCAGCCCAGCAGAGAGGGACCTGGGAGTACTGGTTGATGACAACCAGTTGAACATGAGCCAGCAGTGTGCCCAGGTGGCCTGGAAGGCCAATGACATCCTGGCTTGTATCAGGAATAGTGTGACCAGCAGGAGCAGGGATGTGAGTCTCCCCCTGTGCACAGCACTGGTGAGGCCTCACCTCCATTACTGTGTGCAGTTCTGGGCCCCTCACTTCAAGAAGGATATTGAGGTCCTGGAGCAGGTCCAGAGGAGAGCAACAAGGCTGGGGAAAGGACTAGAGGGAAAGTCTTATAGGGATAGGCTGAGGGAGCTGGGGTTGTTTAGCCTGGAGAAGAGGAGACTCAGGGGGGGCTTTATCACTCTCTTCAACTACCTGAAGGGAGGTGTAGTCAGGTGGGGCTGGGCTTGTTTTTCCATGCAACTAGCAACAAGACAAGAGGGCATGGCCTCAAGCTGCTCCAGGGGAGGTTTATGTTGGATATTAGGAAGCACTTCCTCAGAGAGAAGGCGATTAGACACTTGAATGGACTTCCCAGGGGAGTGGTGGAGGCACCATCCCTGGATGTGTTCAAAGTAAGCCTGATGTGGCACTTAGTGCCATGGTCTAAGCAATGTGGTGGTGTTAGGTCATAGACTGGACTTGATGATCTTAAAGATCTTTTCCAGCCTTGGTAATTCTGCGCTTCTGTGATTCTGTCAACAAGCCCTTAGCTCACAGATCTAGACTCAGGTGTACAACTACTTCTATTAGCAATTTCAGTGCAGGCAACGGCTTTACTTGTATGAAAAATATCTCTGCATTTGAAAATGTTGATCCTTATATTTGAAATCTCTGTGGCAGCAGCATGCCTGTTGGTGTGTGTGTGTATGTTTATATCCAGAACTAATTATTAATGATTGTACTGAAATAACAATACATGGCTGAAGGGCAGGAAAAATATCTCTTTAATAAAAATAGGTATCTCATGGTAAAGAACACAATTGAACCCTTGAAATGTCCTATTTCTTCAGAGTTAATATCTTCAAATATCGTAAAAAGCAGTTTATGTATATTCACATATTTGAGGATCTGGCATCTTGGTTGTACAGTGGATTAGTACAAGGCAGTTTCTGTTCAAGGTAAGAAAGAACTGAAAAGTAGTACAACTGTTTCCCTCGTTTAAGAAAATACTGATACACCTAAATCAGTGATTTTCAGACCTACATGGCTGCTATTTGTAAAGAATTGTGCAAACCAGTGGGGTGGGGCAACTAAAGTTTGAGAATATTTTAAAATGTGTCCCTCATACCAGCATGCCAGCCTGTTATTGAACTACTCATGGGAAGGTGTTTGAGAGAACTGTGCCACCAAGTCTCTGACACACATCTTTATCACCTGAATTTCTTCACTGATTTCCACTGCTAATTTAATATTCACTGCACTTGTAATATGAACATTACCTTTCCAGATAACATGGCTGATAGAAAGTGACAATACAAATTACCTTGTATACGAAACCTAGGAAAAGTCCCTAGAATGGTCCTGCAAGAAGCATGCTCTGTATTTGAGTTAACCACCATTTATTAATCTAATAAAGCAAAAAGCCCTCACTGACAGTATGTTCCTCTCTGTTACATACTACTCAGAGCTGGTATATATTCAGAAAATTGTTAAATAATTGCAGCATCTACTAAAACACAACTCTGAAGAATTCTTCCTGGAGTCCTTTTCTACCCCTCTTTTCAAACAACACTTCCAGTATTAAACTCATAATCCAAAGCAAATTTACCATGTACTTAACAAACACCCATCAACCAAACCTGGCTGACACAGCAAATGCAAAACTCATCAATACCGATGTATTTAACATAATTGATGTCAGTGCTCAATTAATTTCCATGAGTCTTGTTAATACACTTAAAAAAAATGTGATATATTACACTAAACACATCACAGACCTGCATGAAAATCATGTGCATTAAGCTAATCAACCACTATTCATTATAAGGAACTCACACAGATAACTAATCAAGGACAAAACACAGCAAAGCACAGGAGAACATTTTTTCATTAAGAAAATATTCCATCTTGTGCACAGTCCAGATCCTCACAGGGGACCTACAAGTTTTGTTTAAAAAATAATCCTGGGAACTAAATTCTTCACAGTGGACAAATAAATTGTGGTCCAGTAGCTATGTTGTTTTTAAAGCTTACGCTTTTATTGCTGATCCATCCCTGTACGTTCATGTTGGCAACAGTTTCCCCTCCAGTGGTTTAATTGATTAAAATATTTTCATTATACAAAGAACAATCATGTCTCACTTGTATTTAGTTTGGATTTTGCTTCTTGTCAGATCTGATTAATGGATACCAGTGAAGTCCAAAGGTTGGTTTGTTTTCTTCAGTTCTATCAGTTGGCCTAATTAAAGATACCACCTCCTCTGCAAACTTTGTCTCACTTGTGTCACAAAGTATAATAGCCAGGGTATCATAACTGCAGTGTCAAAATGCACAGAAGTGAGATAAACTTTTAATTGAAACACTTCCCTCCTGCTTCTACAGCAAATGGAATGGGGATGAGAGGAAGAGGAAAGCAACACAATAAATTTTAACTTCAGCTAAAGACAGACCACTATATGAAGGCTGAAAAGCAGTGCCCTAAGGACATCATAACAGCAACTGTATTTTACACTGAACATTTTTCCAATAATTGATAGGGTTTTGTGCCATCTGTACTTAGATTTAAGAGGATTTGTCTCACCAACATTAAAGAACAAGGGTGTTTTTTTCTTAATGAAATCTTTTCTGTGCAAATTCAAAGGGAGAATTTCTCGCTAAAATTCAAAATATGTTCATGAAAAGGTGTTGATGCTGTCATGATGCTCAGTTGTAAACTGCCATGTTGCAATGTTGCAAGAAGCCTGGTTAATCAGAATCTATGCACGTTCATAACCTTAGTTCAACAAAGCAAAATATTGAAAAGATTTTATTTATATAAAACATAATGAAGAATAATTACAGCTCCAGACTGAAATCACTTGGTAAAGCCATTTTCTCTGTTGTTTGCAGACATGGAAATCAGTTAATACATGGCTTTTTTAACCTTTCTGACCTGGAAATTCAGTATTTCCTTACTGGTGTGGCATATTAGTAAGATCTGCCAGGTAAAACACCTTTTAATGGAAGAAACCAGGAGATGAAACTTGTGAAATAAAACTTTAAAGGTCTCAGAACTCAGGAGAGATACAATTGAAGAAATGTCTATTTTAGATTTTTAAAAGCTACTCTGAAACCATGCATCTTAAAGGAAAATTAAGAACGTCTGCAGTGGCTTTCAATTGCACTACTCACACAAGGGGAATCTTTTATATTTTGTTTGAAGGGGAAGGGATAAAATATTTTAAAAAGGAGAACATCTCTTAGCACTTAGAACTGTGCCATTTTCATTTGTTGCATGGTGAGAAGAAAGGGAAAAATAAAGAGAGAACTGAAGACTTCACAAAGAATAGAAACAGGGAAGAGAAACTGATGGTTGTTTAATTACACTTAAAATTTTATTTCTTATATGATGACAAAAAATCTATAACTGTTTTAACAGATTCTGAAAAAAACCCCAACAGAACACCCAACAATTACTTTATCTGAACTAAAGTAATCTTTAACTGAGAAACATATTTTGCAGATGGAAGACAATAATTTCTTTTTTTTTTTTTAACTCTCCTCAACATGTTCTGCCATAGCTTTTCTACAAATCAAAACCTGCTTATGTAAAGTGCAGTCTATTGGTTTAACAGGCCTAGAGATGGGATAGTTCATCTCACCGCCTGAAACTCCTTGCTTCAAAAGGATTTGACCTGTGGCTGCAAACATGGTTGTCCATAAGAAATTCAACCTTAAATATAATTGAGCCAACACTGAAACCAGGAGTTCACATGTTGTAAGTTTTCACTTTTATGTGACTGGAAGTATTTGAAGAAAACATGTGACAAGGAAAAAGTAAGGAAATTGGTAATCTTGCATGTATACAAGTGTTGCTAAAAAATACTAAAATATTTTTATTGTCAGTGTTAATCCTTTGTAAGAAAAAAATAATGTTCAGAAGAGAAATAAGGAAGCCATAAAACATAAAACAAAAGCAATTTCATCCTGCAGTTAAAGAAATCCAGATTTATTTAACAGTTAACATTATGGGCATCACTATAATCAATGTGCCTATATAGAATAATTCTGGAATGAAATTTGTGAGAACACTTAGAGTGGCTATTTACACATGACCTATTAACCAACTTGTTATTCCAGAACACTTTCTCATGGGTTTTCATTAGCTTTAAAAATCCATCATAATTAGTTTTAAACAACCTTTCCCCAGAAATTCTTCTTTCTACCAGTAGAGAGAGAGAAGACTGACAGTTTTTCTAGAAGATGCAGCACTAATTACCGACCTTGGAAAAGCAAGTAGTATCTGTAGAGCTAGCATAACTAATTTCCTACAGAAAAGCTATTCCAGATCTGATTAGAAGTTGGGGAAGTATTCTTTTAGGATTGCTTTTTGGACACAGATATCCCCAGCAGCCTTCATTGTTACCCTTTTCAGATCCAGGAACCTTACTCAATGCAGTGAAAAATGGTTGTGCACAGGCAAAATACTGAGCAAACAGCTTATTTTAGGCAACTTCATAGTGGGCTCTTTCTGCCAACTCCACCTTTAACTCTTTGTTCACAGTGCACACTGCCAGAAGCAGCTCTACAGGAGCCTGTGAGCAAAGGACTGGCGGTTATGATTGCAGATGTCTGTGTCCTCACACAGCACAGCTGCATTTTCATTCCTTTCTGTTTGTTTTGACCAGTGCAAGATTTCTGCGGAGGCATCACCTGTCAAAACAGCCTCTTAGGCTAAGAGGCTGCATAGCTTAAAGTCCCTGTTGAGAAGACTGCACAAGAGCAAAGCAGTCCAAATCAGAGACGAGGAAAGGTGCCTTAACATCGGCCTTGCGTCTTTCCTCCCCCCTATGAAATGCCGTGCCAAGTGTTCCTCAGTCAGAATTCAGGAGCTCACCCGTGGTAACCAAGGAAGAGAAATACAAACAAAAAAGTCACAATAAAACGTTTAAAAATAACTCTAAAACATTCCTGACCATTTCTGGAACACAGCATATGCAAAATAGGTTATGGTGTTACAAAGGTTTTCTATGGGCGCTTGCATAACACTCCAAAACCTAGTCATACATTATGTTTGATTCTACAGTTAGAAAAATACTGCAACCAAATGCAGAGAAAACTTATTTGTACGGCATAATGCAATGTTTAACCAGTGTAAATATGGGATTGTATCAAAGCTGGATTGAATGGAAGCTATTTAGTGAGTTTTCTTTAAACATAGCAGATAGGTATTGTGCATTTAGGAAGTCATAAGAATGTACTTCTAAGAATTAATTGCTACTGAAGTATATCAATTTTGCATTGATTTCACCAGAATAAATGTAGTGTAACCCAGTGAATCAGATCAATTCAGAAAATGTTACAGTACGCTATTAGAAATGGACCGTATGCAAATTTAAATTATGGAACATCTAAAATACATTTCAATATGTATGTGTTAAAGCAAAGATGACTTATTGTCTCTTTATGTCTTTCAGGAAGTCATTGCTTCCTGTAATCATTAGTTAGCATTTATATTGCTATTATGTCCAGAAGTCCAAATTCAGATCAAGTTAAAATGCACAGTTCAATTAATGACCTGAGCTTTTAATAAGCAGAAGTGCTCAATCCAGAGACCTTTCAAGCTGGAGATCCTGGAGGCTCTTGGAAGTGGAAATGCACAAGTGTAACGAACAACAGGAGTAAGAAGGAAAAGCCATAATAAGCCCCTGTTACCCTGAAAAACTATGTAGACTTTGTTCAGACCATTGAGCTCTTTAAAGCAACAAACAGAGGTGGCTGTTTCACCAGCTGTTCTTTCAGTTTAGCTCCATGTTGTTGCAGTATTTATTAGTGTTCCTGTTCAAATATAAAAATAGAGATTTGAATGACAGGAGTTTGGGTTTGGTGTCTGCCATGAAATCGTGCATAAAGAATCTGTCTAAACTTTCAGAGGGATCAGTCGCGTGGTCCCACTTTAAAGACTCATTATGTAACTCTAGATTTTGTACTTTGTGCACTTTATCTGTAATTATTTGGTAACTGGGATACCAAGTCTGGGAATTAATGTTGCTGGGGATGCTGTTGAAGCTGCAATCTAAATGCTGTCTTGATATTTATAGCACTTTCAAATCCCTGGGATAACTCCTGCTATTTTCTTAATTTATACAGATAGTTGTATCTTGTCTATTTAAAATGTCTTCAGGAGCTGTGGTCTAGCTATCTACAGTTCTAGCAAAGTTTGGCTAGGCTTTTATTTTTTTATAATAAACTGCAGCTAAAACTGTAAGTGAAATAGTAACTTGCTAATGTTACTAATGAAACCAATGTTTCCCATGTTCACCATGGGAGCAACAGTTGCTACAAATTTCCCACACCCATTTGTTAACTTGCTGCATAATAAATGCGTTGGGCAATTCGCAGTAAATATTGCCAAAGAACTTTTTCACATTAAAAAAAAAGTTAAGATAAATCATGCACAAAAGAGATGCCTTGGAGAGTTTGTGATGGAGGACACCAGTTACAGAGAGCCATTCATATTGATTATAATGAGGATACATTATTGGGTATTAGACAAGAATCATCAGTTGTTAGCATGAAATTTAAAAAAAAAAAAAAATTTATTACAGCACAAGTGTAATGCACTTATAGTGAGAAATTCTGAATCTTGAGAAGCTGAAGTTCTTGTACTTGGTCTTAGTCCAAAGCTGACTCATTTGAAGAAAACAGCTTATCTGAAGAAGATATTGAAGTGATTTGGTGTTTGGGGAAATACATATATGTATATAACTCAATTTTTTACAAACTCTGAGGGTAATGTTTAATTTGGCTCAATTATTTATAGCTAGGCATAGATGGAGTCCCCAAAGAGGACAATACACTCTGTAAAGACAGAGGATTTGCGGAAAAGCAAAGAAACAACAAGCAAATATTATTACCCTAGTAAAAATGTGTGCTTATTTTTTTAGGTCTGGATACAAACTGGATATTTGAACACACAGTTCCCATACAGAGACAAGACGTTTTAAGTAAATAACAGTATTGTTAAACACAGTGACCATTTTGTTGTTGAAGATTAAAAGTTCTTCATCCAAAGACTCACAAGAAAATGGATGAAGCAACTAGTGATCCTGAAGAGGAAATATCAATTGCAGTTACCGGTGAGGGTTTCAAGGACATCTGTTTCTAATTGTACCCTAAAAACTAACCTGACATACCATTTTCCTTTGTTGTTCAGTGGCTCATGTAAAATAGCATGTTTCAGCATTTTGTCCCATTTCTCAGTAAACAGATTATCATAATAAAACACTACCCCAGCTTAGCTGGTGGCAGTCCCGGTTGAGAAGCCAGGGATTAAATGGGTGTGAAAACAAAACGGCCTCTGTCCTCAGCCCTGGCGGCTGCAGAGCACAATTAGGGAGCATAAGGTGAGCAGCATGTGCGGATCCACCCTGCTGTCAGCCTGGTCTGCTGCTGCCTGCCTGAGAACTCCCGGCTCCAGAGCTGTTAAAATGGCATATTGCATACACAACAGGTTATCAAATACCCATGTCAAACAATCCAGGCAATTCAGCGGGGAAAGGCGCCCAGCCACGGACTGCGGAGACCCGGCAGACACCGGTGACCTGCCATAAACCCGCCGGCTCCTTCCCAGACAGATCCGCAGGTGACTCCGCCACAGGCATTTCCAGGAACCCCGTTTTGCAGCGCGGGGAGAACACAGCCCCCGGTCCGGGGCGGGCCCGGGGCAGCGCGACCGCGGGCGCGGCGGGGCTCTCACGGGCGGGGTTTGCGTGAAGCCGCACCCGCAGCTCCCGGAGCCCCGGCGGGGGGCGGCCTGCGTTCCGCTCCCGGATGTCTGTTCCCTCGGGTCCTGGTGCGGGGGAGCCGGGGATGCCCGGCCCCGAGCGCCTGCCGCGGGAACCGTCGCTTCGGCGATCGGGACAGAAAACCGGCAGCTGCTACAGCAGGGAGCCGAGCCGCTTGCGGCCGGGGAAGCGTTTGTCCTGCGAGACTGGGTTTTCCTGGGCAAGTGCCGTGCTCCTGCAGAACGCACAACTCCGCCAGCGCCGCGGGGGAAAACGAGCACCTCCCGCGGCCCGGCCGCGAGGCCTCGGTCCGCAGCGGCTCCCGAGGCCCCCGCAGGCCCCGGCCCGTCCCGACAGGCCCGGCCCGGCCCGCGGCGAGGCCGCCCGCGGGGCAGCGGCGCGAAGGCCCCTTCCCCAGCCCCCGCGCCCCCCCCCTCCCCCCGCGCCCCATTCCGCCACAGCCCGCTCCCGCCCCCCGCGCAGCGCCATTGGCTGCGGGGCCCGTCCGTCACGGAGTCCTGGCTCGGGATTGGCTGCGCCGCGGCCCCCCCCGCGCCCGGCCCCGCCGCGGGAGGGGGGAGGGGAGGCCCGTGGGGCCCGGCGGCGGCGCTGCCCGCCCGGCCCCTCCCCCCGCCCGGCCCCGCTCCCGCGCCTGGCCCCGCTCCCGGCCCGCCCCGCCCCCGCCGCTGCGCTGCCCTCCCCGGCCTGGGCGGCGGGGGGCGGCGCCGGCAGCCGCAGGGGCGCGGCGACCTCACCCCGCACTCCCCGTCGTGTCTCTCCTCCCCATCGCCACCCCCGCCCCCCCCCCCCCAGCCCGGGGCTTTCCCCCTCCCTCGGCCCCGCCGCCCGCTCGGGTTCCTGCAGCCGCCGCGCGGAGGCCGGGCAGGGGGGCGGGAGGCGCTGGAAGGGGGAAGTGCGAGAGGAGGCGGGGAGAGAGGGCGGCGGCGGGCGGGCAGGTGAGGCAGGCGGGCGTCCCGCTCCCCTCCTGCCCTTGGCGCGGCGGCGGCGCGGGGCGGGGTGGGGGGTTCGGCGGCCGCGCTCGGGCAGCGGGGCCCCGGGTGCGGGGCCGGGGGCGGCGGGGCGGGCCCGGGCCGCCGGGAGGGCAGGCCGGGGGGGCGAGGGGCGGCGGCGGCGCCGGGCCGCGTTGCCGGGCCCGCGGGGTGCGGGGGCGCCGCGGTCTCGGTGCCCGGTGTGGCCCCTGGAGGGTCGGGGCGGCTCGGGGCCGGCGGCGGGGCAGACCCCGGCGTCGTCGCCGGCGGGGGCCGGGAGGAGCCGGGCCCCGGTGCCGCCCTCCCCCCGCGCACACGCACGTCGCACGCCCCGCTCCCCGCACGCCCCCGTCCTCCTCCAGAGCTGCTGCATCTATTTTATTTTTTTTTTTTTTCCCCACCCCTCTCCTTCCTCTGCTCTCTTCTCCTCTGCCCTCTACACGATAAGGAAACTCGGTTGGATTTAATACATTTCCTTGGGGTTGGAAGAAACTCCTGCTTGCTGGATCTGGTTTAGACGCCCGACAGACAAGGTAAATTAAATGCAGAAGGCTTTGAGAAGCTGCAGCAACAACAGAAAAATCCTTCCTCTGCTGAAGGGGGTGGGGTAAAAGGAAGGAGTTCATGCTTCATTTTGATATCCTGTTTTTGGCCTTTATTTTTCTGTGTTTTCCACCTTGCCTAGTTCAGCTGTCCTTTGTGTTTCTCTGCCTCTCGGCGAAATACTGTTTCTGTGAACGTAGTCGATAGTTTCATGGAGGCTGAGGAAAGAGTCTGGGGAGACAAAAAGTTTTTAAGCTGCTCAGACACAGAAGTTTCTTTGTTCGGTTGGAGAAGGTACTGAACTGAAACATCTCGACTCCGTGGCTTTGCTTCTTCAGCTCCTACCTTTCCAAAACGACTGCAAACCCAGCGAGTGTAATTAACTTACCGGGAAATAAATTCCTAAAGGAAATAGTATCTTTTATTTAATCGCAAGATCTTGGGGCTTGGCGCTGCTTGTGTCTGCTGTTTCTTGTTTGTCTGTCACCTGTTTTTCTGTAGTATCAGTTAGTGTCTGGCCGGTCTTCTTCAAGATCGCTGTTAAATTTCTTTATAAAAATGTGCCCTCGTAGTTTTTTGTAAACGCTGTCGCGGTTTTTCCCCTCGATTGCTGCCGCCACCTCTCATCCTCCCCTCCCCCCCCCCCTCTGTCCTCAACATGACGAGTTGGACTGCATATTTTTTAGCTGCTATAGGTCTGCATTGCATTTTGCTCCTTGCGTAAGTTTATCTTAAGGACCTCCATTTTTAAAGAAAAGAAGAAGAAGGAAAAAAGCTATCTAGTGGTCTGACTTCTTAAAAGTATGTGCAGTTGAACCCCCGAGTTAATGTAGCCGTGTTTGGGTTTGATGACCACTTTCTCCTTTATCCTTTTTGAAAGGAGTTGCGAGAAAGAGAAGCTGTTGGAGGGGAAACTAAATGCGAAGTCTTGGTGTAATGTTTGTACAGCTAGTGCTTGTTAAGTTACGCCAACTAACTAGTTCCTTGTGGTGAAAGCCATATTACTCACCACGGATTCATTTCGCATGCCTCAAAGAGGCAATTATTGGTTAGTTCTTCTGTAAAGGCAAGGAATTTCTCGTAGTGTGGATGTTCAAAATGAGCTAGGAGCTGTAGCTCTGTGCTGGGTTATTTAAATTTTTGTTCCTGTTTGTCAAACTCGAAAGCAGTGTATTGGTCAGATAGGATATGTGTGCTTCTGCCTCTCATGTTGCTGAGGCGTGTTGGTATTTGTGAAGCTTGGACAAAACAATTTCCCTGCAAAAATTTTAACACTCCTTTGTAACATAGTTCTTGAACAGTATGTGGTGGTTGAGGAAAATGTTATTGATACAACTTTGTCTGATAAGCCCGTGATGAAAAATGTTAACATTTGACTGACCTAGAGTGGCTTCTATGGCTGTTAGCAAGTAAATGGTTTGGCTACCAACTTAGAGACTTACCTTTCCAGGCAGCAGTAAGGGTTATTCTTAGGCGTCAGAAAGGGCTGAACAAAATAAATGGCAGTGAACTTCAGTTTCCTTATATGGCTGATGCTTGGCAGAAAAGCAATGAAGTCTAAATAGAGTAATCCTTTTGCAAAGAAGGATCACTTTCCACAGCAGTGTTTCAGTCCCAATAATGACTTGAGATCTTGGGGGTGGGGTGGTGGTGGTGGTTAGGGTGTGTGGGGAACTGTAGCAATGCATGACAAATTTAGTTGTAAACCACTGTGTTCCTAATGGATGCAATTTTGTTTCTTTTCAGACTTTTTGTGTTTCTCATGATGCACTTGATATTTTTCAATGCCATGTAGAAGAATAGATCTTTGTAGTGGAGCCACAACTTCTTACGCTAGTGTTTTGTCACCATGGTAGCTATGGATAAGGCCCTTTTTAATGATGAAAGCGTAATTCAGTACTGCTTACAGCTAATGGTTATATCATAGAATGCTATTCATATAATTAACATAGTTTAGGAGTTATGAAGGAGTGTATTCTTTCTCTAGATTCACCATCTCAACTAAAAATTGGTCTGACATCAATATTCATGTTATTCATAAATTGATTTAAGTATCCACATGGTAGCTTATGTTGTTTGGAACAACACCTTCACAGGTACATGTCAATAGCTTGGGGAAACATTGTTTTGACATCTCTGTTCCTTGCTCATTAATTAAATTAAGCTCAAGTAAACATCAGTAGTTTGAAATTGGTGTGCTTGCAATCCATGAGCTAGAAGTTAGAGCATGTGAGGCACTATGGAATATTTTTATCATATTGGTAAAAATATTAATAGATTTGTCTTATGAATAAGCTGCACAGCAGATCATGTTTAGTATAATTGTAGTCCTCTACAGGGTATCCATTTGCACACCACTTTCTTACAGAATTGATGAAGGGTCTCTGTGGGGGACTTACTGGTGTTTGAAAGTTGCATAGTGTGTTAAGCTGGTGGAGTAGGAAAATGGTGTTACATGTAGCATGTTAGCAGTAAGTTCTAGAAATAGAAGGGCATGGGAGCAAATTCCTCAACTCAGCTTTCCTGTTAGGGGTGTGATGAATCACTCTCTGTCTGCTTTGTTTTCTTATTTTGTTTTTGTCTTTCCTGCTCCCAAGGAAAAAGGAAAATCTTCTAGGGAAAATGTTACGTAAAGATCAGATGGTTGATATGTTGTCTCTTCAGTGAGTTTTCACAATGGAATAACCTGATCTGCTACAGAAGGGTCTGACATTTACTTCACGTAGAGGAACTACAAATCCTTTTACAAAAACTTTTATGAATGAGTAACTAGTTGAGTTGATGGAAAAGCTACTCTTACAGATATGAAAATAATAGACTGTGTTTCTGTGTGAGCGTGCAATGTTGATGAAGGTGGTTGATATAGACAGTTAAATGTGAATTATCTGGAAAATGAAGATTTAGAAGTGTCGCTATTTTACCTTGACAGCTTTTGAGTAAGTAAAGCAAAGTATGTTAGACAACATTTTTCGCATAAAAATGAAAACATTGAAAGTAACATGTCTCTCCGTTTGTGTGGTAAATAGTCCATACATGACTCCTTTCCCCTCCCTCTCCCCCTGTTTAGAAAGTCAGTGTTTGTGGTAACCTGTAACATTGCTAGCTTAGTGTCTGAAATATTTGTGAAGTCCAGTGCACACTTGTGAGGTATAGATTACATCTTCTAAAAGTTACAAAAGTTCAGCTGATTTTGAGAGTTTTGTTTAGTACTTTGAATGCATAGGGAATGTCTTTTTGTTAGTGTTGTGGGTAACTTGTGAACAGTTCTGTGGCTTCTTGCACAGCAGACTCTGGTCTAGTTCTGGACAAGAAGTACTTCTTTTGGTGGAGTGGGGACTTGGCAAGGCTTCAAAGGTGGATTTCCCACAGTCCTTACAGTTCTCTTCATCTCTTGGGGAGCAGCTAGTGTGCCACTGCAGTTTCCGACTATGAAAGTGGCATGCAGAGCCCGCTGTATCAGCACAGCTGCTAATGCTATCTCCTGTTTAGTAAATATTGGTAAAAAAATAGTGGGCCTAAGTAACACTGTCTGCTGTTCTTTTATAATAATTAACTGTCAAGCAATTCTGTTGAGTTTAAGATTATAAGGATTCAGGTGATATATGTAGGCATTTGTCTGCTGTAATGACAAGATGTGCATGGGTTTTTGTGAAAGGATTTTTTGTTGTAAAAATATTATTTTAATACAGTCTTAATTTCTAATTAAGAATATAATGCTCATGTAGCATTATGAATGTCAAGTTTTGAAAGTAAGATTTAGGAGAGATTTTTAAGTCATCTTCTGCCTAAGAAAAATGGAAAAAGTGAATATTGGTATGCTGGAATTGGCAGTATTTTTGTATAATAATAATCTTGGGATAGTTCTGCCTTTGCTGCTGCTCTCGCTCATTAGATACCAGTTCTTTTTAAGATACTTGTTTCTCTGATGCTTAAATTTCATTATGGATATTTGGCTTGTTATTCTGTTTAGTTTCACCTGTACTTCCCCTGAAAGTGATACAGAAACTGCCTCTTCCATCCTTAAAAATACATAGTGACTTTGCATAATTGAGGAAAAAAAAGCTAAACAAACATCTTCATTGGTCTACATGAAGCCAAACTGAAGTGTACGTATGTTGGGAGAATGTCAGCATCATGACTAGCTCTCAAGGGTGGTTTAAGTTGAAAAGTAGACTAATTTCTGTATCTGGAACTAATTTGTAGATTAGATCACATAAGTGATGATTATGCATAGGAACAAAAAGTGAAGATTAAGCAGAGTTTGAAGACAATGTGAACACTCTTGGCTGCTGTGGCTGCCCTGGAAGTTGTAATAGAGTCAGAATGTAACAAAGTTTTAGGAGCTTCTTGTGTTTGAAGTCTCAGTCTTGTTGGGTAGGATAGTGCATGCTTGCCTTCCCTCTTTATCCACTTCAGTACATAATGAATGGGATGCTCAAAATCTTATTTTTTGGCATGGCGAAGAAGACATTCAATAATAAGTCTTGTACACACCTTTGGTGAAGCAGGGCAGGGGAATGCTTTGTGCCTTACCCTGTTCTGTATTCATCCAACAATTAGGCACAAGCTAAACCCTAAAGATTACTTATGGTGGTAAGGACAACTTCTGTCCCTGTGGGAGCAAAGCTACCAGGAAGAAGAGAAGTTGATTCCAAAATGCACAGCTTTTTTCATAGTTTTTCAATGTTTATATTTCCAATATTATGCACTCTTTCATCTTCTGTAAATAGAACTATGGTTTCTCAAACTTCTCTTCCATGCAAATTTTGTATAATTGAATTGTGCAAGCATAAGGCTATATAATATTTGCAAAATAAAATCACTGCTAAAAACAAATACTCCAGTAACTCCAGTTACACAGTATGAGAATAATAACTTGAAGAAAGTGTAGGTTAGTATCTCCAGAGTGATTTGTTTGGAATTTACTGGGTGCGAGACCTCTCTTTCCAAACAAAAGTGTCTTCTAAGCACACTGAATTCTCCATCTTTGTGTAGGTCAATACATGCAGTGCTGTGCTTCTGGTAGAACCTGTAATGAAGTTGTCTGGGGTAGAATGAGCAGAGATACATAGACGTGGTCCAAATAGTGAGTGGTGTGACTGTTTGGACTGTCCAACACTTCAGTTTGAGAGACTGCAACTGTGTGTGTAGAATTTCCTTTTTAGGAACAAACAGGTAGGAAAGAAATACTTGTTCTAGGATTGTTTTATGTGCGCTTGAACTTAAATTTGCACTTCTGAAGTAGAAGAGAGGTTGTAGGTGCTTCAAGCTGTATCAGTACATCTGAACAAATGTGTGAAATGCAGTGCCAGATGCCTGTGAGTGTCAGACACAGGTTCAGTCACCCAAAAATGATGGATGTCATCTTAAGTGTTTGGATGGTGGAAATGTTTCCAGGCTTGTCTGGAGGAATTCTGGTAGGCTGCTAAGAAGCTTTTTGAGAACAGCTGCTTTTCCCTAACATATTATGCATCATCCTCGTATTATTCTCCCTAAGGGAATAAATAATAATTTAGAAGCTCAGCCGCACTGTGAGGGATTTGATCAAATTACTGCAGGTCTTCTGTCTTTACTTACAGGTACTTTACTTACAGAAACAGGGTATTGGACAACTCTTAAATAATGGTACTAAGGCAAATTATAAGGTTTTTTACCTCTGTGGAAACGTTACGCTTAATAATCTGTATGTGTTTATGCATGCTTGTGGTTAAAACAAACGAAGCTTGGCTTCAGAAGTATTTACAAGGTTGAGGCCTGTATTTTCAGTAAAAGCAAACTGAAGATTATGGTAGCATAGTGGTCTAAATCTTCTGTGACTTGAATGCTCTGTACACACTCACTTTCTATGCTTCTGTTACAGAGTATAATATGCAGGTGTTGAATTTACTTAGTTTCCACTTTGACTTATGAAGTAGGAGTAGCTGAAGGAGGAGATGAACATGCAGACAGCTGTTGGTGTGCACGGATACCCTGCAGCTGGTATGTTTGCTTGCTGTGGCAAATTGTCTGTGGCAAGCTGGAATGTCAGCTTAGTAGCTCCTGTTAAGAGAACATACGTATTTTGGGTTACTCCTGGTCACATAATCATGTGATGTTAAACTGGGACCTGTGGGTAATTTAATTTTTGAGGTGCTCTGTATTTTTTGGGATTAGCAATAAAGTTATTCACTGAGGGAGAAAATTCAAAAGTTCCTCTTTCTGATTCATAGCTATCCAGCCTTTATATCATTTATTTCAGTTGTGCTTTAGTAAGCTTATTCAGGGTGACGTATCCTAAGTAATTAATGAATTCTTCAGTAGATCTCCTCCTGGGAGGAATTACAGGCAGAGGGAATCTGGTGTAGAATGCTGGAAAATAGTATTTGGAACAAACCTAGAATTTTACTTTTAAGATCGCTTTTGTTGGTTTACATATGAGCGTTGGGAAGCTATTATAAACAGGGTAACAATGAAGTTAAGGACTCTTAAGTAGGAAGAGGAGGAAAAGATGATTAAACCTGCATGTTTCCATCCTTTCTGGGAATGTGACAGGAATGGGAAATGAATTGCAACTGAATTTGGCAAGCCATCTGGCTCTGGTTTTGATGGGTAAGTTCAGAAACTTTGATACTAGGAAGGGAGAAACAATCCCAGCTTTACTATTTCACTGTTCAGTTGTTTAACTGCATCTTATTTGTGTTTTTTCTTTTAGGAGACTCTTTGTGAACAATGTTATGTCGAGGAGGGAGCTCCCTCTGTTGCTTATTAGAAAATCTTGTTCTTCCAGTGCATTATTCTTAATCTACGTGTTAATGCTTAGGGTCCAGTACCAAAGATTTCATCTAAATACATGAAAATATAAGCAAGTTCTAGAAAAGCAAGATAGTCTTAAAATAGATTTTAATAGACTTAAATGAGAATAGCTTGCTCTTCTGCTTGTATTTATCCGGGTGAACTCCTCTGTTTTTCAAGGAGCACTTACTTTGTCTTGCTTTACTGAAGCAAAGCAGAAGAAATGCTGAGGATCATGGCATTCATGTGTGCTTTTTGCATTGCTGTTCTTACTGGAGAAAGACACCGGGGCACCAGGCAAACACTTCTGTGGGATTTTCCTGTGGAAAATCTGTGGGAGACGTATTGTCAAGATTTCAAATGACCTGTAGATCTCTCATGACATTAGTGTTACGGAATTGATTTTGCTGCAGTAGCTTGTGATGCCTTAAGGGAAAGATTATAACTCTGTCAATGGAGCAGGTTGAAAGAAAGCGTTGAAGAGTGGGGAGAAAAATGTCTTTAATCAATGCTTTTCTCTCTTCCTCTTTCATACTTGTTTTCCCCCTTTATGTAAACGAACTGATCAAGAAACAGCAAATTGTTACTTGCAAAAACCATGCTTGCTTTCTTTTATCTGTCCCAGAGGGCATAAGTCCGTGCATATTTCCACTTAATTAAAATGTGTGTTTGCTCGTTTTAAAACCATAGATCACACATCATTCAATTTTTGTTAAATCCTGACAAAGTTTTAAATTTCAGCTTCAGAGTACGAAATACCTATGGAGGAATAATCTTCACTCAAAATCAGAATGTTACTCATTTTCCCCAAACTTGTATTAACTTGTCTGAAGGGAAACATGCACTCGCCAATTAAAATTATTTGGAATCACAGTTATGAAATTTTCTTAAATTCCTAACATTGAGCTTTTCCATTCCATTTTCCTTTTCTGAGAAACAGAGGTTGGCATGTTAATAGCAAATCAGCATGGCACTGTCCCACGTTTTAACTTCAGTAGTGTCAGAGTAGTATTGTGCTTCTTTTTTTCTCTTGTTGGAAAGAACAGGATGTCAGAAGTTAAGTAATGCTTGAAGCTGAGTTACTGTTAAATGAACTCTGAATTCAGTTTTGAGGCTGTAATTTGCACTTTGATGGGAAGGAAGAGTCTTATTTCCACCTAAACCTCCTGAGAGGTGAAAAACTTGTTTTGACTTTAGATAGTGAATTATTATCTGTGTAGATAACAGCACTTTAAGAGAAACTGTGCTTCGGTATAATTGTCTAATTTGCAAGTAATTACTAATTTATTTTGTTTTAATTGTAAGCAGTAAGCTATCATTCTTCCTTATCTAAAGAGGCAAAAGTACTTTGGAAACCATAGAAGAATAGCCTTCTGTTAGTTTTGTTATAACTGTTGTTGTTTATCTGATGTCCAAAATGTCTGATGTAATAAAATAAAAACACTTATTTTTCTATTTAGTAATAATTTGTTGGCTTAGAGGAACACAACATGTTAGTAGAGAGAAAAATAATTTAGTACAAAAAGTATTAGCTTAAACTCTTCATTGCTGTTTGAGGAGTGAAAAAAGATTATGAATTGGCAACAATCAAATGTGTGTTGTGAGAGCATGAGTAAAGAGAGGAGGAGAATAACAGTGCTTAGGCACATGGGAGGTGTGAAGAGTCTTGTAGTTAGAACCACAGTTAGTGCAAAGAAGAGTAATTCTTGAGCATCACAGTTGTGAGCAACTAATTGGAATGGATCAGGATTTATGTGTAAGTTTTAAAATGAATGTAGAAGAAAAAAAAAATAGGCAGAGTTACAGTTCAAGGATTGCTTTATTTGCCCAGGATAGTAACTAAGACTGCTGAGAATAATGTTGAATCAATGTGTGCCATAGTTATTGAATAAACTAGGGGAAGAAGATGCTTAGAATCTGGAAAATGCTGATTTCTTATTTTTAACTTTTGCCCTTTATAGAAATAGCGGCAACTCCTTACGGGTAGCAGTAAAAAAAAGGAGTATGAAAGTAAAATTCTTCTAAAAGTTGCATTGTAAATAAAATTTTACTGCTTTTAGTACCATATTTTATTCTGAACAAATGTAAAAGCAAAAAACAAACTGACTTGTTGAGGTGGTTAGCACAAGACAGAAGTATTCTTTAAGGAGGAATTATTCTAAAGTAAAATGGCAGTCCAGTTCTGTATGCTATTTTATTAAGCAGTGACTTTCATTAGAGCACTGTGTAGTGTGTTGAGGTACATTTTTATGCATGCTTTTTTGTAGGGTATATTTTTAGGAAATCTAACAAACCCAAAATGGGGGATGAATACACAAAACCATGTGCACTTTATTTTTTTTTTTTAACTCCATATTTGTGACTGTATTTCCACTCATGTACCTGTCACCACAGACTGAATTGTGTAACCTGTCTAGATTTGGTGCAGTGGTTTTCCTAGGCAGTTTATCCATCTTACTAGCTAGAGGGTTTGAGTGTGGTTCCTTCTGCTTACATGTATCCAACCTCTGCTTGCTTTGTATCTTAAAGTCTAATTTTTGGGGCCTGCTGTTTTCTTATGACCTCTGAATTTAGACAGTTACTGTTTTGAAGGGATAGCATATAAAGCAGGGCATCGGAGGCTGTTTTGTTTTAATATATGGATCACACAATTTAGAAATAAAAATAGTCAAGATAACCAGGAATCTTCTGATAAGAAATGGTTTATTTTTCTTTTTTCTTTCTTCCTTTTTTTTTTTTCTTTTTCTTCTTTCTGCCTTTGGTTTTGCTGAACTTATACATGTTGCAGATCGCCTGCAGATAGATTCAGGCAATTAGTTGGAAAGTTTTGTTAATAGATGAGAATTTTCTTTTAGATTGAAATACTGCATATTTACAGCAGTGCAGCTTGCTTGTTTTAAAAACCTTTGATATCTGCTGCAGATGGCTGCATAGTCTAAGGAGTGGCTTCCTGGCTGCATTGTACATGAAGTGCCAAACACGATGAGAGCAGTTTTGTTCTGGAATGCCAAAATACATTGAATCCGTTCCGGAAGCAACATATGTCAAATGAATAAAAATACCACACTAGTGAAACAGAATGTTGTGGTTATGTTTTTCAAATCTGTTTTTTTTCCTGAATTAAGGGGTTAAAAAGTACTTCTTGTATTCAGGGTGGTACTGAATACAAATTGCTTACTTATATTTTTAGCATTTTCACTACCGTTTGTATCCTTATTTTTCATTTTGTTTAATATATGCCATAGGTAGAAACAAGGAGTCTGTCAGTGGGGGTGCTGTATGGGAAAACACATATCTAAGCCTGTGCACAGGTTGCAGCGTTTTAGTGGTGTTGGATTTTTTTGTTTGGGTTGGGGGGGGTTTTTTGTTTGTTTGCTTTGGTGTTTTTTGATGTGTTGGTTTTTTTTGGTGTGGAGTTTGGGTGTTGGGTTTTTTCTTCTTTTTTTTCTCTTAAGGCAGGTAGCTGATGTATTTCGCTATGAGACTTGTATGTAATTGCTTGGTACTGCAGGTGGAAAAAACAAGGTTGATGAAAAGTAAAAGGAGAAGTGAAGGATGTTGCTTTTACTCAAACTCTTAATTCCTGCAAGTTCTCAAGATAGGAAGTGGGAGCGTTTACAACTAATAGCTCCAAATATTGCAGTATTTTAGGATGATAAAGAAACAAGCCCAGGGCAGGGCATGTTTTGTTGCATATTACTTCTGTGTTTACAAAGGAGATAGTAGTCACTTAGATTCATCCTAGTTGGAAGGCAAAGATGTTAAAAATTACATTGACAGAAAAATACATGCTTCTCTAGAAGCTGTAATTCCATCTCATAATTTTCTAACTAACACTTTGCATAGATTTTTCTTATCTCAAATAGTTTGAAAACCTTGGGTTTATAGCTTTTTTAAACCCAGAGACATGAAGTATGTATCTTCAAAGCAGTTTTGTTTGTCCTTTCTGAATGTTGTTTTCATCTTGTTTGTTTTTTCTCATCCATCACTATGAATAGATGCATAGTTAAAAATTAACTTCAGTGAATTACCTTACCTAAGGTCCTTAATGTTGTTCTGTCTTCCATAAGAAGTGATACGTCCCTGAAAGAGGGGATGAAGAGAAGTCAAGTGTGTTCTTTTTCTAGGTGTAAAAGGCATGGATTTATTTAAATAAAATATTTTATAATAAAGTAGCTTCATCTGAAGCTTGGCTGTAGAAGCATCTATACTTATTTGCATTTCTGGTTTATTTGGTTTTTTTTTTTTTGTTGTTGGTTGTGGGGATTTTTTTGGTGTTGGTTTTGGGTTTTTTGTTTATTTGTTTTGGTGATATTATAGACTGAGATGTGAAGCAGATTCAAAGCATGATGTAATCTTGTCTCTCGGAATGAAAAAGGAGATGCTGGTGCTCTGTTTTCTGTTTTAAATTCTATCTTTGCCACTATTGTGATGTGTGTTAGTTTGCCTGGTCTCAGCCTTCTTTGGGATAGTTAAGGGCATATCTTTAGAAAATATGTTCAGGTACAGCAGAGCTGTCCTTCATTCTTCAGCCTTCATTCTTGTGTGAAGTATGGTGTCTGTCTTCCTTCTAGTCACCAAATTTTGTGTGTCATGAATGGGTAGTGGTCCTGCTAGACAAAGGGAGGCCTGACCTGCTTGAGGCACCATACATTCCAGTGTTTTTACTAATCCAGAAATAGTAGCACGAAGGAAGGTACTATCAGGTCTGTACTGTTGTGTTTCTGAAATGTACTTCCAGTGCACTGTAGCAAGTATCTATGGGTGTCCACCTTGTCTTTGCACCTTAGAGGTATCTGTTGCTTCTCTAGAGCCTGCTCTTGTTTGCTGACATTTTCAGTGTGAAATAGCAAATTAAAACCTTAAAGTCAGTCTTCATCATCACTAGTAACAGGAATTCATTTTCAAATGAACTTGAAAATTAGTTGACACATCTGTGTTCAGGCTGGACTTCCTACTGTCACAGTGTTGATGCAGTTTCACAAAACGTAATCTTATTATTAGGTTGAATTTGGCAGTTCATTACCTGTAAGTGGTGGCAAATTGCTCTATATTTGCAACAGTTACAGTATGTTTGCTTTTCTTGCTGTCTGACCAACTTAAATTCCCATCAAAGCCCTTGCCATTTCAGATTTTAATAGACAAGTCCATGGAATCTACTGATTTTTTTCTGTCTTTGGTGTTAATTTGAAATATTCATCTAACTTTTTTCTGTGCTGTTTATGGCATTGTAGAACCAACTTCTTGGATTTAACCAGTATCTCTTCTGTTGCCTTTCCATTGAACAGTTGTTTTATTTATTTTTTTTTCCAAGGTGCTTTGCAACTTAATTTCAATCTATGTGATTAATTAACCATGACATAAAATTGATGTAACATTTAAAAGAATATTGGTTGTTAATGCTTTGTTTCATCCTTTCTTATGGTTTCTTTCTGAATGTGAGCATGGAACTATGCTTGCATATGTTATTTTTGACACATCTTTTTGACATTAAGAGAAAAATACAATAATACGGAACTTACCACCTTTACTTTTAGATGAGTCTTTAGAAAGCCTGTGACTAAATGTGTAGTCTTACGTTCTGCTGCATCTCTTCTGACAGTAGGCAATATGCTTCCTCTTTCCTTCCTGTAGGGGTCCTTTGCTTCATAGGTGCAGACTTGATGCTGAAGGTCAATGAGTTGATGAGTAAGCCGAAGTAATTAGAAAAAAATTCCACCACTCCCTCCCCCGTCCCTCCTCCCCCTTCCCCCGGTATCTTGCAGAGTTAGGCTTTTTCAGTCTGTTACTGATGGAACTCATGGCATAGTTAAGCAAACCCTAGAATTCCTAAAAGACAGGTGTGAGGGGGAAGCAGGACTTGCTCTTTCTTCAGCAGTCTCTCGTTTGAATTAAGTACAATGGGAATGGACTTGCCTTTTTGAATTCCAGTCACTGGTTTGGAATAGTCTTTTGCTTGGTCATAGTGTATGTGTATACTGCTCTTCATCACTGATTTGACCATTAATAGTCCTTCCATAGAAGTCCAAATTACAGTTGAAAAATGGAGATGCTTGCCCATTTTTGTCTGTTTTTTGAGTGTATTTAAAGTGTAGCACCCCCTGTCTTTCCTGCTTTTTTGCTATATGTATGTTGACTTTTAGGCTTTGACAGTAAGCTGGGAATTTCCTGCCTATCTGTAAAATAGTAATTGCTGCCTGGGTGGGAATGATCTAACCACAGTGAGAACTGAAATTGGAAAAGGAGAAGAAACATTGAAATCCTTTTTTTCCTGAAAGCTACCTTCCAAAGCGTTCACTCTTTGAACTTTTGTATCTAGTTTCTTTAGTTCTTAGGGATTTATGATGACTTTATATTTTTCATTGTCTGGTGGGATCTCTTGGTTGAAATGTGTAGGTCAACAGTATTTGAATGTGAGATGCTCTGCTTTCAAATTAGACCCCAAGACTGGTGTGAACGGAGAACTGATAAACATAGCTACCTTCCAGAGTGCTCTAGTGATGTGGAAAGTGCTAGTGAATTTTTGTCCACTTTCTAGTAAAAGGGGAGAAAAGAAGTATCCTAGTTCCTATAGTTTGAAGTAAAATACCTGTAAGGGTATTAAGTTCTCTGGGACTAGAATTTGATGTCACAGTCTTTTTATGTCTCTTTTTTTTTTTTTTTTTACCAAATCCCAGATTATAAATACGCTAGCATTTTTAATGAAAAATTCCATTTACAATCTAGTTAGGAGTTAAAAAATTAAGCATGTGTTGACCTCACAAATAAGCATGAAATAATTGTACATTTGTTCATGTTTCCTTGATGTGTCTACTTCACTTGTGAGAGTCTATCTGTAATAAAAATCTAGAACACGGTAAATTGGAATACACTCTGAACCTGAGGGCATGTGTATCTCTTTTTGGCACAAGTTCATGCCTGTATTCATCCCTCCCCTTCCAAGTGAGTTTTTGGTTGAAATATTATTAACTGCATTAACTTTTTCTGTTTTAAAGTTAATATTCCCCCGGGTTTTTGCCACTGACAGCATAAAGTAGGGAAAATAAATTATTTATTTTTGATGCTGTAGATATTTTTGTCTCTTTTGGGATAATCAGAGAGACTAATTTCATTACTTCTGCTGTGTCTTAAAATGCTGGGCAGAAAAATGACCATATAGAGATTTTAAAATTTATTTATTCTGCTGTGTGATTAGAATACTAGTTGGGCATCTCTTTTTAGGTATATATGTGTGTATATATATCTTGAATTTGAAAGGAAAATGGTGATTTTAAGATCCTTTAATTTTAAGATCCAAAATAGAAATTATTCAGTTTCTGCTGAGATAATTAATTTTTCTAGTATCAGTCCTGATGCTTGCATATGAGCTATGAGTCTTGCATGCTGAAATTATAGCCAGTAGTAAAGCAGAGCTTAGTGAGATTAACAGGTTCTCTTCCTTCCCTCCCCTCAAGAAGAATTGAGGATCCAATATAGAATTTAAGTGTTTGTGTAAAAACCAGTTCAGCTACTCAGTGGCAAGTATCTAAGCTCGCATACTACCAGCAAATTGATGCCTTCTCCCATCAATCACCAAGCTTCCAGCAAACTGAATTTCTCTGTAACCAAATTATCTGTCAACACTTTGAAGGATAGTAGTCAAGTATATTTAAGCTCTTTTTACTGATTTTTTTTTTTTAAGAGTGGCATAAATGTCTCAGCTTCTTGTAGTATAGACTAACTAATTTGAGTATGTTATCTGTTATTATAGCATTTCCATTTGTTCCACTCTAATGGAAAAAAATCGGAAACACAAAGTATTTAGTAGCTTTCAGAAAGTAATTGTAGAGTTAATTTGTTTATTCTCTTCATACCCCATTGCATGAATGGAGCTGCAAAATTATAAATTTTGCATGTACACTTTTAGTAATTGTGTTCATTAATTTGTAAGTTCATATTTTTCTTTTGTTTACCTTATTTTGGACCACGGCTTTAGTTAAACTATGCTAAAAAAACCTAAATATCCTTTTCTGCTTTGTCATGGTAGATGAAGGAAATGGAAAGGGAAGAATCACATATTAATTGAACTTTTTTGCTGTTCCTTGTGAAAGCAAAATGAAAGGTTTTGTACATAGATATACTGATGCAGTAGAACTGTCTAATGAATACGTCAGTCTTTTTTGACCCTATTAAAGCTTGATTAATAGCATATCCTAACAATTTTTCAGCTTTAAGTGATTTCTTTCATTGCTTACTGCTATCAGCAATTTCACCTATATTGCTAAGGTAGTAGTGTGATGTGCTTCTTGGTTTTGTGTGGAATTTGTCATGAAACGGGCGTCGTGTCCATTTCATCTGGCATCTTCCTCCAGTTAGTCTACTCAGTGATAAATGGACTTGGACTATAATGTAGTATTACTACTGACTTAAGCATGGGCCATAGGATTTCTTCTAAAGTCTGAAGTGCTTCATAACAGTATCTATCCCACCTTCTTTCTTGCAGTAGCTAAACAAAATTTAATATGGCTAGGCAGACCCTGAATTTTCATGTCGTAGAGCTATTGAAAAAAGGAACAACCATAACAAAAGACCGGAAATGGAGTATAGTGAAAACATTTTCTTCTGGTTTTTAAGTCACAGCTGTTTTTGAAAGACAGCATGGTTTTCCTGAGCGTGATGGTGGAGTAAAATCTGAGTTGATTGCTCCCATACTTGGCTTTGCAGCCACAAAAATACTTGTCTTCCAAATGTTGTCTGCAAGAGATGGTTGTGTGTGTTTGACAGCACAAATCTGTCTAGTTCTAAAAAGTCTGTTCCTAACAATTGGTTTATCACTCAAATGTAAAATGGATGCTTTTTCATACAGTGGTCTGTCCATCAGGCTTTTGAGCTGGAATTGGTTCTTGGTGTTAATCAGGCAGCATGTATTTTAATTAAAAAAACAGGAGTGCATGATAGTGAAGAAGCTAGGAGTAAGCTGTAGCATTAGTTCTACGTAATTTATAAATTATTGTGTTGTGGGAAAAAACTGAGTTAGGGGAAGAAGTGCCAGAGCAAATGATCTTTCTAATAAAGATATGTAAAATTCTTATTTTCCTACTCTTCCCCAACCCTTAACTTTTAAAGTCTAGCCTAACACTGAGCTCTTGTAGTGTGTGTGCCAGGGTAGTCAGTTTTTACTAAGAAATAAAGGAGTCTTGACTTTTTGACTTAATAACAAGAAGGTGGTTAAAGGCCCAGGAAATTTATTGCTGTTGCCAGTGTAGTTAAATTGATGTCTGTCTCTTGAGCTTCTGTAACAGTATATTGTCAGTAGTGGGAGAGAATGGAGGAGTATTCTAGTCTTCTTTTGCAGTTCTTAGATAATGCTTAGATAATAATCTTTTATGTAACGATCTGTGCAATTGCCCTGTGTTCATATAGCCCTACACTTAGTGTATTCTTTTTTCTTGCTACCTGAGATATAGTGACAGGGTTAGTGATTGCAGCTCTGATGGAGGGTACTGTAGAATTCAAGGTAGATGCAGATGCAGCCATGGAATCTGGAGGAGTCAACATGTCCAACAGTCTGTCTGTAATGATACCAGTTAAAACTAAAATTAAATGGAAAGTTTAACCTTCTGTGAAAGACTAGAAGAGAGAAGGAAGTTATTCAGCTCTTGTTAGTTAAAAGCCAAGAAAACAGTTTCAGTCTTTACATCATAGAGCAGCTGTTCCTAAGTGGGTTGCATACAAAGGGAGTTGATGGCCGTATGTAAGCCTGGTTTAATACTATACTTACGTTAGCATTTTTAGTCATAGAAAAATTTTGCCTGTAGGAGGGAAAGCAGTAGGAAAATTTCAGAAGGAGAGTTCCAGAGCCTTCAGTATGAGGGACAACAATCTATTTTTTTTATTCCTGAGCAAGCCAGGAAGTAGCAGTACAATCATCAACCCTGGCATCCCTCATAGTTTCTGGCTGTGCTGGCCACAGCACTATGGGGAGCTGATACCAGCAGTGCATTGGAAAACACAGCCAAGATCTGTTAAACAATCGTATCAGTGTGCAGGTTTTAGAGTTTCCTAAATCTCACAGAGTGCTCTGAAAGTGACAAAAACAGTTACTTCAGTGATGATTCTCTTGCTATTCTTTGTCTTAGAAACTTTATAACTCAGAAAACTGAGTTCTGCATTTAGAGTTGCCAAGGGAAGCTGCTCCAGAGCTGGTCCCACCCCTAGCAGAGCAGCAGATCTCAGCACATGGGGGCTTTTTCTCAGGCAGGGCAGTACCAGGGCAGCAGAAAGACCTGCTGGGAGCTATAAGCTCTTTTGGGAGCTGCTGAGGAGGCCTGGGTCTTGCCAGAGCAACCATGACCACCCCCACACCTATGAAAAGCCGCATAGGGAGTGTGAGTGGCCAGAGCCAGCAAACAGAGCATGGAGTGTCAGCCAGACCCTGGAGGACCCTACTAGCTCAAGAGGTGTGGTCTGTTGGTGTTCATCGCCCTCTCAGATGGAGCTTAGCTATGGTATCCATCTGCAGGAAAGCTCTGTCCTCTCCAGTTGCCACAATGGATGTGGCAGCCCAGACAGAGCTCCCATGAAATATGCAGCCCTCCAGGTCTCAGACTGCAGGGAGTGCCAAAACCTTTCAGTGGCAGGGGTTGGCAGTACCAGGGACAGCTGTGTGAGGTCCCAACAGGTGGATGATCTGCTCAGCCTGGTGGCAGAGCTGTGACATCAAGTAGAAGGTTAAGGAGCATCAGAGAGTCTGAAAGAGATGAGTGGGGCCATGTTCTGCCCTTCTTGAGACAGAACAGCCAGCAGAAAAAAAAAAAAGATGAAGGAGACCCTGTGTCCTCCTTGGCTAGGTGGATGGCAGCAGCTTAAACCAAAGAAGTAAATGGAGGCAAGTCCGTGCTTCAGGCTGCAGGTGAACCACCTTCTTGTCCCACTGACTTTACCAGGTGCCTCCGTAGAACAGGTATGAGGCTCTGGATATAGAAGACCAGTCAGTGGATGATGTGGGTGATGGTTCATCTATATGAGAGATGTCACCTAGATCAGAAAGGCCTACGCTCTGTATCATGACCACCTCCACCAGGAGGAAAAGACAGTTTGTAGTTGTAGGTGATTCCTTTATGAAGGGAACAGAGGGCCCAATATGCCAGACAGACCCTCCTCTTAGGGAAATCTGTTGCGTGCCTGGGTTAAGTACATCACTAGGAAACTTCCTAGCCTGGTGTGGCCCTCAGGCTATATTACCTGTTACTGATCTTCTGTGTGGGTAGCAATCAAGCTGCAAAACGTAGTCCAAGAGTGATCAAAAGAGTCTTCTGGACCTTGGGACAGTTGGTGAGGGAGCCTGGGGCACAGGTTATTTTTTCATCTCTCCTTCCAGTTGCAGGCAGCAACATTGAAGAAACAGACACAGTCTATATGACTTTGTGGCTGGTGTTACCAGCACAATTTGGGTTTTTTGATAACAGGATGGCTTACATGGTACCAGGTTTGTTGGGGTTGTATGGGATTCAGCTTTATCAAACAGGGAAGAGGGTCTTTGCTCAGGAGCTTGTAGGGCTCATTGGCAGAGCTTTAAACTAGATTTGAAGAGGAAGGAGGATAATATCAGGCTTTCCTGTAACAAATTGTGGGATGACACACCAAGGTAGAGAGCTGGGGTGCTGGAGAGACCTCTTAGCCTCTTGCTGAGAAATGTGCTGGACGCACTGCAGCACACTTGAATTCTTACAGAGATGAGCTGGGTGCTCCTGAGGTGACAGGATCCAACAGGGAAGCACTAGGTAAAGACCTCAAAGGAATTCCAGCCCTTAAGTCAGCTTCAGCACGGGTGCTGTTTTAACATCTTTGTCAGTGACATGAGCAGTGGGATTGAGTGCACCCTCAGCAAGTTTGCTGACAACACCAAGATGTGTGGTGTGGTTGACACACTGGAGGGAAGGGATGCCATCCAGAGGTACCTTGACAGGCCTGGGAGGTGGGCCAGTGCCAACCTCATGAAGTTGAGCCAAGTGCAAGGTCCTGCTCCTGGGTTGGAGCAATCCCAAGCACAAATACAGGTTGGGTGGAGAATAAATTGAGAATAGCCTTGAGGAGAAAGACCTGGGGATGTTGGTCAATGAAAAATTCAACATAAACCTGCAATGTGCACTCTCAGCACAGAAAGCCAACTGTGTCCTGGGCTGCATCAAAAGAAGCATGGCCAGCAGGTTGAGGGAGGTGATTCTTCCTCTCTCTGCTCTAGTGAGACCCCACTTGGAGTACTGTGTCCAGTTCTAGAGCCCTCAACACAGGAAGGACATAGAGCTCTTGGAGTGAGTCCAGAGAAGGGCCATGAAGATGACCTGAGCGCTGGAGCACCTCTCCTGCGAAGAAAGGCTGAGAGAACTGGGGTTGTTTATCCTGGAGAAGGCTCCAGGGAGACCTTGTAGCAGCCTTCTAGTACCTGAAGAGGCCTACAGGAAAGCTGGGGAGGGATTTTTTACAAGGATGTGTAATGATAGAATGGGGGGTAATGTTTTTAAGCTGGAAGAGTATAGGTTTAGCTTGGACATTAAGAAGAAATTCTTTACTGTGAAGGTGGTGAGATGCTGGGACAGGTTGCCCAGGGAGGTTGTGGATACCCCTCCTTGGAAATGTTTAAGGCTAGGTTGGATGGGACTTAGAGCAACCTGTCTAGTAGGAGGTGTGGAACTAGATGATCTTTACGGTCCCTTCAGCCCTAGCCATTCTATGGTCCTTTGATTCATTGGGGGCCCAACTTAAATGGCTCTGTGCAAACATGCATAGTATGGGGAATAATGAGGAGACATGCTTTGCTGGATCTTGTTTTCAGCAACAAGGGTGGACTGGTGGGGCTCAAAGACAGCTTTTGCTGAAGTGGCCATGAAATGGTGGAGTTCAAGATCCTCAGGGCAGCAAGGAGGACACACAGCAAGCTTGCTACCCTAGTATTCAAGAGAGCAAACTTTGGCCTCTTCAGTGATCTTGGTAGAGTATATGGGATAAAGCCCTGAAGGGAAGAGAAGCCATACAAATCAGTTTACTATTGAAGAATCACCTCCTCAGAAACAGTGCATGCCAGCAAAATGGAAGTCAGGCAAAAATGCCGGGAGGCCTGTGTGGATGAACAAGGATCTCCTGAATAAACTCAGACATGAAAGGGAAGCGGAAGCAGCCTTGGGGTTGGAGCAACCTTGGGGTTGGAGCAACCGTGTCTAGTGATCTTTAACATCCCTTCAAACCCAAAACAGTCTATGATTCTATATAGAATGTTTTATGAAAAGAGTATGCTAATCAGGGTGTGATCTCCTGAAGAACCACCTTGCAGGAAAGATTCCAGTTATCAACTTAGATACCTAGATTTACTAGGCATAACTTTTAATTTTTAATTACTCTTTAAATGTGAGATGTTTGCCGTTTTAAAAGCAGATGACAAAATCATTCTTCTGATTTATCATCCTCTCTTTTCTGTATTTTGGCACCTTTTATTGGCCCCAAGAAATGTCATCAGGATGAGGCTTTGGGTGTGTTCAGTTTTACATTTTAGACGTGCTGCAGTATTCCAGCCTAATAGCCAGGAACACACAATAAAACTTTGTATCTTCAGCATTAAAAGTATATGGCAGTACTCCACAAAAGCTCACCCAGCAGAGTAAGCTTCTCAGAAACAGATCCAACTGCTTGTAAGCAACTGTATCCCCTCTTGCCAATGGCTGTGGCTGCAGACTTTCAATAAAACCTCATGTTAAGCTGAATCAAAGGCAGCTGGTAGGTCCAATTAAAATAATTGCACCTTTTTTAAAGCCTCATCTGTTGCAAGGGGTTGTATTTCCCCATGAGGGCTTTGGGAGTATTTGTGCCAGTGTGGGTGGTATGGGTTGTCTTTTAGAGAACATGCTTGTGACACACCAGAATAGCAGTGCTTTCAGGGGAAGTTGTGAAGTTGAGGTCCTGCACATAAGTTCTTACTGGTTTTGGTTACATTTTGTTAACATGATAATTGTGTTAAAACTCAATTCATACAAGTAGCAGGAATGGAGCTGTTTTGAACTAAAGCTTGCTAGCAATGCGAATGTTTTGGTTTTGGCTGGTGTAGAAAGAAGAGACAATAATCAGTTCTACCTTTTTTTTTGTGTGTGTGTTCTGGCACACTGCTTTCTCTGTTTGCATTACTTTGAGATTCGGCAGAGGACAAAAATTAGTAATTGTAGAATGTTGGTTGTGGCAAGTTACATATGGCTACTCCTCTGCCTTCTGTGTTTAATTCTGGTTAATTTGAAACTGCCTTTGTTTTTGTATACCCATCATCTTCAAAACACTTTTTAATTCTTTTTCACAGATTCATGTGGCTGCTTTAATAAACTCTGTTCTGCGTCCTGGTGATTCTGTGGTCCAAGCTCAGAAACTGATTCAGACTCCTATGGTGTGAATTGGCAGTGGTGGAGTGATTCGGGTAGGTGACTGTCCAGTTGTTTTTAAGGAGATAAGGGGAAAGAAATGTTTTGGGTACACTTACCATTCAATTTACTTTACGGTGTAATAACAGTATCTTCCATCACCCTCACATGTAAGAATGACACACTTTTGTTTTAATTGGTGAGTTTGTATTGCTGTAGCTTGTACAGAAGATGTGCACAAACTGAATTGTGGTTGCTTTCTGTCAAGAAGCACTAGGGATGTTCGCTGCAGTGGCACAGTCAGTTGCTCCTGGGTCACCGAACATGGTCTTTGTGTTTGACTTTAACATGTTAATATAGCTCTGTGTGAGCACTTGTGTATAGGCAACCTGACTTCCATCTCTTCTGTTACAATTTTATGCATTATTTGTTTATTTTGGTTGCTACATAATGTATGCAAGGTGATAACCCATTTTATGGTAGTGTACTTGAGTAGCTTTGTGCAAAAAATAAAAGTAATTTTGAATAAATGCTTCTGCGCTGAGTAGGCTGACTTAAATGCTACTATTATCCTATCTAGGGAAAGGTTAACACTTAGGATCATAGAATGCCAGGTTGGAAGGGACCTCAATGATCACCTGGTCCAGCCTTTCTAGGTACTACTATGTATGAGATGGCTCAGCACGCTGTCAAGCTGAGACTTAAAACTGTCCAATGTGGGGGAATCTACCACATCCCTTGGAAGACTATTCCTATGTTTCACTGTCCTCATGGTGAAAAATTTACCTCTTGTGTTCAATCAGAATCTCACCAGGAGCAACTTGTGCCCATTACCCCTTGTCTTTTCCTTGTGACTCCGTCTAAATAGGGAGTCTCCATCTTCTTGGTAGCCACCCTTTAAGTACTGGAACATGGTAATGAAGTCTCCCCAAAGCCTTCTTTTCTTGAGGCTGAACAAACCCAGTTTTCTCAGCCTCTCCTCATAAGGCAGGTCCTCCAGTCCTCTGATTATCCTCCTGGCCCTTCTCTGGACCCTCTCCAGCCTGTCTGAATCCTTTTTGTAGAGCAGGGACTAAAACTGAAAACAACAGTCCAGGTGACCAGCATCGAGTAGAGCAGGATGATAACTTCTCTGTCTCTGCTGGTGATGCCCTTGTTAATGCAGCCCAACAACCTGTTGGCTTTCTTTGCTGCTGCAGCAATCTGCTCACTCGTGTTAAGCCTATTATCCACCAAGACCCCCAGGTCCCTTTCCACAGGGCTGCTCTCCAGCCAGGTGGATCCCAGTCTGAACTGTACTCCTGGGTTATGTGTTCCCAGGTGCAAGACCTTGCACTTCTCTCTGTTCAACTTAACATGGCTCCCACTAGCCCACTCCTCCAGCCTGTCTAGGCCATCCTGGAGGGTGGCCCTCCCTTCTGAAGTGTCAGCCTCTCCACTCATCTGGTGTTATCAGCAAACTTCATCAAGGTGCCCTTTATCCCAACACCCAGGTCACTTATGAAGATGTTAAACAGCATTGGGCCCAATATTGGTCCCTGGGGGACCCCACTTGTGACTGGTTGCCAGTTTGAGGAGGAACTATTTACTGTCACCCTCTGGGTATGGTCTCAGCCAGTTCCCCACCCACTGCACAGGCAAATTCTCAAGGCTACAACGAGTCAGTTTCTCCAGGAGGAGGCTGTGGGGGACTGTGTCAAAAGCCTTGGAGAAGTCCAAGCAGACAATGTCCACCACTTGCCCTGCAACCAGGTGGGTTACTGTGTCATAGAAGGTGATCAGGTTTGTCAAGCATGATTTGCCCCTGATAAATCCATGTTGGCTTTTCCCAATCACATGCTTCAACTGACTTGTGACTGCCCCCAGGAGGATTTGCTCTATGACATTCCCAGGGACTGAAGTGAGGCTAATGGGTCTGTAATTACCTGAGTCCCCCTTTGGACCTATCTTGTAGATAGGGGTGACATTAGCCTTCCTCCAGTCCTCAGGGACATCTCCTGATCTCCACGACTTATCAAAGATTATGAAGAGTGGCTTTGCAATTACATCAGCTGGCTCTCTCAGCACCCTAGGGTGGATGGCATCCAGACCCATTATGTGATTGTTTTGTTTAGTTTTTTGTTTTGGGGGAGTTGGCTGTGGGCTTCTTTTTCAGTTGCAAAGTACTGTTGCAGTTCTGTATGTTTGTTACACTGTTAGTGGTATGTTTTGGGGGGGCTGAGACTTCAGTGATTGGTTTTGTTTAGAAGTACATTTAATGTTGTAGTTGAGCTGTAAATGCATGTAACTCCTTGTAAAGAATTATAGGGCAAAAATAACCAGAATGGTGTGGCATTTCAGTAAGTGTAGGTGTAATTGAGGTGCCACAAAAAAATCTTCAGTAGATTACAGTACGTTTTGATTTTAATATACTGGAGTAGGATCTCTAGTGTGATGTTTGATCTTAATCCTAATTTGTACTATCAAGCAAACACATTTTTCACTTGGCTCTCTCCATCTCTTACTCTGTTTTAAGAATGTAGTTAGAACACACTCACAAATATTTGTAACTACCCATGGAAGGTGTTTTACTTTCAAGTGGGGAAATATATTAACAGCAAAAATACAGTTTTAAATGCTTCATAGTAATGTAGAAATTATGTGCTTGGAAATGCAGGTGTCTTACCAGATTTAAATTAGGAACCATTATGAAAATATAGTGTAAGTGTTGGAACATTGGCTTGAAAATGGATTTGTGCAGAAACAGTGGGTTTTAGTAAAAAAGGATAGTAAAGAGGAAAGGCAATATTTGTTTTGAGGAGTACATTTACTTTTGAGAGCAAAATCCTAATTATTTATTAAAAGTACTTGATATTCTGTGTGAGGGCTTGAAATTTATTTTTCTTCTGTAAATCCTTGGTTTTAGAGAATTGGATGAAGTGCCATTTTTCTCTTTTAAACTTTTGAGATTTCTTTTACAGTTCTCTGATTATTGGTGATACAGTGAAGAAATAATCACAAAAGAGAAGTGATTTTATCATGCGGATAGGCTGAGAGTTTTAATAAGCTATTACTGCCCTACTTACTGCCAAGCTAACAACAACAAAGCAGGGAGTTTAGGCAGCAGTGCATAGCTTGGCTTTAAAAAGTGTACTTTCTTTTGTTATGCAATTCATATTGTTCAGTAACATTATTTAATATTTATAAGAGAACAGTCTGATACATATGTTCGAATGTTGAAAATAATTTTATGTCGAATTAGAATCTTGTTTTATAATGCTAGTTTCATTTTGGATCTATCTGTTTTCACACTGACTTGCTTAAGTCTTATTGCTAAGATAATTCAGAAGGAATGGTTAAGCTAGAGTTTATTTTTTGTTGCTTTGCAGTAGTTTGATCTTATTTTTTTCTAGTCCCTTTTTCCCTCCGAACTGTTTTTTCATTAACAGATTTGATTGATGAGCTTTGTGGGGGGAAGAAAATCTCCACTAGCTAAAAGCAACAGGATTGGGAAGCAAATTCTGGCTTTGTGATAGGCTTGTGTCTGCAGGCAGATCTTGAATAGTTGAATGTATGAAGTTAAGTGCGTTATGATGTGTATTTACTGTAGGTATCATAGTAGACCTAGACAATGTTCATGATGTTTTGCTCTTGGATAGAGTCTTCTTACTGCCAATTGAGTGTGTGTTCTTCAGCTTCATAAAGTTTTGTAATGAATAGATTTCTGGAAAAAGTGCAATTATTTGTGAAGCTGCTCAGTCCACAGTGAGCACACTGCTAAATCTGCATGTCAAATGTGAAGTTAATGTGTAAGTATGTATTTACAGGTACTGAAATACATGAACATAAAGACCATAAGTGGGTTCTTATTTGTGTATATCTGAAATATATGAAAGAACACCAAATGTCAAATGTTTACATTTGTCATAACTTTTTTTTAACCTTTTGTAATCCATACTCTGCCTAATATGTGAGCTTGACAAGTTTCTGAAATTTTCACTAGCACAGTGTTGCAGCTTCTTTTGCAATGGAGTGTATTTAGTCTTCTAAAAATGTTTTGTTTAAGGATGTAATTTTGAAGCTATATGTAATTAGTCAGTTAAGGAAAATCCTATTTAATTGTCCTGCCATGAAGACTTCCTGAATAAAGAAAATAACATTGACTAATGAGGGGCCACTGTATCCCATCTCTTCCATGTTCTTGTGACTCCTTTATTTCAACAGTTTTTGGACATATTCCAAGCTTCTTATATAACCTGATTTGCATATTTACTCTTGACTTGCTGATTCATTTCTCCTTGTAGATGGTTCAAACCTCCCCCTTCCTAGTTCTGTTGACAAGTTCTGGCATGAAGTGCCTGCTCAAATGTTATCTCAGGTAGTTGAAGGTTAATCCAGTCAGCACAAGGTGTGTTTTACCTTGGCAATGGGAACATGTCATTCTGTCAGCCCAGTGTTCCCTGTGGTGCAGAAGAGGTATGGAAAAGCTGTTTTGATAGATTAATTGATTCCCAGACCCACGGGCATTTCAACATTAAAATATTTTAGACTGCTTTTCTGAATGTTATTTTAGTTTGAGGACTTAGGAAGCATGGTAGTTAGTTTGTCACTTGAAGTGTCTGCACTGCTGACAGTGTCTGTCTAAAACAAGATTAGGTTATCAGAGTGTTGGCTTGTGTGATAAGCTTCCTGGTTGTCACATGGCCAGAACTGGATATTCTAAGGAAAACCATGTTCATCCTGACTGCATCTAGGCAAATTTGTTTAGTTCTATGCAAAAGCAAGGTATTGGGAAACTCCCTTTTGCATTACATAAGCAGTTCTTCAATCCTGTTTGTTGGTTCAGCGACTAGCAAATAAAAAACTTCTTGTACAGTGCCCTAAAACATGTATGGTGGTTACAGAGCAAAAGTATGCAGAGAATACGTCTAATTTATTTTATTTAAAAGAATGGCGCATTCTGGCTTCCTCCTACTCTTTATTCTCTCCTTTTCTAGCTACATTGTTCAGTGGAGGTAGAATTATGTGCTAACTAATGTATAGAAGGAAACTTCCTTTTGATGGTTGTCTTTGAAGGTCTTGACCAATGCAGTTTGCTGGGTCAAGGATGTTGGTGCCTATTTCTTCAGTTAAGATATGGTTTCTGTGTCACTCACAGATCTTATTTACTGTTTTCTCCTTTTATTTGTTGTTTTTTACCCCCATGGATTTTTTTCTTAATGGTGTAATTGTATCCATTACAATATGAAAGTACATTTTCCTGCTAGTGAGAAGAAATGGTGACAAGGGAGAAATGCATACTAAAATGCTTTACTTCCAATGATGTCTTAAGCAACCATGGGGAGCTGTAATGGATTTGTCAGAGTTTGTTTTTCTGCCAAAATAATTTATTTATATGAAGCACAATTAGTACAGTTTCACAAACGTAATTGCCAAGGTTTATATGAAGTACAAGCAGATTTCTTCCAGTACTTTTACTGTGTCTGGAGGATTATGGAGGAGTGGTTTGGAGAGCTGCACAGACTGTGTTCTAGATCTCCAGATCAGCATGAGAAGTAGTGGCTGTTACTAAATAAGAGCAGAAAATGGCACAGGCTAGCTTGCAGCAAGCCAGTCTGCAACAAGTTCAGCCCAAAGAAGCCTTGTACACAGAAAGCAAAAACAATGAGTTGCTTTTGATTTGTAGGGAAAGGTGCAGTGTAGGTAGTGCTGTGTGTTTAGGAATATCCAAATACCATCAAGTTGTTATCCTGCAGATTTCATATTTGTAAACAACCTTAGCCAGTTAAGACAGAAACTCTCATTCTGAGGGGATTTACACCAAGACAACTGGAAGACTGTTATGTGTAAATGGACAAAAGACAGGTGCTCAGTGTTTTTTGAGGTCTAGGTGGCCTTCTGACATTTCTCCTGCTGGTTGAACTAGTGTGGACAAAGGCAGATGATGAGAAAAGTAAGCTAGCTGACTAGGTAAGTAGTGCGAAAGGGGTGGGTCTTTGTATTATAAAGCATGAGCTTGGTTTCAGGACAAAAAGATTTTTCTCCAATGAGTGCTGAAGCAAACAACAGTTTCAGAGGAGAGACAAATGGACTAGCTAATAAAATGTGCAGAAAGAAAAAAAGAACAAACTTTATTCTAATAAAACCCCCAGTGTATTGAAAATACTGCTAATCAAGTGCAGATGAGTAATTCTAAGGATCTTTATAAAGAAAGAAGGGTTATGTACTCAGTTTGGAGATAAAAAAAAGTAGGCTTATGGTTGACTGTTAAGTGTTACTGGCACTTGGTAGAAAGAGTGATGTGTTTGATGATTTAAAGTAATTACCTATAATTTAGTAAGGGGGAAAGTAAGGGAAAAGAATAGTACTAGTTTGATTTAGTTAGCTTTACCTATTTACATATTTTTGACATTTTAGAACTAAAAAATATTTAATACTTCTCAGTTGGTATTCTCTTTGATAAGCCACAGCATAAATAGCTTGTTATGGACCATCAGATTGTAGTCATGTACAGGATGACTAACTCCATAAAGTATAGGAAACTTAAATTTTATGAGCGAGTGGTCTTGTACTGCTAGTACTAAAATATTCATTAAAAAGATCATGGTGCAGTATTCTTAGAAGTCAGTGTAGAAAGATTTGGAGTTGCACCTAACATTGAATGGTGCCAAGAAACCAATTGCCTATTTAAAACCTCTTTGTGTTTGATAAAGTATAAATGACTGTGAATTCATTTTGATTGTATGTAAAAAAGAGAATGATTAATCAGCAGAATTTATTTGTTCCGTTTTTTAGAAAGAGCACATGGAAGCCACTCAGCCAAATAATCTTACAGAAATTCCTTTTGTAATCTGATTTTAAAGGGAAATCAAGTAAGGGAAGTTTTACTAGGTGCTTAGAAAAAAACCACTAATCTAAAACAGGGTAATGTTAAAGATGTGAAAACTGTCTATCTGTTAATTAAATGAAGGGAGAAGACCTACAGCAGTGAGTTATGGGTTAGAAGCTAGAGAATGCAGAAAGTGGGTGATATAGGAAATCCACCTAAAATATGTTGGATACTAATGTTAGGACCACTAAGGTGCTTGAGAATGAGATAAAATATACAACCCCCTTTTATTTTTATATATATATATATATATATATATATATATATATATACATGGACACACTCTTTAACAGCTATGTTTAATTTGCTTGGCAAAGTAGGTGACTTTCATATTTGAGAAAATTAAGTGATGATCAAATTGACTCCTTTGTATGCTTGTTCGGGCCAGTGGTTTGCTTTTAAAATTTCTTGATCACACAGGAAATTATTTGGTTATAGTGCTGTAATTTGGTTTTGGGTTAGAGGAGTCATATTTCCCTCAGTGTATTAGGTGACATAATGTTTTATTCTTCTGCTCCCTTCTTCTCCCTCTTGAACTAGTTCCATATGTGAGAAAGGAGCAATGCTTATATTTTGCATGTAACTGTTGCTGTTTAAGGATATGAACCTATTTGATCTGCCTGTAATTTCTGGCTAGTTGAAGAAGCGTCTGTGATATTTTTGCTATTACCAGGCTATGTAGAACTCAAGTCATTCTTTTGTTTAGACACTTAACTGGCTGCTGATGGTCATTCAATCCTTCCTTACCTTTTTTGCTAATTAACATCTTTCAAGTGAAAAATATTCCAGACTTACTCTAAATCTCTATTAACAGTTACAAATGTGTTCACTTATGTAGGAGCTGAAATATCTCACCTCTAAACAAGAAGAAAAACTCTTTCAGAAAGCTTGGACCTACCTGAGTGGGTCAAGAGGAGGACAGCAAAGGTGATCAGGGCACTGGAACACCTCTCCTATGAAGACAGGGTAGAAGAGCTGTGGTTGTTTGGCCTGGAGGAGATAAGACTCCGGGTAGATTTTAGTGTGAGGGTGGTAAGTGAGTCACTGGAGCAGGTTGCCCAAGAAAGCTGGGGATGCCCCATCCCTGGAAGTGTTCAAGGCCAGGTTGGATGGGGCTTTGAGCAGCCTGGTCTAGCGGCAGGTCCCTCTTGCCATAGTAAGGAGGCAGAATTAGATGATCTTTAAGGTCCCTTCCAACTCAGCTGCAACTGAGCTGAACAATCAGAACTTAGTGTATTTCTTCTCTTGAATTTTACGTTTTTATGGAACTTAATTTGTATTTTTGCTTGCTACTAATTGGGACAGTAAAAAGCAGACTAGGTAGCTATCTCTGCTTTAAATTTTCTAGTAAATGAGCCTAAATACTTGCACCAGTATAATTCTACTGGTTTTATTATGCATGTGTTGGTATAGATGTAACTTGTTTAATGCATTTTAATGTGTGTAAGGGCAGGATGGGTAAAATTAATTTTTTTCCAAATGGTAGTATCATCCTTTGTGGTGATGTAATGTAAAACATTTTTAGTAAACAAACTGGAATCACCTATCATGATCCAGCACAAGTTTGGGGTAGACAACAGATGAATGTTCTCCAGAACAGGTTATGATGAGCTAGATGGATAGAGTAGCACATGGTATTTGGGTTGATGGTGGGAAGTATTGGTTAGCTTGATGAACAGTAACCTGGTAATTGTCAAGATTTTATTTCAAGCATTGCTGTGAAGGCAAGAGATAAGGAAGATTTTGAAGGATTTTGTAGTGAATTAATTTTATATATCTGTGTGGGGATGCTGTCAAATGTTTTGTAAAACTGATGATAGTGATACAAGCTAACTTTATTGACTAAATAGCAGTCTCACTCTTGATTTTGAACAAGAAAATAGTTTGAAAAAAAATATGAAAATAATCTGCCTATTGCTAATAGAAAAGGAGGAATATAGGGATACTTATACCAGTGACATAGTCAAGCAGTGTCCTAGAAATTATTTTTGTAATACATGGTGCAAATTTGTGTTGTTACGGTTCTATTTTGGGTGTTTGGGGCAGGGAAGAATTGTGACTACAGGAACTCAAGGGGGAGACAATTGAGTAGAGTTGTAGGTCAGTGTAATGGGCAGGATACTGATGATTTCCACAGAAGTAATCAAAGTATATGATAAGAACAGTTGGTGGTGGTTGAGATAAGTTCTGGTTTTGTATGCACTGACTTGAAGTAGGCAAACCCCGGGGGTGCTCATCGTCTGGAGCTTTCTTGTGAGATGGAGAGTGTCAGGGATAGTGTAGTGTTAGAATGGCAGGAGAAGCAACATGGGATGGGAAAGATCATATTGAAAAACAGGAAGAAGCAGAGCAGTGGAGAGGAATGGGGTAACCAACAGCACAAAAAATCACAATGGAATGGATGAGGAAGCAAAAGAGATTTCTTGCTAGGGGCATTCACTTTTATTGAGGACATTTTCATTTGAAGGATCACTGGTAGAGCTCTCTGAGAAACCTTGAAACTGAGACACTGGGAACCCAAGTAAGTTTTTCGTTTTCCTTTTCTATGTCTTTTTCTGTTTTCCCATACCTCTTTGAGAGAACATTATAACAGAGTAAATGCGCCTCTTAAATTGCCCTCCTTTTGAAGCACATCAGCTGTAGTTTTCTTTACATGTGCATTTAAAGCAAACAATAATGAACTGGTGATAGAGCAGTGGTTTCTGTAGGGTGTGATTATCCAGGCATTTGTACATCTAGCAAGATTTAAGTTTAAGACTCACTAGTCTTAAACTAGTAGGTGTTAGATAAGTTGATTAAGCTCTGTCTCAGTGGTTGCTATTTTGAGTTTAGATACTGGCCTGCCAAGGCTTATTGAAGCTGTTGAGAATGTGTCTTTTTCACTGGAGTGCTAATAGCACTACTGCTATCTAACTGCTTGCATTCATTCTGGTCTCTGTTTTTATAAATCGTGCTGTTAGCCTTTCTTCTCAGACCAGTTTCTTACTGGTGAGAGCACTAGACAACTTCAAATGTGTTACTTTGTACATTTGTATAGTTTTATGGGAAAACTGGACTATGTACGTTGTCATAGAGTGCATGCATTAGAATTGTGTTGAATTATTTTATCCACTACATTACCAGTCTGTCTCAGTTTTGATCCCTTAATGGTATTAAAATAAAAGCTGGTATCTAGAATGGAATTAGTCCATTAATCTCACTACTGATCTTTACTACTGAGATTTTTCTGCACTAGAAAAAAAAATTAGAGCTTTCACAGCTGTTAACAAAGATGGCTGATGTTAAAAATTAGCCTGTTGGAAAAGTTGTTTTTTTAAGTTATTTCAATATCTTATTGATAGACAGAATATTGCACAGAGATGTCATCTAATGCAGTTTAATAAATGTCTGTTTTTCTAAGAATTTAGAATTCAGTAATCTGCAGGTTTGTTGCTATGAAAGCTTTAAATACAGACTTAATTGTTTTATCTAGATCTTACATTGGTGTTTTGGACAAGACCTAGAAGATCCAGAATAATTTATTTTAGATAAGATTAGATTAAATAGATGTTGGGTTGTTTTTAGGGCTGACATCTGATTATTTCCTTCTTTACTCAGAAGGGAGAATGGAGCTCTATCTAAACACCAAAAAACAACCCCAAAGCCTCCATTATTTGGTTATCAGATCTAATAATGCATTTGATACGTTACTGGAAGATGCTGTGAACTGAAATGGGGAACAGAAGTAAAAAGAATTTTGGAAGATGTATTAATATAATTTTGAAAATGTAATTTTAGGGCATGCAGTTTGGTAGCACTTCTATCAAGATGTGGAGGTGATTCCTCCTGGCAGTGTGTTCTCCAAGATGACCCTTCAAAGAAGAAGAAGTTGGGAAAGAGGAAAAACCTACTGGTGTTTTTCAGACTATGCACAGAAAGCAGTATCTGCGTGTTCCTCTTACGCTGTGTTGTTTAAATTAATTTTCATAAAAAGCCATTAAGAAGTGAGGCAAAATGACCCCCACTGTAACCTCATTATCAGAGGGAATACAGCAAATTCATATCTTGTTCTTTTCCAGACACTGCCATTACCTACCCAGGGTTTTAAATAACAGTTGTGTTCCTGGTTTCTCAAATTCAGGAGCTGTCTCTGCATTGGTTACTTCACATGCAATCTGCAGAGGATTGGTTAGCAGAGGGCTATTTTCCAACCAGTTTAATTAAGTATATTAATTTCTGTAAATTTTCTTGTGATCTTAGGATTAACTTGCGGCTGTGCAATTCCAAATGCTAGAAAACTTTATTACCTCATGAACTACTTGCTTTTTATTGTGTTTGTTAGAAGGGGATTGTTTGCCTGTTATCAGCAAAATTTTAGTAGGGATTTTGTAGCTCCATGCTATCCATGAAACAACTTCTAGAACAGTATTTGCCAAGTGAAATTTAGCTTGAAACAGGGGTTTGGGTAGCTTTATATTATATGGCAAAAAGTGGCAGTGTGCTGTTTCTTCATTGATTCTCAAGCAGGTAGTGAAGTCTGACAGCAAGCCAAGGCTTAGCTTTTAGAAATTGGCTCAAACCTTGAGACTAAGCAGACATTAGTCTTTTCAAGAGTAATGTGATAATGTCAGAGAGAAACAGATCATACCTCAGTGACAGATGGTGCATGCTTATGTGAAGTGTAGTGAGTAAAAATACATTTTGATTTGATGTTGTGTATGTTCAGTCACAGTCAGTAGCTGTAGCAGTTAGTTAGGAAACTTCAAGTAAGACAGCTTTTCAGTTGTTCACTGCTTACTAAAAACTTTTAATACCAGACACTTGCCTTGACAATATCCTTATTTCAAGTTGGTGCATCTTTAGAAATTTATATCTCTGATTCTGCTTTGTTCCTGCTCTGGTGCTGGGCTTCTGTTTTGAATATAGAAGTGTATTATTCCTCCTGGTATCTTCCTTTGTTATTGTTTATAAAGAGCACTGACATTCAAGAGTTGGTCTTCATAATGTGCATATGGGGTGAAGTAATTATATACTGTTATGAGAGTGAATTGATGTGCATAATAATTGGCAGTTGAAACTATAATAAGTATCTGACAGTTCTTTCTTTCTTTAAACCCACTCAGTCTACCAGTATCACCCAAATATTTTTGTGTCACTTTGTATGTTAAGAGCACAGCTGAGGGTAATTTTATTTGTAGCTATAAATGTTTAGCAGTTTCTCAATTACATTTTCATGCTGCTAATTGTATCTGTAATCAACCTGGTCAGTAATGTATCCTAATTCAACTTTGTAAAGCCATGAGCAACAAAATAAATGCAGAAGGAAGTAAAAGGTTCATAATAGCAATTGTCAGTTGGGAAGCTATGCCTGTACATGTGTGTGGGGCATATGACATCTAAAAATAGATTTAAATGTTGCTCTGCTAGCACTGCTCACCTCTGCCCTGGAAGGAAAGGGAGCTAAGGAATTAACATACCCTAACAATGACTTGGCTGGCAGAGTGAGATCTATAATTAAGTATACAATTATAGCAACTGTTTGCTGTAAGTTTCTGCTAATTTTGAAACAGTTTTAATTTCAAATCTCCAGTATGCTATACAAATGTGTTTCTGAAGTACAGGAAACAAAAGATTCTTCCATTTCCTAGTACCTATTTTTAACATATTTCAGACAACTGTTGAATTGCTGATGGTTCTAATAAATCAGTATTTTATGCATAATTTGATAAATTATAAAACAAAGCCTCAGCTCAAACTGTTGCAGAATCTCATGGACTAGTTGTTAACAATAAAAGGCCACAAGCACAAGACAAAATTAATGCTTTTAGATTTCTACAGACATTCACAGAATCTATACAGTTTGCAGTCTGAATTCTGTCTAAGCCTAGTTTTCTGCTGCAGCATGTATCCACAGCCTTCTCTGTTTTACCAGTCTGAAATGTCTCTAGGATCCAGTTTTGTGCATAAGCTGTGGTGTAACTGAAGAAGTGTTTGCCTGATAAAGGACAAATATTGAGAGCTTAGCTGTCTGTCTAGCTTCTAAATGAAGAGAAATATACCACCTTTACTGTTCCTATTAATGGAGTATAGGTAATAGGTTGTTCATCTGGAATGTTGGAAACTGATACTTAAGTGTTGTCCAAGAGGACTTGAATGTCATTTGTATTTTAGGACAGGAGTGCACACTCTGTCACAGTCTTGGGGTCATTTAGATGGATAACTTTTCCTGGGACTTGCTTGAGTAGGTTTCACAAGTTGCTATTAAAAAATTCAGGGTACAGTTAAATATTGTGCCTGAAGTCTTTGCCAAAGGTTCGTATTATCTGTGATTTATTTCTCTTATGCTTGGTAGTCATACTCAGTTTAGTATCTAGATCACTTCTGTCTTCCTCATACTAAGCAGTTAACATAGAATCATAGAATTGTCAAGGTTGGAAAAGACCTTCAAGATCATCAAGTCCAACCATCCACCATACAACCCCTAATCACTAAACCATCTTATGAAACACCGTCTCTACTCCTTTTTTGAACAATTCCAGGGATGGTGCCTCTACCACCTCCCTCTGCAGCCTGTTCCAATGCTTCACCACTCTTTCTGTGAAGAAATTTTTTCTAATATCCAGCCTGAACCTCCCCTGTCACAGCTTGACCCTGTTTCCTCTTGTCCTATTGCTGGTCACCAGGGAGAAGAGGCCAGGTTATCTATGTTAGTGGATCAGTATCTACTTAAAGCAATCTTTAACCTATCACTCCTTGCCCACAGAATGGTGGATGTTGGGTGCCACCAGCATTTTACAGACATCTATGGTCCATGTAAGACATAATTCCATGCTTCTTAAGTACTGAGCAAATAAGTTTAGGTACGTGTCTCCCTACAGTATTTAAATGTCTAATGAAATATGTGGATGTAATAAAGTAGAGGAAGAAATAACATTTATGTGACAAATGGCAATAGGGAAGAAGATATAAGGGTCATGGGAATAGCATCATACAAGTTAACCACCTGTTTAATGTAGATCAAATGAGTTCTTGCTAGAAACAGTGGTATACATTCTGGTGTAGTTTAATGTGTATATGTGTATGACTTAGTTTCATGTTTTTAATTACAAATCTTACTACTGATTAAATGGGCATATTCCATGTGTTAGGTGTTCTTATTCTCTTAGTAGTTTGTTTCCTGAATGGTCTGCATTCTTCCTCTTTCCCAACATCAGTCTCTTCTGCACCTGCTGTGAAAGAAGGCTGAGGTCTGAACACATTTGCTGTGGCTAGCAATAATAGGCCAGAAAAAGCTCTGACCTGCTAAAGCTGTCACTGTGTAGGATCAATGTGGAAAGGAAAGGGGTTGCATAGGAGCGAAAGGTGAGGGCACCCAATATAAACAGTTTTCTCAGGGATTTGCATCCTCGCTTGTTATCCCAAATGCTTGTGTCACATTGTTTGTTGTGCCAATAACCCTCCTGAGGTGATGTAGGTATGTCAAGTCCTCTCCAAAGTTATGTCAGTTCTGTAGCAGCAGTGTAAATCTTTTATATGGTTGAAGCTTGTGTCAGAGTTGTCATAGCCTGCAAAGAATGAGGGTTTTTTTATTTGTCTTTAATTCCTAGATTAAGTCAAGTTGGATTCTTTGTATTACTGCTAACAAAAAAAGTTTCCTCAGGCTTAACTAGGCCTCTGTGTGTAGCTTGGCACAGCTACTCACTTCTAGTCAGAGAGCACAAATGTCCCTTCAAGAAAAGTAACTTGGTAAAGAATTGTGACAGTTGGGATGCAGAATGCCTCTGTTCTGAAACCTGCTGGTTTGGTTGTCCCTTATGATCTGTGAGATCTGGGTAGGTGGTTCAGTAAGCTGTGTCTCCTTGATTGAAGACCTGGGTTAGTTTTCTGTTGTGCACAGTTCGCTGTTTTGTGTACTTCAGATGGAAGAAACAAAGGGGTGTAAAAATAGATCATTAAACCTGTTTATTTTGTGGAAGACCCACCTATCTTAAATAAATAGTGTTTAGGGATGCCAAGTATATTAATATTTCAAATGCTTGGTTTTAAAGCCTTCCTAAAGTTCTTCATTTTTAGCATTATGTCTGGAGTACAAAATCAGTGTAATGCCTCTATTTTCTGTGTTTTATTTCCTGGCTCGATTCTTTGTTATTTGAGCTAATGCAATGGCATCACAGTAACAGAGCCAGTAAACATCCGTAAAACCCTAAGCAGAATTATTAGCAACAGTATATAGTAACAATTTAATCTTCCTCACATTTACTGTTCTGTAATGCAAACTAGGTTTATAGAAATTAAAAATTTGCAAGTCTGTGAACACTAAATCTATTTTGCATTTATTTGTTACCACTTATAAAGTAGAAATAGTTTCAAATTAAGTAGTGATTTCTCTAGTTGCATTTCTGTCTATTCGATATAAACCATCTTGTTTCTATGAAGGGATTTTACTAATACTTTTATTTTCATGGTAGGAAAGGATACTGAACTTAAGGTGAGATGAAGCATTATATATCATAAGTTCATGAGTGATTGAATCTGTGTTTGGTTATTTGTCTGCTTTAGTAAGACTTGGAAAAAGAGCATCTCAAATAGCAATTGTGTTGACTAGATAATTTGGCTAGAGTGGAGGCATTGAAATACGTATCTCCGTGATTCATAAAAAGCACTATATCTAAACTTTTTCCCCTGGAAATGTTTCCAGATAAGTTCACTGACTTGCTTCCTTTTTTTACATGCTGATATTAACCTTAACTCCAAAGTAGCTTTTGACTTTGTTGGATCTAATGTTGAAGTTGGCCCTAGTGGCATAGTGTTTGTTGGTTGGAACATGTGACCTGGAGAGGTCTCTTCCGACCTCCATAAATCTGCAATTCTAATTATTTGGGGAAAATGGGGAAATAGTGCTGTATCTTGCTGCTTTTAGGGGGCTTAAAGGTAATTAAAATTCTCAATATGATTGTTTATCTGTAACACCTAGGCCATCTGATGGTGTAATAGGTACAATTTTTTATGCCTAGTAATTATGTTTTATTCTTAATATAGAAGAACTTTTTAGAGCATACATTGGAGGCTTGTGATTTGAGAAACATGTATCTTGATTTATAAAGAATTCCTTGCAGTTTTAAGAGTTGAGAAACTCCTCCCATCTGCTGCTACGTGTGCATTATAACAGTTTTTCATTTCTGTGATCAGGCTCAGACATAATCTCCATTTCTGCACTAATTGCACTAGTATAAACAGGGATTTTGAACTGCAGGCAGTTTTTCTATATCTATTAATGCCTATTTTGTTGCAAAACTGCACTTTGTACTCAGAAAACTTAATACAGTGAGAGTTTTTGCAGCTATATCCACACAAGAGAGACTCCCTGGTCTCCATGGACACCATGAGGTGTCCCAGCTCATGGCAAGGGGGCTGGAACTAGATGATCTTTAAGGTCCCTTCTAAACCAAAACATTCTGTGATTCATTCTATGAAATAAGTTAGAAGCAGTTTATCTTAAAAAATTGACGTGAAATTTGCAATTTTCATTTATGCCTTGAAGACCCTTACTTGATGCGCATTGCCAAGGGAAAGCAATCATCAACAGAGTTCAGCAAGCCTGATTTATCTGCTTATGTGCAGTTATTAATAGGCTTCCTTAACTTTATTGTCCAAAAGTACTGTTACAGTATTGTAAGTAATGAACTAATTTTCATTTTACTAGCCTCTAGTCTGAGGTAATTAGAATTACTTCTAATAGAACTGTAGCTACTCTTGCAAAGCAGTAAAACTCTTAATATTGAAATATAATTCAAATAGCAAGTTAGCCAGTCAGACACCTATAAAAGTGCCTTTTCAATTCTACTGCTGTTAATAAGCATGCCCGTGTCCCTTGGCAGTACCCTTCCCAACTTCATGTCCCTTGCAGTATACCAACAGTGTTGCCGAACACAGGTTATTTTGGGGCATGCTGAAAGCGAATGTGACTCTTTGTGTGCTCACTGAGAATACTACATCAGCTGTTCTCTCCCGGCCTTGATGGATTCTGGTTGTCAGCATCTGTGGGAGCATGGGTACTATGATGTGAGAAATCCTCAAGTAAGTCAGTCTCATGCTGCTTAAGGTAATGTAATATAATTAACATCTTAGACTTGTCCATCCAGGACCAGTGGAAAGATAGCGCTGCTTCTGAAGCTTGTCAAGTTTTTTGTCAATGAGTCAATGCATGAAGCAGTGATTGTTTGTTTGCTTCACTCTAAACATCTGGCTTTGGTTCAGACACAGAAGTAACAAGAAGCAGTGAGACATGGTATCAGCATCTGCTTCCAGGAAAAGCAAGACACACTCTTTGCTGAGAATGACCTCTGAGTCCTTTGTGCTTCTCTGGTTCTCCCCTCTTGCCCCCTCTCTGTTTTCCAATGTGGGAATCCAAGATTAACTAAACTGTCTGTGGTCTGCAGATCTTCCTGCTTCACATGAAGTGTCTGTTTGATTTCAAAAGGTGATATCTAGAGAGAAGTATTTTGCCAGCCGCGTTGATCTTTTATATCCTCAATCAAGATCATATATTATTCTTTTTTCAAATCTAGCTCACTGGAAGGCACACATTTCTCACCTATGTAGCAGGCTGTGGCTGAATAAGAATCTTGCTGGTAACCACTGAGTGGTTTAAAATGGAGTATGGTTGTCATGGTTGAAAGGTTGCCTGGAATGTCTCTGAAGCTAGCAATTTTTCAGATATTTATTTCTAAGCATTCCATAAACAAAGAGCTTAAGTGTTGTGATTTCCCTGCCCTACTTTTTGTTTTTCTCTTATTTTCTTTTTTTCCTAAACAGACTGGGGAAAGAAGAAACTGCTTGGGAGTTACTCTTCATCATTCAGCATACTGAAGTAGAGCCCTCTTTCCAGATCTCTGATAGTTCTTCCATGTCCTCTCCCCATACTTTAGCCTAGGTGCTAGGGCTTTTCTGCTGTGCCTTTTTAGTTGCAGGAACCTGCTAGATACTGAGACTCAGTCTGATTAGGTTGATATTATGTGCTAGAGGAGGGTCAGATGTGAGATTTCATTAGGTATTTTTATGTTGAGTGTAATTTATCACTAGTCCTCTAAAGCAACGGTTACTATTTCCACAAAACAGGTATCAAAGTGGTAATCAGGGCTAGTCCAAGTCCTGGTGTGTGGTTGCCTTGGGCTCCTCCAAATACCCTGGTGTATTTTCTTTGAGGGTTTGTTTTGCTTTCCTGCAAAGTGGACCTGGTGATGTGAATGTGTGGAAGCCTGGAAGGTTGCTGCTGTTGGAGACTCCTCAGTGCTTGCTGTTGTAACTTCAGCACACTCTTAACTGTTCTCTTCTGATACAAGGTTATCTGACTCAGTGTCACTGTTTCAAGTGACATCAAGGTGAAGTTAGTTGCAGAGAGTTCATTGAGCTTGCATGATTCTGTAACTGTTGTCTTTTGTTCAGTGTATGTTCAGTGTATAGGTACTTAATTTCCAAAGCAGAATGACCTGAAATATCCAGGTGGTGGTGTGTTTTCCTCACCCCATGCATGTGCGTCCTATTTGCTCTAATATCTCCTGTGGATAATTGGGATCAGATGAGCTCCTTTTGCTTGGTTTGGAAGTCTGCAAAGTTCACGATTTGGTAATGGCTCCCTACCACTGGATTTTATTCTTCTGAGCATTTCAACAGAGGCAGCCTAACAGGTGTCAGGAGAAGAAACAAAAGCAATACCCTTTTGTTTGTTGTTTTTGTGATGATTCCAAGGCTAGATATTCCTTTGATCCTTTTTCTAGTCCAAATGCTCTGCCTGTGAAGTCTTGACCTTACACCTCTTTCTTTCAGAGGCACAGTCACCTGACTGTTTTGTTGTCAGATCCAGCCCTTCACTACCATATTCTCTGGATTAATTCTGCTTTTCCTAGCAGAGATATTGCAAACCTGCATTTCTTCTGTGCAAGAGCTTGCTTATAGTGCCTCTGAACAGCTTTGGTAAAGATTAAATAGTTTTTCAGCAAGAGCTGTGATCTGTGGAAAGGAAAGAAGCATGCAACCATGGCAGTTTGACAGACTCTCTTCTAAGATCCCAGGTTTCAGAATCTGGTTTGATCCTGTCTTGATCTTTTTAATTGTCTTGAGTGCTGCTGGGTTTTATTTCTGAGCCTGGCTTTTTTTTCAGTCGGAAAATTGAAAGACTGGAGACTTTAATATTACTTTTACCTATTTTACTTTCCTTCCTTCCTATATGCATGTCCTGGTTGTCCTTCTGCAGTGAATAAGTGAATAGATTTATGCAGTGTAGTGCATTAGAGTCCATTTGGTATGAATGCAGAAACTGGCACCAGTGACTCCTGAATGAAGAACAGAACATGGAATGTGAAAGTTGGTTATAGGGCATTCCTGCTATGACAATCCTGACTTCTGAAGTCTGTGTTCTGTGACTGTGCTGCTGCTTGTTTTTTTTTTTACCCCAAACCATGGAACTTTCATTCCTCCTGGAACAATTTTGATTTGAAATATGTAAAGTTTTTTTTGAAGGATAACTTTATAATAATTTTATGATGGGCTGATTCTGCTTTTTATTGGAAAGAAATGAAATGAAGCTACTACCTGTGCTCCCAAAAAATTTAATTTTTTTCCTAAGTACTACAAATTTGACAGATTACACTCTACCTGACTCAGCTTCTTAGCTCTTCTGCATGACTTCATGCTCAGTTAGATGATCTGACTAATCATAGTGACATTTAATACCTCTGAAGATACATTCTACTTCTGTCTCTGTTGGAGGAAAAATTTCTTCTTTCCATAGCCACTAATTTCAAATGTGTTCAGTCAAATGTGCTGGATGTTTTTGTTTGTCGTTACTCTGCTTCAGTGAAGGCAGCATTAGCTGCAACTGTCTAAAATTTCCTAAAGAAGTATGCTTTTTTCATATTCTATTAATTTTTGGTGTTTGTTTTCTTAGTGCTCTTCAGATTGTACAAGAGGTGTCTAATATAAGAGATACAATAATTGAATATGGCAATTAAAATGGAGTAGAAATGAAACTACTTTGTAGACAGCATGTTGTAAAATAAAATGAAAGTAGGATAAAAACCAATGTTTTTTTACTGTTACACATACAAAATCATCTCCCCTAAAAGTGTATCTGTAATTTTTAATGTTTTGAAAGTCTTGCAATACACTGAAATGTCACTTTGTTCTTAACTAACAGGGATAGCATTGACTAAAACTTTTGTACCTTTGTCTTAAACAGAATGTTGGCTTTGAAAGCTCAGGGAAGAAGCAGCAGGGAGAAAAACGTAACACAGTGGTAAGTACACTACATTTCTTTCCTCTGGCCCAAATGCGCAATATATTAAAACTGAAATCCTCTTATTTACTCGTATGTTACAATAATCACCTCCAAAGCACTTGAATTTTATACTGCATCACTGCTCATGTTATTCTGAAGACAATTCTTAAATTTGTAAGTATCTTTTGAAGACCCAAATGTATTATATATATTTACATACAGTTGCCCTCATGTATAGAAAGGGGAATACATCCAAAACTAAGTTGCAGGAGAATAAGTCTGTTATAATGCTTAATGTTCATTAATAAATGCTTTGGCTTGTAGAGCTTTAGCATTTTATACTGCTTTTTCAAATAATTTTTTTTTGTTCTTCCAGAAGCTAAGTGTATTTTTTGAAAAAAAACTGATAAAAGTTTCTTGAAAAAGGTGCTTTGGTTGCTTGTTGGGCCTCTTAATGTCTTTTTGGTTTACTGATCTAAAACCTGGATGAGCAGCCCATCATATAATTTCCCTCTAACTGATATAATGACATTCTTTAGCTAGAGAGCATACTTAAGGTATTAAGCCAAATAAAATTAAATTTTCTGTTCAAAGCTTGTTGGAAAAGAAGCACATGTTCAGAATGAGCCCTTTTCTTTATTAAATGATGCCAGTGCAGATGGCATTAAGTTGTTTATATGTCATATTGTAAAAATTTCTAGAGGCAAGTATTTCTCATGAATAAAAAGAGTGCCCAACAGAATAATTTGTCTTCAGAACTTCTCTGTGAATTGCTGTCAAGAAGTCATTCTTGCACACCTCCTATGAAAAAAAAACACAACAGAGCAATGCAGCTTCCACCTGCTCTGATTTTATTTATAGTGCTGCTCAGACTGTGAAAATACTAATAAATATTGACACTTCGGTGACTCTAAATTTGGAGACTTACTATAAAATATTAATTTAAAACATAGAAACTCTTCTGCATGTTTTATATGGCATTGCTACAAACAGCTCATATTTAAGAAGGTAGAAGCATGTGCAGATGCTCATGTTTTCCAGCCTTTTGTGCAGTCTACAAGACTGTAGGCTTTGTGTGCGTTAGCATTCTCTGCTGAGCTAAGAAACCATGCTGTTGCTGCACTGCTTCAGCTGTGCTTACTGCTCCCCAAAGTTTGTTTCTTCCTGTGGGAAAATGACTAGCAATGCCTCTTTCCTTCACTTCCCCTACACTTGTTCATGTCTTTTGACTGTGTTGTTACAACTGGAGGAATTAAGGCAGTATCTCTTACTTTCTGCTTGAATACATGTTCACAATATGTGATGCACAGCATTCACTCATACAGTAGATCGAGACATAATCCCTCAAAGGACTAAACCCAAGGCATAAGCGGTTTAGTATGGTTTTATACCTCTTCCAGAGGCTTACCATCTCTTAGTCTGGTTGCTCTGTGTGTTTAATTTTCATTGTTTTCTTTGTGTGGAAAGTCAGGATCTTGTCCTGTTGGTTTCCATGGATCTTTTTCACAGCAACAATGAAAGAATATTGAGTTATTTAATGTAGAAATTAGTGGAGTCTGAAAGCAAAGCAGTTCTGAAGTGGCTTGGTACAGCTAGCTGTACCAGGAAGCTCTGATTAATAGCTGTACAGTAGCTGTGATAATTTCTACTGCACATGAAAAGAAAAAAAAAACAAACGATATGGTGGCTAGTGGGGGGTGGAGTTCACACTTCAGTATCCTACTGGGATAAATATTTCATGTTTCTGGCTATGTATTAACTTTAAAGTGACAAACACAGAAAGCTAAATGTTTCAGTTCCATAATATAAAGGAATTCTTTAGCGATTTGAATGCATCAGTGTTGAAATACCAACATATCAATGTCATGGCTTTAAAAAAAGTTCAGTTTCTTGAATATACCATGAGGGTTTGAGGCTTTATGAGTTTCCTTCAAACTTGATGTTGTCATAGCAGATATCCTTGAATTTATATGGTGGGATTTTTGTTTGTTTTGTTTTGTTGGGTTTTTTTGTTTGTGGGTTTTTGTTTTGTTTTGTTTTTTAAATTTGGAGAGGAGGAATGGGTGAGACTCAAGCACAGCTGTTCTGAAAATCAATTTATTCCTCTTAGTGTTTCCTTAGTAACACTACAAATACATATCCAAAGAATATGCAATCAAGTTGAACATCAGCAATGAAGCTTAGATCTAATGCTAATCTTAGTATCATTGTTAATGGTATACAATTAGAGACCATTCTTCAAATGAAATGTTGTAGTGGCACTTACTTGGATAGATTGACTGTCTAGATGCAAGTTAACTTTCAGGGCTGCCTCAGAAAAAGAGCAAAAGGAAATGTGTGAGAACTAAGTTGCAAGCACTGTGGTTGTGGCTGTGTGGTGACAGAGGGTGTGTGTGTTACTGTGTAGTTATTAGGTAGTGTCAATATGAAAAATCAATGTAAATATTTTAGAAGTGCACCAAAATTACAATTATTTGGGTATCTGAACCATTTTAAATTTATTTTCTACTGTAAACTTAATTTATAATTTTTCTCATTCTCTTTTATTGTTAGGGATGTTTCTGTAATGGATCTTACCTTAAATTAGAGTTCTGTGGTCTCACATACCTGGGGCTCACTGATGCCTTGGAATAGGACTATAAGAATGCTAAACACTGCTGAATTCCTGTTAAAGGCTATAGTGGAAATAGACTATTTTATTATATAGGTATTTGCCAAGAGCTTTTTGATTTTATTTTGTATTTTCAATTTAAAAGAACTATTTCTGTTGTGTTTTCACGAAGTCAGTCTTGTAATTTTTAAGCTTCTGGCGTGATAAGGCCCCAGGCACTGACTGCTTTGTTGTATTGCTGCTTTTTTTACACTTACAGAAATGAATAGAAATAAATATTCCAGAGATTTATTTGGATATACTTAGGATGAGTTTTACTTGTTTGTCTTAATATATCTTCAGATTTGTTTTAGAATATGCAGTTTAGATAAATATCTAAGGTGGAAAATAACTGTTGCGAGAAATAGTCTTTAGTTTTGGTAAAGTGGGAAAATGCTTTTGTTGAACCAACAAAATGTTCTTGATAATGTCAACACCGTTACATCTCAGTAAAGAAGTTTTAAAAAATACTGTTTTTTAATAACTTCATATCTTAATTGTGTAAAGGATTTCTGAATATTTTAAGGCAAAACAACATAGAATACTAAATTGAAATCTGACTAGAGTTTACTTCATAGAATAAATGAAACAGATAATCTAAACAAATGTGTCCAGAATTCACCCCTGGTATTGCTCTTATGAGAGTTACCTCAAGTGATCTTGCTGCCCTGGCCCTTGGAGATGAGTGTGCGTGTGTTTCTGTTTCTGGGTGTTCCTGGGCCTTTTTAAAACCAAACCAAACCAAACAAAACAACAAACAAACACCAACCAACAAACCCACAACAAACAAACAAAAACCCAACAAAGAAACCAACCAACAAAAAACCCCCAAAAAACGCATTGAGAGCTTGGAAAGTAATTAACCCAAGAGAAGCTTTGAGGTTTTTATGTTAGCAAACTAGGAGTAGAGTATTGCTTGTTTTGCTTATATTTTAGCAGATGCTGGATTTCTGTCCTCTCTGGTCTCTTTGCTTTCTCAAAAAATGTAGCAAGCATCCTTCATGTTTTTACATTGAACAAATATTTATTATTCACTATATTTACTCTGACATACTCCTCCTCTTGTTCCTACCATTCACCACTGTTGTGTCATGAGTAATGCCTTTTATTTCTTTTGCTCTGAATGCTGCATGTGAGCAAGTACAGTCTGTTTTTTCAGTGTTCCCTATCTGTGTGAGGACACGCAGCCAGGGATGCTGTTGAGCATTGTTTTCGTATCAGGAATGAGGAGGCTCAGACTACAGCTTTGCATGAAAATGGTGAAATGGTTCCAAAATCCCTTTTGTTTCCTACTGCTTGTTCTCTCCCCTAGATTGCAGCACTGTGGTTCATTGGATTGTATTGACCTGAGTGTTTGTGAGTCTCATCCAGTTAAATGAATAGCATAACAAATCCAGTTTTGCAAAGTACTTGTTTTTTTTTAGACGAGATTGAAAAAAATTGTCTGGGTGAGAGGGAGAATGAGGTGAAATAACCTTAACTTATCATTGTCACCAAATGAGGCTTTGACACCTCAACCAGAGAATGCCAGTGCCTCTTACAGAGAGGCAATCTCTTTTCAGTATGTGCCGTCCTTTCATGTTTCAGCTCCTTGTCACTGTCAGGTTGAGCCATACTTTCATCTCCTAAAGGAGAGAAAAAAGATTGCAGAGAAACAGATTTTCAAACTGAAGTTTGCAAGGTGTTGATTGCTGTTGTAAAATTAAGACTCATCATTCTCATTCAAGAGGACTGAATTTGATTTCAGAGTGTTTTGCTGATGAGCAAGAGGTGCCAACCAATTTCTAAGGTTAAAGAATGAAGGATAATTGTGTTCTTACTTGACTGTTAGAGCTGAGGATGTTTCTAGAAGTACTAAGATACAGTCCCCTCAAATTCACAAGGACTAGTACTGTTGTTAGCTGAAAGAGACTAATTTGAATTGTGCCGTGTGTTTTCACAATATAGCACCTTTCATCAGCAAGACAGATACCCTGTGTCTTCTGTTGTGCATGTTGCTTCTTTATAAAGAAAAAAACCTTTCACATCTCTGTAGACAGACTGGTTCATATTTCATGTCCAGTATCATAGAATCATTAAGGTTGGAAAGGACCTTTAAAGACCATCAAGTTCCAACCCCCCTGCCATGAGCAGGGAACCCTACCTCTAGACCAGGTTGCACAAGACCTCATCCAACCTGCCTTAAAACCAGCTTCCCTGTAGGCCCCTTCAGATACTGGAAGGTTGCTATAAGGTCTCCTTGGAGACTTTTCCCTAGGCTGAACAGTCCCAACTCTCTCAGCCTGTCTTCATAGCAGAGGTGCTCCGGGCCTTTGATCATCTTGATGGCCCCTCTCTGGACCCTCTCCAACAGGTCTGTATCTTTCTTGTGCTGAGGGCACCAGAACTGCACACAGTACTCCAGGTGGGATCTCCCCAGAGCAGAGTAGAGAGGTAGAATTACCTCCCTGGCCCTGCTGGCCACACTTGGTATATATTGTAAGTATATATAAGTAGCTTCATTTTGTACTGGCTTTTTAATGTAGAAGCAGTAATAAATTCTTTTGAGTGTGGTTTTTTTTTTGTTTTGTTTTGTTTTTGTTTTGTTTTTTTAGTGGATTAAATAAGATCCTTAATAAATATTATTTTCATAATTCTTTGTTTCAAGAGGAGTATGTTGGGACTTTCATCAGTTGGGTGAATAAGCTGCCTCGTGTTTCTCAGGTTGCACGTTAGATTACATCCTTCCTAACATAATCTTTGCCCTCTCCCATATTTTCACATCCTCAGCTCCATACTTCTAATCTTGTTTGTAGGTAGTGGACTGGGCTAGAAAGAATCTGAACAGGTATTTTTGTGCCTAGTTGTTTGTCTGTATGAATGCTGGATAGCTGATTTCATTTTCAGCTCTGCTGCTGATGTAACTGGTAAACACCCTTTTGAAAGGCTTGAGAGGGGGGAAAAATGCTGTCACCAGCTTAGAGCAGTCACATCCTGTTAGCATCAGACAGGAAATTTAAGGTAGTAATGGTGCAGTGAAACGATTGCTTTTACAGCTAATTAACAGAGATGAGGAAAAAAAATGCTGTGAACTTAAATTCTACTTGAGTTCAGAATTTTCAAATAAATATGGTACTTGGGGGGCTGTGTGGTTTGTGGTGGGGTGGCTTTTTTGGGAGGTGGGGGTTGTTAGTTGGTTTGATTTTTTTTTTTTAAATATTTTTTTAAAATATTCTTCAAAACATAGGTAGATTTTTTGTTAAACGAAATTGTCCCATAGAGTTCTGGCAGATGTACAGTTTCTGTTGGGCCACCAAGTACTTGGATGGCAGAGGTGTGCAGGCAATCATCAGAGAGATCCAGGAAAGAGTGGTGTTTCACTGAATGATGCACTGTCTTCTGGATTAATACTTAGTATGTATCCAAGTTTGTGGTTGATTTTGCTTTCTTTCATGGGTCATGATCTGTTAAACTGATCCTTTGCTTTTTTGCTTCCAGTAATTTTATTCTATTCTGTAAAAGTAAGTTTCACTATTTAAGGATTTTACTGGCTGTAGGTGGCAAGGTTTTGGTAGCAAGGTGGCTGCAGGTGTGGCTTTGCCAGATGGTGCCCCCATGTTGGGTGGAGCTGCTGGAGCCAGTTCCAGCCAGCTCCAAGATGGACTCACTACTTGCCAAAGCTGAGTCAGTCATGATTTTGGTAGCATCTCTCTGATGATAGACTTATGGAGGGGAGAAAAAACTGCTGCACTACAGCAGCCAGGATTGAGGAGTGCGACTATATGAGAGAAACTGTGCTGTAGATGCCAAGGTCAATGAAGATGGAGGGGGAGGAGTTGCTTCAAGTGCCAGAGAAGACATTCCTTTGCCTCCTGTAATGAGGACCATGGTGTCAGGCAGGCTATCACCCTGCAGTGCAAGTCTGTGGTGGGACAGACACTGACCTGCAGCTCATGGAGGTCCATAGTGGAGCAGATATCCACCCTGCAGCAAGTGGAGGACCCCACTCCAAAGCAGGTGGATACCTGAAGGAGGCTGTGACCCCTTGGAAAGCCTGTGCTGGAGCAGGCTCTTGGCAGGACCTGTGGCCCTTATGGAAGAGGTTTTATGGTGGGACTTGTGACCCTGTGGAGGACCCACACTGGGACAGTCTGTTCCTGAAGGCCTACACCCTGTGGAAGGGACTCTTGCTGGAGCAGTTTGTGAAGAACTGCAACTGATGAGAGTTACTTATGTTGGAGAAGTTTGCAAGGGACTGTTTCTTGTGGGTGGGACTCCGGAGACACTGAAGCAGGGGAGATTGTAATGAGGAATGACTGGTGGATACAACATGTGATGTGTTGGCTGCAACCCCCATTGCCTGTACATCTGTGCCACTCAGGGGAGGAGTTAGGGAAACTGGCAGCAAGTCGAGGTTGCCAAACCACATAGATACAGTCCACTTTTGGTACAGCTCTGTTAGAATTACAGTCTTTGCTTTGCCCTATCTTCTCCAGCATATTTTTTTTCTAGATATTGATTATTTACACTGTTCTCCTTTTTTATTTCACTGGCTTGTTACAGTGGAGGGCTGATAGCTGTAATTAAATCAGAGGCTGCTATTTGATGCTTTGCCTGCTGTTTGATCAGTTGGGAAGGGGGAAATGTATCTAGGAGTAGAGAGCCCTCAATTACAAAATGGAAGAGCTGATTTTTGTTGTTGGGTATTGCAACCTGCTTGAACAAGTGCCAGTTTAGTCTTGCTTGTCGATTCTCAAAGTGCTCCAAATCTTTCATGATCTCAAACTGGACAGAGTAGTTACAAAGTGATACCTATTAATCTAGTTATATAGATAAAAGGCAGAAAAAATAAGATGAAGTTTTGACGTAAGTTCTATTAAATTGTCTACAGTTTCACAGCAAAATGTCTTTCAGTTGTGAACTCTTATCTCCCTCTCTTTTTGAGCATACTGTTCTACTATATTTATATACACTGCCTACTTGCATCAGAAAAGAGTTTTTCTCATAAATTTGAGACTTGACAGAATAATAGCCTTCACTACAGTTGAACCCTGCATAGTTGTTGCTACCTTCAGGATGTAGGCAGGTCAATAGATAACATTTTCCTTTGTCTCATTTTTTGTTATTATTGTGGAGTTTAAATGGATGAGTAAAACTCTACTTCACTGAAATACACATATATGTGTAGTTTAAAACACTTATTTTTGAGCTTACTGCAGATACTGCAGTGTCTGTGATCCATAGGTGTGATCCTAAGACAGATGGACCTCTTGATGGATAAGTAATTAGTTGGATGGCCACACCCAGAGAAGTTGAGGTCAATGGTTCAGTGTCCAAGTGGAGGCAAGTGATGGCTGGCGTTCCTCAGGGGTCAGTATTGGGACTGCTGCTGTTTAATGTCTTTGTTGGAATAATGGACAGTGGGATTGAGTGTATCCTCAACAAGTTTGCTGATGACACCAAGCTGTATGGTGTGGTTGACACCCTGGAGGGAGGGAGGCCATCCAGAGGGGCCTTGACAGGCTGGAGAGGTGGGCCAGTGCCCACCTCATTAAGTTCAACAAGGCCAAGTGCAGGGTCCTGCACCTGGGCTGGTGCAACCCCAGGCACAAATACAGGCTGAGGGGAGAATGGCTGGAGAGCAGTCCTGAGGAGAAGGACTTGGGGATGGTGGTAGATGAGAAGCTCGACATGAGTCACCAGTGTGTGCTGGAGCCCAGAGAGCCAAACACATCCTGGGCTGCATCAAAAGACGTGTGGCCAGCAGGGCCAGGGAGGTGATTCTGCCCCCCTGCTCTGCTCTGGTGGGATCCCACCTGGAATACTGTGTGCAGTTCTGGAGCCCTCAGCACAAGAAAGATAGAGACCTCTTGGAAAGGGTCCAGAGAGGGGCCACCAAGATAATCGAAGGCCTGGAGCACCTCTGCTATGAAGACAGGCTGAGAGAGTTGGGGCTGTTCAGCCTAGAGAAGAGAAGTCTCCAAGGAGACCTTATAGCACCTTCCAGTACCTGAAGGGGCTACAGGAAAGCTGGGGTGGAGCTTTTCATCAGAGAAGATAGTGAAAGGACAAGGGTTAATGGTTTTAAACTGAGAGAGGGGAGTTTTAGGTTAGACATCAGGAAGAAGTTCCCCTGTGAGGGTGGTGAGACACTGGAATAAGTTGCCTGGGAAGGTTGCTGATGCCTCATCCCTGGAGGTGTTTAATGCCAGGTTAGATGAGGCTTTGTGCAGCCTGGTCTAGTGGGTGGTGTCTGTGCTTACAGCAGGGAGGTTGGAACCTGATGACCTTTAGGGTCCCTTCCAACCTTAACCATTATATGATTCTATGAGGTGGAGGGGAGGGCTATGAATGGATGAGGCTGGGGGACAAGTGCTCTGCTGCAGTGCCTTTCAACATTTGAGCCTTTAATGATTACAAAGAAAAGCTTGTGATTGCAGAGTAAGGTATTTTTTCCTTCCTATTCCTGCACTAAGTAAAAAAACCCTAACAACCCAAAACAAAATGAAAAAACCCAAACAAAACTCAAAACAAAACTGTATGAAGACTAATTTTTTCCTCTGTTGGCTGTGAACACTGATATTGATGTAAACTTGGCTTTAATGGTTTAGGGAACAAGGAAGTTTTTTTTGTGGGTTTCTTTTTCCCCTCCTATGAGCCCTTTAGTAGATCTGCCTCATAAAAATCTAGAGTTAAGTGGTGGAGAAAAATAAGCCATTGCAGTGTTGTAGGTCTGCAAAGCAATTTTACATTGTTTGATTTGATGCCCTCAGATGGTCTGATGTTGGGGTAGATTATTAAGCAAAGATTTTTCTGCTTGCTAGACTTCCCTGGTTTGTGGGAAGGGAAACAACACTGTATTTCATGTTCCCTTCTACCTTCTGTATATTTACCCAAACTAGCTATGGAGAAGTTCTTTTGAGAAGTGTAAGAAAAGCACATGTTCTGCGTGACATCACATTTTCCTGTCTTTGGTACTTGTAACAGGGGGACTGTCTTCTGTAGAACATCCTTCCTTTCCTCCATTACAGTTGCTCTGCTTGGGTAACTGACCACAAGATAGGTGTACAGACAGATAGGGAGGGTGGTGTCTGTCAGACTGTCTAGATTTATAAATATATATTGCAGAAGAGGGGTGTTGTGGAATTCTTGCAGCACATATCCTGCCACTGCCATTTTCTAGTACTGGCAGCCATCTCAGTTGTAGAACACCAGTGCTAAACAATTCTTCATACATATGGAAAAGTAAAATTTGAACAAACATAACACAAATTTTGAATCACATTATGTAGTTTCTTACATTTATTAAATGCAGTTCTCTTGGTTCATTTTGGTTTTTGAAGTGTTATAATTAGATGCATGCTCAAGCTGGTAAAATTTGTGGTTTTGAGAGAATGTTGTTTATTTGATATTTAAATTTTAGTTTGGCTGTTTTGGTTTGAGATGTGAGCTGTGAGTTTAGGTACCTTAACTGACATAACTGGTTGGAGATACAACCCGACACTAATGTTGTACAGGCATTTGTTTACTGATCTGTATTTACAGTGTTCCTGTGGAAGAAGCAGGAGAGCAGCATGAGGCTGTCGTGTTTGCTGACTTTCCCATTCTGTGGAAAACCCCAGTGTGGAATTTGTAGTTGCATTTGCATTTTTTGCAATGCATCTTTGCATTGCAATACAGTTACATATTTTTATTTTTTGATGACATGAGCTAGAGTTTTATGGGATGTGTTAGATATCTGATAATCAACAGTGTAACAAAATCTTAACAACTCTGAAGCTCTGTTTAGAAGGGAAGTCTTGACATCCCACTATTATCTTTAAGACTTTTCTTCCGTATTTTTAATGGGTGATTGTAGAATCTAACTGCATCCGTGCTGAGTGGTAAGTTGTACTTCTGTTTCATGAAAACATTACAGTACATCAGTCCCTTGACCTGTTGTCATATAAATTAAGCATACTGTGAAGTACTTGGCAAGCTAGCAGCTCATAGACGAAAATCCAAGTGTGTGACTTTTTTTCATGTTTTAGTGAGAAGAGGGGTCTCACAGTTTGTGACTTTGTGTCATGCAGGGGCCATAGTATTTTTTTTTTTTTCTTCCTGTATTACTAACATACTGTCTGAAAGTTGAAGTGCAGTCTGCTAAATGTGTCTGGAAGACTTTTCTGGCATTTGGAGAAGAAAGTTTCCTGTCACCAATCCAGAAGCTGAAGTATAATTCCTGCAATTCCAAAAAAATTGAGATTAAAAAAGTACCTACTTTAATTTGGAGTGCCAGCAGCTTAAGAAAATAAATCCTTGGTGCTGTTTTGAAAAATTATGTATTTTTAGGCAAATTTCCTGAGAAAGTGAAGCTTTACATGATTGTGTTTTTTGTGTGCTCATGTTGGTCTTTCCTGAAAAATTGAGTCTGTCATCCACAGCCAGACTTGAAACTTGAGATGACATTTTGAACATGGCTGTTTCTGAATTCTGTGACAATTTTTTGCTAATTACAGGCAAGAGACCTAGACTTGTGCTCTTGCTGAGGAGAAGAGAGGCAGAACATGACTGGTATATGCTGTCAGTAATCAACTAGTCAGTTTGCACTGGTCAGGTTTAGTGTCTCCTGCTGAGTAGGAATATTGTAGAAGCCATGGAGAGTAGAGGGGAATGTTGTAGTAATGATTCAGCTTAAAGGAAGAAAGATACATTTCCATAAAGAAGGTGAAGTTTCCTTAGTTTAAGTGCCCACAGAAAGAGGTGTTAAAGTTTTCCGAACTGAATGGAGTTGCAAAAAGAGGTCACTTCTTTATCTGTGCACTTGGAAACCTTTACTGTTAACCTGTAGATACAACAGTTAGTTGACACCGTGCTGGTTCTTTTTGTTGTATTCTGTTTTTAGATGAGGAATTTCAAATTAAGGTACTTGAATATAATCATTAAAAAAAAAAAAAAGCTTTCCTATAGCTACAACTTAATAATGCTCTGTAGAGGGTGGAGTTTATTATATTAAGCAAAAATATCCCAGGATATTTGTAAAGATAGGGATAAACCGTGTTGTAAAAACACAGTTGACACTTCAGAGCTGCTTCTTCAAAATTCTCTGCTTCTCTGCAGGGTAGGGCTGTTAGCAGGTGATAGGTTGCAGGATAAATTTTGACTTCATCTTCTGGGGCTTGTTGGTATTTTAATCCCATTTAATTCCACTGCAGATTTGTTGTGTTTAAAAGAAAATATTCCTTCTCCCTTTTCTCTCTCATGTATATGTGCACACAGGCAGGTATGTATACACTTTTTTCTGTAAGTATTTAGCAGCCAGTGGAAGTTTGAGAAGCTGCCCATGTGAGTATTTTGGAAGTTGTCTTCGTTTTAAATCGACCAATTTCTGTTTCACAGTGCCTGAAAATGACAACAAAGCGGAATTTGTTCGTTCGGCTGGTGCCATGCCGTTGTCTTCGTGGAGAGGAGGAAACAGTCACTACACTTGATTATTCTCACTGCAGCCTGGAACAGGTGCCTAAGGAGATTTTTACTTTTGAAAAGACCTTGGAAGAACTCTATTTGGATGCTAATCAGATTGAAGAGCTTCCAAAGGTATGTAGGGGTGGTTTTCCTTTTAGGTCCATTTATTAACTGTTACTTCATCAGCATTATAGAAGCTGATAGTTATCTAGCTTCCCACTTAAGCTTTTGGGCTGCAGTTTGCCAAATAGTTTGAAGTAAATGCTGGTCCTAGAAGAAGCAGCCCTGGTAGAAGGAATGTTTTATGCATTCCAGCTTGACCAGTTTCCTGCATGAATTGGGATGAACCTGCTTAAGCAACTGATCAAGCCCAAAAGAAGTACACAGAAAAGGCTGGCTAATTTAGTTCTGTGTCTGCTCAAACTGACTAATTTTATTAAAATTGCAACATTATTGTGAATCTCTGATAACATATGAAGATTAGAAGAAGCAAGATTTATGGCTCATTCATATCTCTGTGCTCACAAAAGATAGCTATAACCCAAAGTATCTATTCACTTAAAGTCCTTCTTTTTCCTTCAGTACATGGCTGAAGGGACTTTCAGAAGTATCTCAGTTTACTTATGTTCAGAAACTAGAGAGCTGGAATGCTACTTTGATTGCATCTTCATTATAGGAATTAATATTTGTTGTTCTGAAATTTGAAGACAAACTGTATGCTTACTTAGCAGCACACTAGAGAAAAAAATTAACAATTAAAAAAAAATTAACAATTTTGCCAGTGAGACTTGTGAGAAGCACAGACTATTTTCCATTGCTAGGTCTTCTCTTGGTGAAATGAAAAACAAAAGTACCTAAATACGCAAATAGTACTCAAATACTTAATATGCAAAATTGTTTTGGGACAATTGTGTGCAAATCTTTACTTTCACGCAGGACAACTGTATATTTTTTAAAAGTTTGCTATAATCACTTCAAGTTTTGCTGGTTTGGTTTTTTTTGAAAGATAAATGAAACAAGGAAATAAAACAATTTCAGGATAGTAACTTGACAGTTATCAAAACCCCTGGATTCCAGTAAAACTGACTTTGAAAATCCACCCTTAGATGCTTCTGAGAAGCCATCAATGAAAATCTGAAAGTTGCATGGAGCTATTAACATATAAGTTAAAACTAGACATTTTGTAAAAATTTGTTACAGTTTAGAACTTCCACTATTTTATTCCTGTCTCTTCCCAAGCAGGTATTTCTTTACTCTGGAGTTAGTCACTTTATGTTTTAATAGCTTGCTTTTAAGGTCTTTGTATCAACTTTTGAGTTTTTTTCTGATTATTTCAGAACTTAATTCCTGTCTTTCATTTTTTACTGGAAAATAACAAAAATGAATGCTTAAAAATGAGAATAAAATACTTTTCTTGGCCAAAAAAAAAAAAGAGGAAATTTTCTGAACTGTTGGATTAAATTCCTGTTTCCCAAATCATAAGAACTAAGCAACCATCTTCCTTCCAAATTCATAATTAGCTAAAAAAATTATTTTACTAATATTGAAAGAGGAAGAGAGGCTGTACTGTAGCAATCAAATGGATGTATATTGGTGTTTTTGACTAGAAAAAGTGGCTAGTCTGCTTGGTTTTTGATTTATGTTATATGCTGTTTGATTTCATTAGTCAATTCTTATATGAAATCCACTTTTGCTACATGAATAATCTGAGAGGTGGGCAGTCTACCTACCACTTGCCCTTGGTTTAGCCCAACATTAAACTGTCCATGTGATTAGACAGACTGCTTGAACATTTATATTTTTCCTATTTCCTTTTCTTTGCTGAACTGCGGGGACCTGTAATAGCCTACATTTGCTTCATGTCAGTTTGTTGGTACATTATAGTAAGTCTTATATTTAAGACATAAGCTTTTTTTTTTCAGACTTATTTTTTTACTACCCTTTCAATTTTCAAGAAACATAAAACACCCACATATAAATTAAAACAGTGTAAAAGAAATGAAGAGAGCTTAGGGAGTAGTGAAGACATAGAAGTGTTTTTTAAATAATTTGACAGAAATTGTTATCTTAAAACTAACCATAGAATATCTTTAAGGGAAGGCCTATGATGTTTGAAATTATCCTAGCTGATTTGGAGACAGTTTTTAACTACCTATGCCTTTTTCCTAACATAACCTTTTATTTATTCTTTTAACTGTGAGAAAAGCATCTAATTAAGCCATCTCAAACAAAGGGTGTAATACTCACTAGGCCATCTGTAGCTTTCAGAAGCCTGGCTAAGACACTCCAACTCTTCCCTTGCCTTGTTATCCTGGATAGGTTGTTCTTTTCTCTGTTTTGCAACCTGTGCTTCCCTGTGTATGCCATAGCAAAACTGGTTTGGGTCTGTCTTGTTAAACTGACCTCTGAAAATGACTGTCAGTGTGTGTGTCTTTTTGCTTTATTTTATTTTATTTTATTTTATTTTATTTTATTTTATTTTATTTTATTTTATTTTATTTTATTTTATTTTATTTGCTCCAGTCTTTTCAGAACTTAAGCATACTTCAAAAATTGGTTCTTACAGTAGAGCTTCTTAATTTGGTTGATTGGCCAAGGAAGCAGCATGAGCAAAATGCAGGGAAGAGAAAGGTGGTGGTAGAAAAGGACTTTGCTTTACACGAACTGCTGGTGTGGAGTCTCAGTTTTGAAAGCGTGCTAAATCACATCTGAAAAGGCACCCCTGTTTATCCTGAGTGCCACAGCATGCATTTAAGCTGGAAAGCGAAAACTCTAGCGGATTTAGTTTTCCCTGTCACTTTGCTGTTCACTGTTCAGAAGAAATAGGAATTCTGCAGTGAAGTAACCCTTAACTAACAGTAATGAGATCTACTTAATGACTGAATATGCAAACCTTAAAAAAGAACAACAACAAAAAGAAGAATTACAAAGTCATCACAATACAAAACTCTCCTCCCGCCCATTTTTTCTTCCATATTCCTTGTACTGCATTTGATTTCACCTGATCAATTGGGGAAATTTCCAGTTATTGTAAGACTCCAGCTTATTTTTTTCAGGGGTAAGTTTTAAATAGATATTCTTGCTTGAAGTACAGAAATAAAAAAATGGCTTCAAAGCACATGAGCTCATCAGACCTCTCCTTCCCATATAATATCCCAAGTAACTTGTAACTCTACAAAGCCTTAATGATATCAATTAGTTCTAACAGGTGCATATTTTAAAGGAATTTTAAATGTCAGTAGGGAATTTAAAGCTAATTCCCTGAACTGTCCAGCGTGCTAATTTGTATCTGCTTTTGTTCTGGGGAGGTATATGCAACTGTTATGTGAATGGGCCTTGCTCAGTGGTCTGTGGTTGGAATAATGGCCTCATAACTGAGAGATGCAAGAAATTTTGGTTGAAATAAGCCCATTGCTATGATGTTGCTTGGGATTTTTTTTTTTTTAGTCATACTACATGTCCTGTGTTTGCAGGTATGTTTGAATGGTCTTATCCAACATTTTCAGGAAAGGAATATTCATCGTTAACAATTCAGATTAACCTTTTCAATTAATTTCTTACATTTATTTTGTACTACCTGTAATCTTCCTGCATGTAATTTGAGGATTTTTCTTTTGTTAAGTAATATTACTTGACCTGTTTTTTTTGGGTAAGAATCTGAAAATACCTTGCATATAGGAAGAGATCTGTCTCTGAGCTAATATTTGATTCAAATTGTAACACATGTATACAGATGAGATGATAGCTTTCTATATCCTTACATCAAACTTCTACTAGTTTTCATTGTAATTTTGTTGGGTTTTTGTGTGCTTGAGCCAGGAAGCATGGAAGGGAAAAAATATTGTCAGATATAATGAAATAATATTGAAACTTTTAGAGATGATCTATACTCAAATTCTGTGTTCCAGAACTACTTTACTTTAAAAAAAAAATGCACCTATAATTATTTTTTTTTTCTTTACTGAAGAAACTGAAATTGCCTCTGGGGTATCTACATGGCATGTCTATTATGGAAAATGTTTTGCCAGTACCATGTGTAACTACAGGTCACAATTTCTGACATACTGGAAGGAATTTGTTGTGTTAAATGTAGCTGCTGTCTTGTGACTCTTGGCAGGTTTTTGCTTGCCTAAGCATTGTAAACTTGGTAAATTTTTAATGAAACTAGTTAAATCAAGGTTTTGTAGTCAAAAACTCTAAATAGTCTGGCCTTCAAGCTGTGAGGTCAGAAGTTTAAAGGGATTAAAAACAAAAGCTACATAGAGGAAACCAAGAGAAAGTCACATTCACTTTTTTCTTTGTTTCAATAGCAACTTTTTAACTGTCAGTCTCTGCACAAGCTGAGTTTGCCAGACAATGATCTAACCACATTGCCAGCATCCATTGCAAATCTCATTAATCTCAGGGAACTGGATGTCAGCAAGAATGGTAAGTCACTTTGCTTACTATATTGGGGCGATTAATAGGCAAATCACCATTGGCTGTACAAAAACACTACTGAAAGTATAATTTCTAGAAGCTACGCAGCTAGTAAACTTAAAATTACTACTTTAAATCACTACTTAACATGAAAGATCCTCTTTTGTGGTCTAGTTGTGATATTTAATGGTATCTCTGGTTTGTACTTTCAGATTCATTACTGAAAACTGATGTTGCAAAGTATGTTCTCTCGAAATGCACATACTCAGCATTATTGTGCCTCTTTTAGTGACTTTCCTCATGTCTCACTATACTGAAGTTTGTACAAGAATTTGTAAAGTTTTGCTGAATTCTTTTGTATTTTGTTTCATATTAAAATTGTTTTCAGTTTATTTTAATGAGCTGTCTGAAAATTGTAGTAGAACTTGGCTGCTTTTCTGTCGTGCTCTGGGGGTGGTAACCTCTGTTGCATGAGGAAAAGTGTTTGGACAATGACTGGTTCACTTGTCTGAGTTGTTAGCAATCTGTCATTCTGTGTGAGTCAGCCTTTTATAAATTAAGATATTTTGTCAGCCAAGCATTGTATACATAGGGTCTTATTAGTGGTGCTGCTTTGGCAAGCTGGCAGATGTGTACAACTGTGAGGAAACAGAAATAACTTGTATTGTCATCAAACTTAGTTGTGTGGCTTGAGAGAGAAAAAATTAATCACTCTAATTGATGAGGGTATAATAGACTTGTCTTACTAATTCAAAGTGAAGAGGACCTCCTTCTGAAAATTTGAAAATAAGAATTATGTAAATATGCCAAAGATTTTTATAATATTAAATTAGGTATTTTATTCCAACAGTGGGCTAACTATGATTATGACTCCATAGTTAATTAAGTTCGGCTTTTTAAGAAAGTATTCCAGTTGTTGAGGTGTTGGCATTCTTGATTGTCCATTGAAGCCAATCTGTACTTAAACTACTACTTTATTATTTCAGCCAAATGAACGCAGCATTTAGTGTGATAAAGTGACCTGATTGTCACTGTTCTGTTCCTGGTACAAGTGGATTAATAGTCTTTCTTAAAGAACACTGGCCTTAAACTCTCATAGTGACACACAACAGAGAAAGAATCTTTTTGTCCTTGATTGAACTGTTGAAAGGATTAAGTGTTTCCAACACAAGTTCTCAATGCAGAAGACTTAAAAGCAGCAAAAGGGTATTTCAGTTCTAGTGCTAGTGAATTCCTTGGCTTGTGCACATGAATAGGCAGCTGGTCAGTTACCAGCTAGAGAGTTACTTGTCCATCCAAAATGGTGTAACCTTTAGCCAAGCCTTCAGAGAGCTGCTGAAAGAACACTTGTTTCTCTGAGGCATATAAAGAATTTAAAGAGGCAATAGCTGAACGATATGCTATCTGAGTAAACTGTGAAGCTCTATTTTCTAGGGGTTGTTTTGTTTTATTTTATTTTCAACACTTTTCAGATAAACAACAGAACACAAGCTTATTTAAACTACTGTCATGTGCCTGTTCTCAATCTTATCACAGTTTGGATAGCTTCACTGCCTTGTATTGTACATCAAAAATAGTTCTGAGGTCACATGCTTGTTTACTTGGGACATCTTGTCTCCCACTATTCCTGAGAGCACTGTACAATTAAAAAACAACAACAAATCAGGGTCTCAGTTTATCCCTATTGGTTGAGGTAAGAAATAGAGCTATTTATTCTGTAATAAATTTGGTAATTTTGATACTTCAGTTTGTTGGCTTAAATGCCTTTCCTTTTCTGTTTCCCTATGTACTATTGCAACCACAGAACATTTTTCTCTTGACAACTGCAAGCCTATTCTCTTCCTTTGTGTCTGCTTTTCTCTTGGTAAGAATTTACTGCTCAGTTTCCCACTGTCCTTGATTGTTCGGATGTCTGTCTAAAATAGGGCCAAATAGAAGGGGTTTTACTAGTTCTCTAAGACTAGCAAAACTGATCAAAATCTCTGATTCTTCATTTTTTTGTTCCATATTGAAAGGAGACATTATGGAAGCAGTGGACTTTGGAAAGCAATCCCTATACTTCCTGCATCAATTTATAGGAAATAAATTACTGGAGATTAATCACCAGTTTTAGTGCAGGATGACGAGAGATGCCAGTTCTGTTTTTCAGATTTCTGTGGTTGTGGCAAGTGAAGGTGATGGTGCCTGTATTTTTCTTATGTTATTGATATGCCTAAGTGTTGTCTTCTGATGTGAGTGGAGCTAATTCACGGAGTGCAGATGACTAGGGAAGTTTTCGTAAAGTACAGAAAGCCATCAGATATGCATGTTGCCCTCTACACTCCCAGTGTCCAGCATCTTCTGTAATTGGGCCTTCTTTAGCCAGACTGGGTAGGATTTTTGTTTAGTAGTCTTCATTTGACTCCTTCTCTATCCATGTACCTAGTCTTTCTGTGAAGTATGTTTCAAAGCATGTGCTGAGTTACAGAGTACAAGCCTTTAATGGTTGTGTGTTGTGGAGCTTACAGAAATGTTTGACAAGCATCTGGTTTGGAATACAGTATTCATGTGTGCTGAAAAGGCTATGGCATAGATGTAGCCTAAAATATCAGACTGTTGCTGTCTCTGCAGCAGGCATGGAACGGATTTTAAACTAGCTCTGCCTTTTGTCTTGGCAATAGGTGATGTATACTGTGGTGGTAGTGAATACATCAGTTGTCCTTTTATGTCCTTTTATTTTAACCTGATTGCTAAGGTTACCTTAGTATCAGAAGTAATCCACTGCTTCTTTCCAGGTACTCTTCAGCTTTGAAGCTTTTACCTGAAGCTTTGATGCCATCCTAGTCACAAAGATTAAATGATACTTGAACAAATGGTACAATAAACAAACTGCATTTCTGATCCAGAAATTACATATTCTTCATTTTAGAAAGGATTGACAGATGCCCTTTTCTCCCAGTCCTACTGTGTTACATCCTCAAGAGGAGTTGCAGCATAGAGTGTAAGACCTAAGCAGAGAAGTGTTGTATTTATGAAGCTAAAGGAAAATGTAAAGATTTTAAATACTCTATGTCTAAATTACTTTAGTAACAGTTGTACAGGAAAAAATAACATGGACCAAAAAACCCACACCACCACTCTTCACCCTGAAATCTGTTCCTTTTAGGGTTTATTAATCTTTAGGGGACAATAATTTCCTCATGGCTCTGGGATGCCAACCCTTGCCTGCATCTAGGACAACATGAAAGACTGTCAAGGCAATATAGTTAGCTTTTTTGAAGAAGAGGAAAGCTTTCATGTATGGTTTATGATGGCGTATTTAAATGGACAGAAGGGTTAGTTTTACAGAGTATTAGAATCAAGTTATCTGGAATACTGAAAAATATAGTGAGCTGGCTGCCAGGGAAATCAGGCTTTCCTGGAAGCCTGGGAAATGGGCTTGAAATCATAGAATGACAGAATGATTTGGTTTGAAAGGGACCTTAAAGATCATCTAGTTACAAACCTCATGCATGGGCAGGGACACCTCCTGCTAGACCAGGCTGCGCAGAGCCCCATCCAACCTGACCTCAAACACTTCCAGGGATGAGGCATTCACAACTTCTGCAGGAAACCTGTTCCAGTGTGTCACCACCCTCATAATGAAGAATTTCTTCCTAATGTCTAACCTAAATCTCCACTCTTCCAGTTTACAGCCATTCCCCCTTGTCCTGTTGTTACCTACCCTTATAAAAAGTCCTTCCTCATCTTTTCCATGGGCCCTGTGCAGGTACTGGAAGGCTGCTGTAAGGTCTCACTTGTGCTGTGGAGTTAGTGTTGTGATAAACACTGAGATGGTCTATTTTTCCCTGCCTTGCAGATCTTGAAAAAAAAAAAAATACTGATTTTTTAAGTTCTGTAGTGTTCAGGCCTTAGGGGGATTAAAAGGCAAGATTAGAAAATAGCTAGAAAGCCCAAAAGAAAACATGGTGTTTTGGAAGTAAGCATATCTTCAGTAGTCTGATAGATACCAAGGGATGGTTCTCTGTCACTGTGATTTTACACCAAATTTAAACATGTCAGTTTGTCAGTCTGCATTGCAAGGAATCTTCATGGTAAAATACACTACTAAACCCAAGAGAACAGTCCCTACACTCCTGCCTCCAGGCATGTCTTGCCTATAAAATTATTTAAGTAATTTTAAATAATTTTGTTAACAGATGCAAATTTAGATTAAATAAATTTTTTTTCTTCAGTGTTTTGAAATCATCTGTTGACTTGGCAAACTACCTTCAGTACATGCTGTGCCAGAAGTTGAGGAGTTGGAGGATGAGAATTCAGGAGAGTGTGTAGCCTTATGTTGCCCATCTGGTATATTTAGGAATACGTTTTTTCAAGGAGTTGAGAATTATTCATATTCAATAGGGAGACAGATCCAAGTTTTCTTTTCTACAGGGAGAAGTAAGAAGGGAATACAAAAGTAAGCCCTTGTAAATTTACTATTTCTCTGCTTATAGTGGGAGGGGGATGGAGAGGGGCAGATGGCAGCAAGAGTTTTATGTCATTCATGATAGTGAAATAATAGTAAAAGTAATTGATCTGCTGTTACTCAGTCTGTAGTTTTACTGTAATGTATCATCATATAGAGGTCAAATCATCCTAAATGTAGGCAGTTAATCTGTTCAAGCATTTATAGTGTTTTTTCTTACATAGTCTGTCTTATTAAAGTTTCTGAATAGGATCTGTCTCTGCAGAACAAAATTATCACTATGTAAGAGAGGATACAAACAGAATGGAGTTTCTATGCAGTTAAGGTCTTGAATTCTTGTGGAATTTAAGTGTATATATCTGAAATAGGCTCAATACAAATCTCTCCCTAGACTCAGTAACATGGAAGAGGCATTGCAGAAGTAATTATGGAGTTTTTAGATGTGTATTTGCATATAAAGGCAGAACCTTTACAAAAATACAGTGTCTGTATTTTTGTGAAGGAGTGTGCTTTGAGTGACAGCCATCATGAATCAATCAAAAGTGACTAGACAGACAATACTGAATTTGCAGCTCAGTGTGGTAGGTGCTGGGGAAAAAAGCAAAGCAGCTTTCCATGTTATGTTACATTTAGTTTCAGTTTGCTCTGGCAACTCAACAACACTGCGGCCATGAATTAGACATAGTTGAAAACCCACCTGAACCTTGATAATTGTCCAAGTCAGCATTATGAATTAAATGGATGACCACAACCTTCCTAGTGCTCCTCATTTTACCCTGCTCTGGCATGTTTAGGTTTATGTAAATTAGTTTGTCAGGCATGTCTTCAAGAATCAGAATTATCAGCTATTGTATTTTTCTAGAGGAAAGGCATTTAGAAGCTTAACTTGCTACTCACAAGCCTTCTCCTTTTTAATTGTGCAAGGCATATAACTAGAGCAGGCCTAGAGATACCTTACTCTAAATAATGGAGTTCTTCTGAACAGTTTGGGGATGAATGCTTGGAAGACTCTTCTGGGCTTCCTGGCATATCCTAGCTGTGCCAGTATATGTGTATAAAAGGAATAAAAAAATCCCAAACCAACAAAAAAAACCACTAAGCTTTTGTCTTGTTTTCTCTGCCTGCATAATCTCTGATAATTTAGCTGCACAAGTTATTTTTGTTGAAGAAAGTGATGAGGAGGCATTATCCATTTAAACAGATCAGGAGGCTAACATACAGTATAAAATAGGATTCATTACTGTCTGAACCTCATACAGTTGGTGTGAGTTTTTAGCTTTCAGAATAAAAACTTGTGATTTTTAATTTCACAAAAAGTCTCAAAGGAAAAATTTGAGAAATACTACACTTCAGTCAGTGTAGTGAATTCAAATATATAAAAAAGCAGTTTGAGTCTTAATGTGGCTGTTTTTTACACATGTGGACATACATTCTGCAGAAGAGCCATTTGTCTTAATTGTGAATAAATGTTTTACTACCATATAAATTTGTGTAGTTAAGCACCCATCTCGTTAACAAAATGATCACGAAATATATTGCCAATACTGTATTTTACTGAAAATCTAATTCTATTATAATAGTTATCACAGCCAGCAAGAGTATGTTTTTCTTTGAAAGTCATTAGAAATGCTTAAAAATCTCCCTGTGGAAGTATTTCCTGGTTTGGTTTTTCCTGTTTTTCAAATGGAAGCACTGTTTAACTTGTTCTTGTCGCATTTGTAGCTCAACTGACATTTTTGCATTAATCATTACACGAGCTGTACAAACATTCTATTTTCCTAAGCAAAAAAATCCTCTAAATAAAGATTCAACTTAGGTTTTTCATTTTGTAAACTTCAGAAAGGAGCCCTTGGCATAGTCATAGCTTGCAACCTTGCTAGTGACCATCATTAGAGGGAGGACAGATAGGAAAGGAAACTAAAATTTTCAGAGTTTGTAGAATTGTAGAAAAGGACTTTGTAAAGAAAAGGCAAAGAAAAGCGGAGGTAAATCTGCTTACTAAGCTGTTAGTAGGTACTTGTCAAGCAAAGTAACTTCAAAGAAAAATCAGGAAATCCAGTGGAGTTTGTTTTCAGAATTTTGTAAACATTTTGTAAGATTTTTAGATTAGCCATTTATTTGAAAGAGGTAAAAGTTTTGCTGGGAAGTGAACTTTTCTGCTTAAACAAAGTGAAGAGAGTAGGGAATGGAAAGCTATATAAAAGTATTAAAATGAATGTTTTATTATATCTGTAACAACCTTAATTATGACAGTTTTACTTCTTGAGAAAGGTAAGTTTCTTCCAAGCTTGTATTTTTGCTTTTAATAAGAGATACACAATGCCAGGCTTCTCTAATACTCATATGCAAGGAAAACCTAGTTGCAAGGAATTTTACAGTTGTGACAGAGTGCAAGAGGAGCAACTAATGTGACACAGCAGGTTTCAAAATTTTGGGGTTACCTGTTTGCAGAACTAAACAATTATATTTGCAGTAGTTGCTTCATTCTGTTGAAATTATTGATTTTTAGGGTAGGTTTTCACAAAATAAGCCAGAGGATCATAAGCTGTTTGGCAACAACATGACTACCATGTGCACAGGTATGTGCAGGCCAACCTTGAGCTGAGATGCCACTCCAGCTCTGAGCAAAAAGGTGTTACTGTTGCCCTACAGCCTGGTCAGGCATCTCATGGAAACCTGAGATCCTGGTTGATATGAAACAAGCTGCAGCGAGGGATTCTTTAGGAATTTTGGAAAGAGGAATGAAGGTTCAAAAAGAAGGATGGATGGGTCAGCATCATGCAGTGAACTGATTGGTCTCTAACACTCTGCTTACTTTGAATAATTGAAAGTGCTGCTTTTAGTTGAGGAGGTATGCAGAAATTACAAATTAAAGCAAATTGTATAAATATCTACTTAAATGTAAGCTGACACTTTAGTTTAAGCTTTAATTTTAAATTTTCAGCTTTCGTAAACAGATTTTACATGATCTTTGGAAGAGCTGTGGCATGTATTCTTGAACTCTGAAAATATTTTGATTGCCATGCTTGATCCATATTGGCTGGAAGGACAGTTGTAGCAGAGGCCTGAGTGGAAGAACAAACAAAAGCTACTCTTTTTATGGTGGAGCTGCTTTCTAGCAGGTCCTAGTAGCTGCTTGCCCAGGAGTTGACACGAGGATGAATGGGTTTGCTGACAGGAGAATATACATAATTAGATTCCTTTGATAGTTGTACAAACTGAGCCTATGTGTTTTTTTCTCTGTCCTGTATACTTGTAAGGGTGCAGGGTGGGGAGGGATGCACAGGACGTAGTTTCACTTATTTTGCAGTAAGAGGGCTTTTTGATGTGCCTGTTGTTTGAAGACTTTTTTTTTTTTTCCCACTCATTCCACACAAACTGAGACATCTAGCTGTAAACTCTTTCCCTTGGGGAAATCACCCATATGAATTCCAGAGGTCTCATATCTCACATTTGTTAGTGATTTTCTGTGCTTTTTAGGAATTGAACCATTCTTTTCTTCTTCTCCACCCTCCTCTTCCTCTCTTCCCCCCACCCCCCATTTATTTTTGCAACCCTGTTTAAAACTTTTCTATGTGAGAAAAGGTGGACCTTGATTTGGAGGCACTGCCACTGCATTGTAACAGTAGTGGTTTCAATAATTTAAGTCCGGGCATACTAGTTTTAGCATTTAATGGTGAAGAAAAAGAATACTTCCTGTACAGAGCAAGAATGGAAGAGCAAGCCCCCTCTGCAGTAGGGCTGAAACAGTGGCATACTGGGATGTCAGCTGTGGGATCCATTGCAGTGAGGGATCTTGCCAGGAACAGATGGGGCTTTCACAATTTTCTGTAAATCCGGAATTGCCAGTACTTTTTATCAGATGGAGAGAAAAAGTAATCTTAGCTTCCTCTCCTCTGCAAGTTACACTGACCCTGCTGATAGAAGGGATTGTGCTGTGCAGGGAGTAGATGAGTATAACTCCAGATGGTGATTGGCACCCCAATTATACTTAAAATTGCCTTAATCCAGTCTAAACAGAGAGATATTTGTGCACATTTGGTCTAAAGACCTGTGCCAAAACAATCATTGCTCTCTGGGGAGTTAGAGATCAAGCGAAATTCTGTATTTCAGCAGTGTTGTGTGATCCAGAACTAAGGTCGATTACCTTCAGATTTGTGGCCATTGACCTGAAATCCCTATATGACCTTTTTGGTATGTCCTTTGGGTGTGTGCCACAGCTGGTCTGGGATTGTGATTAAACACCAGTTTCTAGGTTAGGCTGGTGAGCTGGTGAGTTTTTGCCAAATAAGAGTTCCAAATGATGAATGCTTTTTGCTTTTGACTTAGTATGGACAAGAGTTTTAGATTCCTCTTCCCTACCTTACTGCCAGATTTTCCTCAACAGTCTTTCATCCCCGTGTTTTTTTTTTTTTTTTTATATAAAGTGTGGGTTTTGGTAGAAACTGCCCGGTAAGTTTAAAAGTGCCTAAAATTTGGGTAACTGGGGAGGAAGGAACAACCAAGTAAGTAGTAAAAGCTGTTATGTAAATCTCACTTCTGTGGGAAACTACAAAAAGAATTTTGCTCTCATTTCATTTTGGATCTGGTATAAATAAAGATTGCCAGCAAATAGTATTTTCTCCTGTTGTTCTCTTCAAGTGGTCATAGTCCGCAATTGTGATGGTTTGATTTTTTTTTTTAAGTGTGATCTGTAAATCAATTACAACATTGAAATGAGTCGGGGGTGTTGTTATTATGTGAAGTAGGAAATGGCAGGATTCATAACCTGTCCGTATTACGCTTTCCAAGAAAAGTGAGTTAAGGCCACAACAGTCTAGATAACCCTCGAGTAAGATGTTGCACTGACTTCTATAATTCTTGAATATCAGTGGAAAAAGGAAGCAGTAAAAAACCTGAAAGAAAAATGGGATTTAGAAAGGAATGGGAATCTCAATTTGCAGTGCTCATTTGATGTAGCTGTTCATAGGGAGTGGGGATGGGTATCAAATGGATTAATTAACGCAGTGTTACAAAATGAGTAGAGAAATATGTGGTCATGGAGACTCTTGAGATTTGCTGAGCTTCCTTAGCAAGGAAGAAGTTTCAGGACACTAAGGATAGATGGAAGGCAGAAAAACAAGAATAGATGCTGTTATAAAGTGCTGTTTACAGCCTTTTTCCTTCTCTCATATATTCTTCCAGTGTCTCTCTACCTTCTCAATTATTCTTCTTTGTTATTTGCTTTTTGAACTTGCTTCCTTGGTGGGAGAACTGGAAGAATACTAATCCAACAGAAGCTACATATCTCTAGCATACAGGAGGAATTTAGCTAAGGAGAAGTGGGTGTCTGAAGGTTATTGTATAGCCAAGTAGTAAATGCAACTTCCTGTCACATGGTAGGGAGGAGGAGGAATCTAATTTTTTTTTTTCTATGTTATAAATGTGTACTACAAACATGAGTTATTTTCCATGCTGTTGTTTGCAATTTACTGCTCTTTTGAATGATGGCTGCCACTTATTCATACTGAAGTATTGTGTGAGATTTGTAAAAACTGTGTTTATTTTGGCAATCCTGGCTCTAAGAAGAAAAATTAAATTGGGCTCTCCTTAATTGTTAGCTTTCTCATATTAGTTGATTTTCTGTTGTTAAAACTGTTGCTGCCTCTTGCCAAAGGCATGGTCAAACAGGAGACTACTGTAGAGTCCTCCTGTTATGTACAAAAGCATGCTGATTTAACATGTCTGTATTTGGACAGCTAATATTTTGTTTGGCTGTTCTTTTGAGAATAAGTTCACACTGACATTCTCCTCTTGAGCAGATGTGCTGCGTGTTTTGTTTTCCACATAGTTATTGCAGATGTAAGTCTTCTGTGCTTCACTGAATTCTTGACACAGGCAGTGGAAACCTTCCTGCTATTGAAAAATTAGCCTTAACATGTTAGACCAGAGGAATCTTTCAACTAAGAACCAAGTCAAGGCCAGTAGCATCACCATCTCTCAGAAAAACAAAACTTAGTCTTTTAGTGTTATTCAAATGGCAAAACTGATGGCACAGAGTGAGTCTGAAACACAGCTCTGCGTCCAAGGGAGGAGCTTAACAGTGGTTTACTCTGGGTGATGTAGACTCTTATTTTGAGATGCTAAAGTTATATGGTCAGCAGTAAGTAGGTCTTTATGTACTTTTTAGACAGTAAGACCACTTCATACAGATCATCCATAACTGCCTCTATAAGAGGCCTCTTAAGTGCTAGTTTTTCATTCAGCTGCCATAGCTCAGGATACTGTGTTAAGATGTTTCCATCTGTATGTTTGGGTATTCTTTGGTGAAAGAGGCTTCTTGCTACAAATGGAGTTAAGATAATGTATATATTTAAGATCATTATATGACAGCAATAGGTGAGATACATTTCTAGTCTTTCTATGGTAGTTTTCTCATTTTTCTTTAAACCCACCTTTGGACTTGCAAATTTCACTACGGCTTTCCAGAAATGAAGCTTCATTTCATCGTAAGTATTGCCTTTTTAGTTTTTACTTTGAATGGCAAGAGTGATAAAGTGAATTGAATCAGTATCCCCTGTCTTCTGCTTCAGCTCCATTCACAGCCCTACTAAGCTTCCTAAGGCTGAAGCTATATGTATATAGCTGTGTTTTTATTTGCACATGGGCCTATATATGAACATGCATTGTAGTAAACAAGAAGTGTCAGAAATGTTGGCCGGTATCGTTGATGATTCAATTCCTCATGGTCTCCTCTGCTTCTGTGTTTTACTGTTCTCAAGTTCATCAAGCTCTTTCCTAAAGGGATCCATGATATTTAGAGGTATTTAAACACCTGGATTAGCTTTGTGGCTTAGTATGCCAGAGTACACCACCCATTACGAGTGAAAAGTAATAGCTTCAACCATTTAGTATGACAAACAAGCTCCTGTCAAGAAAGACCTAAAAGGTTTTGACAAAAACAGGGTTTCTGCTTAAGTGGAATTTCTGGAAAAGTCAGCATAGTGATTCTGCCACTCAGCATCACCAATTGACTTAAAGTGAAAGTTTGTGTTTTGTGACTGCTTTTCTTGTCAGGTGGCATTGCTATCTTGAGTCCTAATATACCAAGTCAAACTTGTTACTGCACGTAGATCCAAACTCTCAGGTAGCATCAGAAATTGTTAATTTCTAATGTAAGTAAAAATACTACTTAGCAGTTGATGCTTTGCCATGTTTTTCCTGCTTTGCTATTCTCAGAACAGATACATGGAGAAATACAACCAAGGCTCACCTGTCAATCTAAAATAGAAGATAAACTGCTCTTGCTTTTCTCTCTGCAGCTGGACTGTATGAGACTTAATGTGGCTTGGAGCAGCATGAAATCTCTCATTCTTACTAGCCTAAAAGTGAGAACCCACAGAGTACAGTTCCTTCTTAGTGGTCTTGTTCCCTGGGTTCAGGCCACCTCTCTCCACACACCTGTTGAAGCACTCGAAACATGGACACAATTACATGCATTACTTGAAAGACAGCCATAATTTCTATTACCTAAAAAAACCCGTTTTAAATTACCTTTATTTTACTATCATATTGTTTTTCTTGAATTCAGCAGGAAGGATTGTAGTATGAATGGTGGTTATTCTTAAAACAAGTTTATTTAATATAAAAATACTTGTCCCAGTCTACAAGACTAGTGCAGTGGTACACTGCAAAAACAACTGCAGTTGTAACCATGGTTTTATTTGTTTTCATGGAATACTAAAAACACAGGTGGAAGTCTTGTTAGAATGAATCAGTACTGATTTCCTATTGACTTAGTGGATACCTGTCTTCTGGCCTCAGTGCAGGTTTTGTCAATTTTTGACATCCAAATTTGGCAAATATATGTGGGTTGCAAATGCAGTGGTATTTCTGGAGAGAACTTTGGAAGCAGAGGAAGTTCCTTATTGTTTTAATTTTCAGGCATAAGTGCGTTGCAGCAGTTTTGTCCTTCTCTATAAATAATACGAAGCTAACAGCGAGCCTCTGTCACATTTTGGGATATCTACTCAGAACTGTGAGTGCTTCAACGTTTGAAGCCTTACCATTTCACCTGTTGTAGAAGCCATGAATTTGACAAACATGTCCGGTTGGAAACTATTCTACCATGTGTATGAATACCCCTTTAAAAAAAAAAAAAAAAAAAAAAAAAATATATATATATATTGGGACTGAGAGCTTGATGTTAAGCATGTTAAAAAGTACAAATACTTTAGTATTTGGTAATGAGCAGTAGGAATTGTTAGTGTATTGTATTTCTATAATGCTGCTTCATGAGCTAACTGCTCAGGTGCAGGGAGTAGAATAGTTAAAATATATTTTTATATGTATACCAGAGAACTAGTCCACTGGCTGCTAAATGAATGAAAGTTTTTATGGCTACCAGTTTTATGTGCATAATTTTAAAACCTGTGATGGAATTCAGTAATTTGAGACTATTTCCCTACCTCTCCCTGTATCTTGCAGGCATACAGGAGTTTCCAGAAAATATAAAAAATTGTAAAGTCTTGACAGTTGTTGAGGCCAGCGTAAATCCGATTTCAAAGTAAGTTTGTAATTTTTTTGATGTTCTATGTTTTTTGCAAACACTGCTGAGTCTCAAACTAGCCCCAGACTTGCCCCAAACATCGGAGGCCAGGAGCAGAGTTAACTGGGAAGTATCTTCATTAACCTCATTGCACTGTGATGCAGCATATCTATGTCACTAAAGTATTTTCCCCAATATAATAAGATACATGTGCAATCCTGCATATTTATACCATATAGCTTTCTCAGCTTTTTAAAGTCCATCACTTCTCTGTGAGCACAGAGAAATATGCAAAGAGTTTTCTTTCTTAATAACTCATTTTACTCTGAAGCCTTTGCCACTGTTTTTCAAACTTGGCTGTGCGAATGGATTTACTTATCACCTTCTGTAATGAGAAAATTAATTTGCCAGAAGTAGCACTGCCAGACATACAAGCTTTGGGCAATTTAGCTATTCTGGGTAAAAAAGGTGTTGCATAGGTTTTAGTTTATCTTATTGTCTCTAATGAATACCTCCTCCACATTAGCTGTCAGGAAATCAGAAATATGTAGCAGGACTACACTTGTTTGTAGATTTTATTGTGTGTAGATATGGTTTTCGATACTTAAAAATAATTTTGAAACAAATCTTACAGAGAGCAAATATCTAGTGCAATTTTGTAGAAATTCTGGAACCACCTTAATTTTAGGGTTAGTAGGACCTTAATACTGTACTGTTGTTTAAGAAAATGCTACTTAATGCCCTGAATATAATTGAAACAAAGGCACTACATTATTTTATTTCTATATAGGCTTCCAGATGGATTTTCCCAACTGTTAAACCTGACACAGCTGTACCTGAATGATGCTTTTCTTGAGTTTTTGCCAGCTAATTTTGGCAGGTAAGTTGAATTTGAAACTTAGTGTTTACATTTAGTTTTAAATCTATTCAGAGCAGCTTCTGCTGCTGCTCAAGCAAAGCGTAAACTGGAGATGGGGAGTAAGTGTACATTACCAATCCATTTATTCCATATACTAGTTACAGAAAAAAAACCAACCTGGATCAGTATTACCATTTTTCAATTGAGCTTTTGAAGGACAGACAGAATGCTCATAAAGAGCCATGAAATAAAACTCATTTACATACATGCTTTTTTTACAACACAAGTCTGGTAAGTATGGGAGACTAGTATTTCTGAAATATGAGTTGTTTATAATTTAGTAATTGGAATGAAGCAAATAATCACAAGTAATTCTACTTGTCCTCTCCTGGATGCAGAGATTCCTTCATGCACATCTGTAATTCTCAAGTGCCTTTTGTCAGGAATCTTTCTGAAAGACTTGGCATATTTACAGTGTGCTGACTAAGCAAAATTTTTGCACATAATAAATACACAACAAATACATAGCTCTTTGAAATTTATTAAGTCATGTGAGCAGAAGTGAAAAAATAATATTGTTAACTTGCTAATACTCTTCTCCTTAACATGCTGATTTAGCCATTTCTGCTTTCCCCCCTGTCTTCACTCATATTTCATGCTCTCTCTTCTTAGATTGTCACTCTCCTGCCCCATCCCATGCCCAGCAATCCTCTCTTTCAGGAAATAGAGCTGTTAATCACCAGGCCTATTGCTGTGTGAAAGCAATTGACTTAGGCTATATGGTTATAGTTAGGTCAACACAGTTTACAGAGATTAGAAATACCCTCAAATAGAGTGCCTGAGAAATCTGACAGACCAGGAGATGTGCAATGAAAGATGAGCACAAGTGCAGTCCTTTAGTGACCATTACTTTATTAGTCATCTGTGTTTGGAGTTGCTGGCCTGTTCTTCTCTGTCCAGTTATTAGTCATTCCCTTATAAATTATTAAAAAGCGCCAGATCTGTTACACACTCAGCAACAAAAAAGGTGCTTATAATGCAGGAGCATTGCTTATCATGCTTGTTTCTAATACACAAAGTTTGCATTTCAAAAGTATTCATTAAGATTGAAGAAGAAATATATGGGAGCTGCTTAAGTCTTCACTTATCATTTTAATGATTGCCTATACATGTGTTCTGTTCTGTTTTTTGACAATCTAACGAAGTGGCAAGTTTTCCGTAGTAAAAAACAGGCACTACAGATTAAATGGGAGATTTCACATTGACGCATTTGGTTTTATAAGTAGCTTATTTTACACACAGTTTAAAAAAGCTTCATTATCATTTTTGCTTTGTCACTGTCCACTTCTGTAATTCTTAATGGTTAGGGTAATTGTGAAGTCATTAATTACTAACAGCTTAAGAATGAATCAAGTTGCTGAATGCAACTTGAAAGCTAATTCTCCAGTGTAGTGTTTCTCTCAATAGCTATGAAGAATTCAGCATTGGTATTTAAAAATAGTGACTTGCAGCATCGTAGCTTGTAGCTGGGAGAATGAATTGGTAAAATGTCCTTTCAAAGTAGGATTAAGACCTAAAGGGTTCAGTATTTCTTTTCTGTAAGTTGTTGGACTGTTTTGCCACCCCGTAACTTTTCAACCAGGTGTAAGCACTTACTAGTGCAGACTTTTTTTTAACTTGTGCTTCAGAATTTTTACAAAAAAACAAAAAAGCTCTGATAAAAGCTTTTTGGATATTGATTTTTGGTTATTCCCATAAAGGACAAGCCTTCAGCTTCTTCCAGTTTGGTGCATTATTTGTTTTGTATATGGCCTTATAGCTATTACTTTTCATTACATGGGAACACATGAAGTGAGTTCTGTTGCCTGCTCTAATGGGCAACTATAAGCAATAATGCCTCTTAAAAACTAAGCCAATGGTATATTACAGCTAGTAATGTTTTTATGGTGTTACAGTTTCTGTTCAAGCAGTTCATGTTAGAAACCTGATTTCCAACACCACTTTCTCTCTGACTGTTTGTTCCACAGTTTAATTCTCTCACCTACTGTTTTTACAGTGTTCTCATATCCGTCTTTAGTTCATTAAACAAACAAAAAAATTGTTTCTCTCTGTTATGGCAAGTTTTCTTTTGTGCCTGATTACATTAATGTACCTTGGAGTGAGTTTCAGTTTGAATTAATCTTCTTTTTGACAGAAGATGATGATACATGCAGCTATATTTATAATTCAAATTGAGATCTCTTAATGGTTTTTACAGTGTCATGGTTATCTTCTTGTTGCTCTAGGAAATGTCTGTGGATATGCTGCAGTGTTCTACTACCCTTTTTGCAGTTGCTTGGTGTAATTTCCCACATGTTCAACTAATGCATAGGACAGCTCAGTTAGAAATGACTGATGATTCTACAAGGACTTAGTGCTATGGCATCTTGTCCCTTTTCTCATTTTTTAGTCCTTAGAGTTGTACAGGTTTTATTCCCTGCTGTGCCCTAATAATTAACTGTTGTCTCTGTCTGCCATTTGTGGCATCAGCCAACTTAAACATTTTTTTCTATCCTTTAAGATTGCTGGTAAAAAAATACTGAACAGGTTAGTTCCAGAACGGGTCTTTGATTAGTCAGTAACATTCAACCTGAATATTAGGAAAGAAAACATTGTGTAATGCAAACAAATTTTAGTATGTCCATGCAGCATTTTATTACATTACCTCTGTTCTTTATTCTTGCCTTAAAAATTTGTGTTAAGGCTTTGCATACTATTGAGGTCATGATGATCTGATCTTTTTCCCCTCTTCTTTACATAGTTTCTATCCTTCACTGTTGTATTGGCACAGACTGTTAGACTTATTAAAAATCAACAGACTTTTGATTAAATGTGCCAGTTCCATTGGAATTCTGAGGTGATAAAGTGGATTTTTTTCCCCTCCACTTTTTGTGCACACACTTTGAATGCATTGATATTGGCACAGATCCCAGACTTAGCCATGCCAGTGGACAGAAATCTGGAAATTGCTCAAGCTTGCCTAAGAAAACTGTATCTGATATATCTAAACATGTCATGTGTATTTACATTTAAATATACAAATATATGAGCAGAGCATTCTAAACTTGAAGCTCACTGCATGCTGATTTTCAGGCAGAGCTTTAAATAGGAAATGTTATTTCCTTATAGTTATTTAAGATAAGCTAAGAATTTACCTTCAGTGCCATTCTTAAAAGTATGAGAAAGTTGTCTGTAAGTACTGACTGCTTCCAAAGACTTTTCACTGGGTTGTTGCAATGAATTTACTTCTAATCCGCTTTCTCAACAATTTGTCAGTAGTATTTGCAGTAGTAGATATTTTTAGTGGTATCTATGTTGGAATAATTTTTTAAATAAGGGTACTGTGATAAAAAAATTTGAGACTTAATTTAGTTACATATCCACAATTTATCTGAAATTCTGGCAAATGCAACCTGTCATAGGATACCTAAATTTCAGTCCTCTTGTCTTTATATTTTAGTTATGATTTTAAAAGAAATAATTCTGCATTAACAAAACTGCAGAGGAGGTGAAAAATAGAGAACATCTCTCTCTGAAATATTCTTAGCTTCTCAAGGAATGATTACTGTTGAACAGCAATTTTCTGGGTATACCTGCTATATAGTTTTTTTACATTTCTTTCAGATTGCGTAATTAAAGAAATCAGATTTAGGAAGAATATTGACCTTATGCTGGCAAGGTGTTAATGCAGAGATTTTCTTTTACTTAAAAGTTGAGCTACATTTTAAAAGCAGGCTAAGTTGTTAACATTAAACAAAAATACTTAAACAATAATTTTGTTGAGACCATTACACCACATATACTAAAAATTGAGTAGTACTCTGCTACAGCCTTTTGTTTAGGTGATGTGTAAATATTTCTGTGGTTGTGGGTTTTTCAAGCTGAGAAGTGTATTTCCATTGAATCTATTTAGTCTTATGTGGATGCAGAAGATGGGCTGTCCTCCACATCATGACAAATATTTGTGACAGAATGGCACAGGAAATAGATATTCTACCACTACGACTTTTTAATTTTCCTATAGTGTAGGTGGGCTAGTTCTGTGTCTGTATTTCTTTTCCAGCTTGAACTCCAGTTTTTCGATATAGCAGTTCATACGCTTAGCATGGCTGTTTCACATCAGCAATTTAAAGAGAAGGTATGCTGAGTATTTGATGGGTATTATTAAATTAAACTTGAATTACAGAATCACAGAATCACAGAATTGCTGGAGTTGGAAGGGACCTCTAGAGATCCTCTAGTCCAAGTCTTCCACTGAAATAGGAATACCTGGAGCACATTCCACAAGGCTGCATCCAGGTGGGTTTGGAATATCTCCAGAGATGGAGACTCCACAACCTTCCTGGGCAGCCTGTCCCAGGGCTCTGTCACCCTCACCGTAAAAAAGTTTTTCCTTATATTTAAATGGAACTTCCCATGTTCAGCTTGTGCCTGTTGCCCCTTGTTCTGACACTGGGCACTACTGGGTAGAGCCTGGCTCCATCTTCCTTGCACCCACCCTTTAGATACTTAAGTACATTGATAAAGTCTCCCCTCAGCCTTCTCATCTCCAGGCTAAAGAGTCCCAGCTCTCAGCCTTTCCTCAGAGATGCTCCAATCCCCAAGTCATCTTTTGTCACCCTCCTTTGGACTCTCTCCAGTAACTCCCTGTCTCTCCTGAACTGGGGAGCCCAGAACTGGATGTGGCCTCACCAGGACAGAGTGGACCCATGCAATAACAGAAAAAGTGAAAGTTGCTTCGATCCAGTATTTCCCATCAATTACTGGAAGAAAACTACTGGTTTAGACACAGTCTGTCTCTCCCAGTCAGGAGAGCTTCAAAGTGTTTCCCTAGTACCCTCTGTGTAGCTCTACACAGATGAAATTTTGTATTTGTGTATCTAATTTCTTTGAGTTAGTTGAAGAAAAAGTAGAACATGAAGCAAGGTCACAAAGCTGTGAACCTTTCTATCGCCAAAGGCAATCTTTAAGTTCACAGAATTAGCTTATTATAAGTGGGATGCAGTCAGTTCTGGCTAAAGTTAACATGGTGCAGGCATGCACATAAATAGTTTAGCATGTGAAGGATGACTTGCTTCTAGTGCTTACAACTGAGAAATTTCGCTGCATGCATGTGTTTTAAAGAAAAACTACAAACTGTGTTGCTGTTTTTCCTGTAATCAAAGCAAAACATCAAATGAAGTCTAATGCAATATTTGATTGTTCTGGGGTCCAGAAGTCCAAGACCAAAATGACCATTCAAATCTGAGGGCGCTTAAACACGTTCTGTTTTGTTACAAATTGGTATTTCAGGATGCAGGTGGGATAAGAAGGCTGGGAAGGCCTTTCCATTAATGTCCTAGAATTGATCTTGGTTATTACTTGAAATAAATAAAATCACATAAAAGAGAACAAAAGAGACACACACAAAAAATCAGAGCTTACAGTGAAGCAACAAGAATTAGAGAAAAAAACATGTCCCAGTTAGAGAAAAACACATCCCAAATAGCCAACAGCCTTTCCTTGAGATGGGCCTTCAAACAGATGAGAGGAATGGAAAGGAGTACTCCCTACAATGTATCTTGTTTATAGCCTTGAGCACTAGGTAGACACTGAGTAAAAAGATTCACCCTATTAGCATACATTACATTATTAATGTACTAATACCATACTAAAATACCCACCCATAGACTAGAGGGACCTCTACCAACAAAAAGTCCCCTACTCTTTGAGCATGTGTAGTGAAATTTTTGGCATGTGTAGTGACATTTTTAAGCATTGCCACTTTAAATAGAAGCGAGGAACTAGTTAGCCAATCATGCAAGTGACAGAATACGATTACAGATAAAGTTATTTTTCATGTTTCTGTGTATTAAACTAGCACTTGCATTTTGGGAAACTGAGCTTACTATGTGGAATACCACCCTGCTCCCTTTTCTGCACAGACTGGATATTAAAGCAAGTATCCTGACTCTGTGTGTGGATCTGCTTTTTTGCGCTCTGGGTGGAGGACACTGCTTTTGGGACAGTAGATTGATAGCAGTGATACTACCATGAACTGGATTTTTATAGGGTGTTCTTTCAGCATGGTGAGGGTGTTGTTTTTTTCTCTGAGACATTGGGGAGAGGTGGTTCCCCTCCAGCAGTTGCTACCAGATGGCAAGTACTGCTTGCAGTGCTTGGCTATGTTCACCTCTCCTGTGTTTCAAGGTGACTGTTATATTCTTAGGTTATTGATAGGCATGGCAGATTGCTACTTACAGATGCATAAAAAAATGAGCGAATTGCTAGAGGAAAAGTAAATTCTGTTTTCAGCTTTCTATTTTTACTGTAAGTATAGTTCTTACTACTTAATTAAAATTAGGGGGTTTTTTTCTGTCCTTAAAATGTACTCCATTAAGCACCTCCAGGAAAGACTGATCTGTTCACTAGGCCCTTTTTGAGTCAGGGAGCTTAATGCCCTTTTGTGTTTTCTGAGAGCTGTTACTGGGTCACATACAGAACTCGTCTTTATGATCCTATCTGCATTTAAACCAAACTCAGTTTCTGCATTTCATTTATCAAAGACATATTCTTGTTACTGCTGTCCTGATTAAAAAAAAATAATTCCACTGGAAGTGGTGCATTGCTTGAATGTCAAAACTGCTTTGAACTTATCTTGGCCAACTATTTGAGTTTGGGATTTAGAGGTAGTTTATCCTGTGACCAAGGATTTTCTGAAATAAAGGTCAAACTGCCTTCTAACAGAAATATCAAAATGGATTAAGAAGCTGACTAGAAAGACAATGTGGAAGGAAATCAAAGATTAATTTTAAAGGTTGGTTTTATCATGGGGAAGATCATAGGTATTCCTCTGGTGAGGCTTTCATATAAAAGAGTTTGATATGTTGCCAGTATTTGATGTTCAGCATCTTAACTTGTGCAGACTGTTCCTACCTTTCTTCTGTTACTTCCTGTGTACTTCTGTGTATAATGATAATATGTACCCTTAATGAATCCAGTGAGTGCTTTAAAATCTTTAGGTTGAAAGCAAACAAATATGTTTACGCAGTTGTAGTAAAGCCGGCAGGTTCTAGTTTGTTTGCAGTTTTACCAAAACCAATCCCCAGTGAATAAATTAATTTAAAATAACATGCAGATTTTTGCACAAAACATTGTTTTTTACAGAAGGAAATGTTTCAAACTTGTAGCTCTTTGTCTGAAATTAAGCAGTATATCTTAAGTTCAGAGATTGCTTTTATCCTAGAGTATATTTTGATAATTTGTTATGCCTTTCTCTTACAGATTAACTAAACTCCAGATACTGGAACTCAGAGAAAACCAGTTAAAAATATTGCCAAAGTGAGTATGGATGACATATATTTAAAATACTTGGGAGGGGTTTATTCCATAGTTATACTAATAATGTAGTGCATAATGAAAAGTAAAACATAGATAATGTGTAACTGAGTAACTGGACAAAGTTGTCACGAGGAACTTGCTCTTCATACTGCTGAAATTATATCTTGCTTCATACTGACTGGTCTGCCTATTCAGAAATTTGCCTATTTGGAGATCTGTTTGGTGGTTGGTTGGGTTTTTTTTCTGCTCCTGTCCAGCTCTGCAGATTTCTAATCCACCTGTGGAGCTTTTAAATCAGCATGTGGGCCCCTCAGGATGATCATTCCAAGATGTCCGATGTTTCTTGCACACTGTATTGTGTAGGGGCCCAGATGCCAGTGTGGGTCTGGTTCTGAAGACGAGTGTCTCAGACTAAGGTGTTGCTTGAGGGATGAAGAAAGTAACAACATGGTTACCATGTTGCATGGAATCTGTTACACCCTGTCTGTTGTGTGGTGCAACAGTCTTGTTGAACATAATGGCAGCATATTCTTCAGATGTGTTTTCTGCAACAGTAAAATAGTTCTGGAAATTCTTACAACATTTGTTTTAACAGTAAACCCAATTGAATGTGTCATAAAACCTAGCATTGTTCTGACTTGCAGTTCTTACTCATTTAATCAAGAGAGCTCAGGCTGATGTTCTTGCACTTCCTGCTGTTTCTATGAGGCAGAGCAATGCTCTGAATTTTCTGACTTGGACCCTTGAAGGTCTGAGAGGGTTAACAGAGGTATAAAATGTCAATGAAGAAAAAGAGATAACAAAGGTAGGATGTGAGTAACAAGCTGTAGAGTCCTGAATATGTTGTGGTGCACTGTAGAAGGGGCCTTCCTCTGGCAACAGAAACTGGTGAAGATATGTACTGGTTTTGGTGGATGCAAGATGTCTTGGTGGAGAAGAGAAAGAGCTAACAATTGATTATTCAGTCTGTCCAGCTTTTATGCTATCAGAGACTTGCATGCAATAGGCTACAGTGTGAATTGCGAGACCTTCAAGTACAACAGCCAGTTTTCTTAGCAGCTGTATAATTAGTGACTAATTCAATGCCTAAGACATGATCAAGGAGTAGGTTCTGCTGGAATTCCTGGTTTGTGTGCCTAGGTATTGTACTGAATCTACTGTATAAAGATGCCAGAACTCATATCTGGAATGAAATGTATATCATCAGAGACTGCAAATTCAAATCTTGCGAGTGTGAAACATTCTGCTCGTTCATGTAATATAAATATTTTCTATCCTACTTTGTTCTTTCTGCTGTCACAGATTTTCTGTAGAAAAAAAAGAGGACATGTAATTTGAGTTAGTAGCTCCGTAAGTTAAGTTACTGCTGAGAAGCAGTGGTTATCATTAAAACTTAAAGCAGATACAGATTTTGTTTAAAAAATTACCCTGATGTTAATTGTCATAATTAACACTGATAGCATGAATTACATGAGATATTTTAGAAGGAGTAGTCTACAAGGGTCTCTTGTCATAAGGGACATTTAAACAAATGCTGTAATATGTTTAAACTAAACACAGCTTCTGTTGGAGTTGCTGGGAGCATTTTGTTGACCGGTATTTTCAGGATTTCATCTTTGTTGAACAACTAAACAACAACTGTCATGAAGATGTCCTGCAGCATCTCCATACAGTACATGCTGAGCTCTCACCTTTATTATTCTCTTGTTGTTAAGGGAGATTAAAGCTATCAAAACAATTTTAATTTTTTTTTTTTTTTTTTAAATCACATTAATACACATTTTGCCACAGTGAGGCACTGGAAACGTGTATTGTTTATGTCTCATGTACATTGGGGATAAAAATTGATTGTGGTCTCTTGTCTATAGTATGCATCAGGTGCATATGCCCCTTGGGATAATACAACCATGAAGCAGGTGACCTGGCCAACAAAGGCATCCATGGCCTGGCTTTAACTATTATGTTAGAACAGAAGCTGATGTGAAATTCAAACTTAACACAGTTTTCCAGACCTGAGCATGTGTTTTAAAAAGAACTTTAAAGAGCATAAAAAATCCAAAGGATGTTTGGTTTTTTTTAAGCTAATAAAACTTAACATGCTAATATTTTTGCTATAGAATGCAACTCTCTTTTCTTGTTTCCTCTGACACTCTCACCTTTTAAATATTTTCATATTGTCATGATTTAGGCCCAGCTAGCAACAAAGAATCATGTGTCTGCTTGCTCACCCTTCCCTATGCTATGGGATGGGGAGGAGAAAATCCAACTAGAATCTTGTGGGTCGAGACAAGGACAGGGAGGGTTCACCCACCTGTTATGGTCACAGGCAAAACAGATTCACCTTGGGAATGAAATACATTTCATTTATTGCCAATCAAGTCAGAGTAAGACAAAGAGAAAACAAAACCAGATCTTAAATACCTCATCCAACCTTCTCCCTTCTTCCCAGGCACAAACTGTTTTGCTCCCTATTGCTCTACCTCCTCCCTCCCCAGGGCACAGGGGGACGGAAACAGGGCTCACACTCGTCACATGTTGTTTCCGCCTCTCTTTCCTCCTTATGGGGAGAACTCCTCACACTCTTCACCTGCTCCAGTGTGGGATCTCTCCTACTGCAGAGAGTCCTTCACAAACTCCCCCAACATGAGTCCCTCTCTTGAAGTTCAGTCCTTCAAGAAGAGATTTCTGCAGTGCAGGCTTCCTATGGAGTGAGAGCCTGCTTCGGCAACCGTCACCTCCCCTGGTGTGGGGTCCTCTGTGGCTACAGGTCCACATCTGATCCACCATGGTCCTTCACAGGCTGGACGTCCATATCTGCTCCACTGTGGTCCCTTATGGTCTGCAGGTCCATATCTCTTCTACTGTTGTTCTTCCTGGGCTGCTCCACCATGCTTCTCCTTGGCTTGCTGGAGGACAGCTGCCATCTGCAGGGGAACTTCTGCTCGGGCATCTCCTCCCCCTCTTTCCTCACTGACCTTGGTGTCTCTTCTCAGGTATTGCTCTCACCTCGCCCTCTCCTCTGCTGGTCATATAGCAGTGTCTTTTTTCTCAAATGCATTAATCACAGTGGTGCATCCACTGTTGCTAATGGGCTCAGCTAGGAATAGATAGGAATAGATTTTGAAGCTGGGGGAGTTTCCAGCAGCTTCTCACAGGAGCTACCCTGTGACCCCTCCCCCACTACCAGTATGCCCCAAGACACATTTACAGCCAGTTACTTCATATTTGTAATGAGAAATATATTTGGATTAATTTCTACAAAGTCAGCCTTCTTGCTGAATTGAGCATGCACATAATTTTTAACACTAAAGCATGAAGCACTTGAAAGACTGTTAATCAAAATGGGTAATTAATGCCAAGACACTAAATCAACCTTGCTTTGTGCCAAATGTATAATTTTGCTTGGAGCTTATCCACAGCCAGAGATTGCAAAACTGGCAGTATTATAATGGAAAGCAGCTCAATGAAAATATTCCTTCTGAAAGGAAATAAAAAATATGCAGAGACTATTTTAGAGGCATTTATCTGGTAGGTTGCTGAAAGTTGGGAAAATGGTCCAGTGGAAATATAAAAAGTTGGGGTTTTGTGGGTTTTTTTAAACTTCAGTCTTGCCTAATTATCAATAGAATGAGTAAATTTTTTTAGAGAAGCAGGTCATTTCAGAATGTAATTATGACGAGGCAGGGCCCAATCTTGCTACCACACACAGCTCTTCAATTGTATGCTACTTGTAGTAATCTTTGGTGTTGACTTCAGTGAAGCTGACTCTTTACAGCATCAGAATCTGAGGCATACTTTAGGCTACGTGATCCTTTAGTGTTGGATTGATTGGCCAGTAAGTTCAATAATATGGAATATGAAACAGATTTTTTCAGTTTATAGAAGGGATTACATAGTGTCCTGCCTATGACAGAAACAGATATAACTTGGTGATCTAGTCTTTTTTGTTTCCAGTCATGTGTTCTGTCTTCGGCATTGAATTTTTCCTGTTAATTTAAAATTATTGGAAGCTTTATTTGCATTTTGATTGAATGTATAGTTGCTCTATAAACAATAAAGAAAAGCAAAGGTATTAGTTATAGAATAGCTAAAAGTGCTACAGATCAGGTGGGCTCTAAGGAAGGGGAGGAAAACAACTGGGGCCCTGGATTGCAAACACATTTGTGTATGTTTTACAGTTGAGTTGATGTGTTTACTAGATTACAGACATTTTGGCAAGGAAAAGGGCCCAAAATGAGTGAAGTTATTTGTTATACTATCAGGATTAAGTTTCCAGACACTTGAGAGAGATTTGCAAATATTTGCTCTGGTTCCAAATGGTAAGACCAGGATCTGTGATGAAACAGTGTTTTTATTTTATTTTTAGTTAAGACAGTGAAGATAAATTAAGAATGTCAACTTGGGATTGCCTTAGAGGCATTAAGGGTGTAGCACTATCAGGATAGAAAGGAAAGGAAGCACTTGGGTTGGACTGGAATAGTGTTGTTGTATCTAGTGTAATTGGGCTGTGCAGAGGGGCTTTATTGCTTAGATTCTCAAGATTCTGTGAATCTGGTGTTATCTGTGTAAACTATTTGGCCTCAGAATTCACTGCTGTACAGGAGAAAGGAAAAAAAAAATCACTCAAACCTTGGAATGTTTTGGTCTGGCAAACTGATTTTTTTTTTTTAATTAATTAATTTTTAAAATCTATACCAAACTATTAAAATAAAATTTCTGTTTCATGTTAAACAGAAAAAATACCATTAATCTCAAGCCACTGTAAAAAACTCCATGTGACTTTGCTTCAGTTCAGCCTCAACAAAATTCACTTCAATAAGATTGAAGTAGTTTCGGCTTTTTAGTCTTACCTATTTTCTTTCCTTCACTTTAAAAATCTATATTTATTTCTAACCTAAAGACTAATTTCAAATAAAAAATTAAGACACTGTCTCAAAGCTGTTGAAATGAAAGGACTATAAATGTATTAAAATAAGCATTTTTCAGTAAATGATTATTTGGAAACTGATGTGTCAAATTCGATCTGACATAGCTGTGATCTTAACCTATTTTTTTAGGCTGAAATTTAAATAATTAGTGGAGTTTTGAACTGCTCTCTCTGCTAGCCCATAGCCTAACTAATATGGCTTGAAACAGAAGAAATCTGAAACCTTTTTAAACTGAAGCCATCAGTCAAGCTACAGCAAATTTATTACCAACATATGGCACTAAAATCGGTATTGGCATTGTCTTATAAAGCTTTGAGAAACTCAGTTTTGCAGTATTTCAGAAGGACTTAGATAATTTATGTCAGAATTGGAAAATTAATTTTAGTGGTTGACTTACTGATAATCATAATGTTTATTAGCTTCAAGAAACGAGGGGAAAAGTTTCTCTTGAGTCTTTAATGTATTTTTTTTCTTTTTCTTCTCTGAGGCAGTGGGAATGTGAGTTAAGGACTTTCCCCTAAACCCTGTGTATACTATATGTGCAAAAAATATTTTGTTCCAAGCATAGTTACTGTAATATAATGGAAATTATATCTTCAGACAAATGTTGAGTGTAATCCTTTTTGGAGATTGTTTAATGAATAATACAAATAATCACATTGATTCACTTTCAATAAATAAGGCATTTTTAAATAGAATGTTATTTTTAACTGTATAGTCAGAACAGCTGTAGGAGTGTACTGTAAGAACAGCTGTAATTGTGTACTCTAAGAACAACTGAATCTGTGAATAGCTGCTTACAGCATCTTGTGCTCATGGATGTTTTTTAAAAAACAGTAGTGTTCATACATTTATTCTGATAATAGAAGACTACTATTTAGAAGTTCTTCTATTTAGTTTTTCCAGAATTTTGTAATATGTACAAACAGTTTATATTTGAAAATGTTAGATATTAGTAATTCTTTTATGGAAATCTGTTATTAAGTAAGTAGAGAACATAATGTCATATGAGGGATTCACTGCCCCTTTGACAATATTTTTAAGTAGTACTGCTTTTGACAGGAGTACTGACCCTGTAAATCACCATGTGCAGTGGGGGATAATCTTGGTGGGGTCCTCAAAGTAAATATAAATGGAAGAAAACTGTTGCCAAAACACAGCTTGAAATAATAGGTTTTTTCACTCATTGATTTCTTCTTTGGTCTAAGTTGGGTTAAAGAGTATTAATGTGTCACACAATGCAGTTTAGTAATCTGATTTATTGTAAGACTAGAGTAATAATTAGGTTCCCTGGCCATACCATATGGAAGCAACTTTGTCAGCAGCATGGAGAGGCAGAAACATATTATTGATTACTGTGATTCAACAGTGGTCTTTTCTGTTTTACCTGATCATTAGACAGTAGTTTTCTTTGAGAGGGAAACAAGTAGTTAACCAGCCTTTGGCTGTTGAGAAGACTCATTGTGACTGTGTTGAAAAGCTGAAGCACTTAAAAGAAGAGAAACAAAGATTGCTCTAGTGGCCTTTAGTTTTTGTAAACTAATCTGCAGGTGCATTGTGGTGTACTCTTTGTGTCACAGTCAGCAGCTGGCATGATCATTAAGATGTGCCTCATTGAACATGTGTGAAAATTTGACTTCGTTTAGGTGTCAGTCTATCACTACTTGATACTGATTAAAATAATATATTTGTATGAATATGGGAAGATTGTGTGTAACTGCTATTTTTTAAAATATAATTCCTTCTTAATCCTCTTCTGTGCAGAACCATGTCCAGACTGACTCAGCTGGAGAGACTGGACTTAGGAAGTAATGAATTCACAGAAGTGGTGAGTTTCACCTTACTAAGAGAGCTTTGTGTCTTTTATCAATCTCTTTATTGTTTAATCATTTATAATCAATATGAACATGTAAACACCAGCTTGAGAGCTCTACTACGGAGTAAATACCATTTATAGCTTATACGACTTTACTGAGCCTGTTATTAAAAGTTGTGTATGTTCTGATGCGTATGAGTAAATTTTTCCTCAGTTTGAAAATAACATTCTGTCGTATAGGGTGGTTACTGTACTGGTAAAAAATTAATTGTAGTATGTGTTTGAATTATAGACATAATTGGCTTATAATAAGTTTTAAACACTTACTGGTTACCATGTGTTTCATGATCTAAGTTCTGTATAAGCTGTGCATAGCCTTATTTTATTATTGTCTACTATTTAGATCCAAGGGAAACTATATTAATTTTACATCTTAATATTGTTTAAAATAGTTTTTACAGTTGAGGTGCTCAGGTTTGTCCTTAAGCATGGATCAACTTGTTTTCCTGTTCATGATCTCACGGACAAATATTTCTTATACTTACAGTCATCTCTGCTAATATCTCTCTGCTTCTACAAATACATTCCTGGATAAAGGAATTAGGAGTATAGCAGAACCTACCATATACTGACCTACCATATAATAAAGTCAGGTCTTTATGTATCAGTAAATTGTGCAGACCTGAACACTTGCCTAGATGTGTGTTTGGCAGATAGGGAAGTGTTATTTCAGGAATTGTTTGTTAGTATTGTTACACCTCTAGGTGTTTCCATTACAGCCACATTCTCATTCGTGTAGGAGCCTTAAACTAAGATGTCCAGGCCCACGTTAAGCCGTAACAGCCAGGAACTAAGTATAAGCTGCAAAATTAACTGTGTTGGTGTATTTTTGGCTGATTGCTTCATCTTTCCTAACCTTTTAGCTACAAGTCAACTACTGGTAACTTAGTTTGTTAAGATCTTTTGGTAAAAGCACAAGATTTTCTCTTGAAAATTGAGTAATTTGGAGTCAGGACTGCAATTTATGCAGGAATGCATAATATTCACAGTTTAAGAAAACTGAGTTCTGCATTTATCTGAACCTGTAGTTGTTAATATACCTGTTTTGTAATACTTTCTCAGGAGGGAAGTTTAAATAGTAAAGCCTATGCAATACGGATGTTTACCAAGGAGTAGTCTTTCCTTAACACAAAAGCTACTTCTAACACGACGTTGTAATAGAAGCACAATCCTGTGCTTCACTTCATGGATAGAGTAGTTTGCTTCTGTAATGAAGATGCATTCTTTATTGCTAGAAAATTAGTTTCTCTTTTTGAAAAGCACAAAATCATTGTGGTTTTAAAGTTCTTCTGAGTTGGGGTTAGACCACCTTCATTATGAAAGAAATTATACACACAACATTTATTTATTGTGTACTCCAGTTTAAAAATATTTTCTTAAACAACAAAGAAACAAACAAAAAATCAAACCCACTTCCTGTGAGGGTTATTTAGTGCTATGATCAGGTTCTTAGCATATTTTTGCCTAGTCTATATTTTTTAAAGTGAATTATCTGGATTTTTGTTGAGAAACCATTGGAAAAAAAGTACGTAACAGCTATAATAAGACTGTAATTAAAGGTGCAACAGATGAATCATTAAGTTGTTTTAGCCTTTCACTATAATTTTTTTTAAGTTTTTATAAAATGGCTTCCCTTTACAGCCTGAAGTACTTGAACAACTGAGTGGGTTAAAGGAATTCTGGATGGATGGTAATAGACTGACACTTATTCCAGGGGTAAGTCTTTTTGCTGTGTTAATCATTTAGTATTTTCATTTACAGTGGTATTTGTGTTGTCAGCAATCACCTATGTTAAAGTTGCTATGTAATTTTAATGTTATTTAAACCCAAAAGGCTAAGTGCCCCTTAAATGCTCAGCTAATCCACTTGGAAATTGTCATGGATCATGAGAGCTGGGTACACAGCTTTTCTTTCACTGAAAGTTACATTTTTTTCAGCTAAAAATTATGTTCCAGTTCAGAAAAAGGGTAAAAATCCTACATCAAATTCTGGATCAAATTTAGGGTTGAGCGGTCCTTCCAAAAAGTGATTGTTTTATATTAGACAGCAGGCACAAATTTACAGGATAAATATATTCTGAAAATTTTTAGTGGGCACAGCTGTAAAGCAAGCTGTGCCGGCTCAGGTGCCGTGTATACAGGCAGCAACAGCCAGTTCCTGAGAAAATATTTGGTCTCTTAATCTGGGTTCCAGACATCTCTTAGAATTACATGGGGTCCAGGCTGACCTATTATTGCAGTACTTGTGGACCTCTGCTCATATTCTGGTAAACTAGTATTTGAAATTTGAGAAGCAGCTGTTCTGTTTCATACTTAAAATCACTAGTAGTCTTCTGGCATGAAGAATTCTCTCCTGTAGTATTCTCTACTGTCTATCCTCACTTCAACTAATTCTTACTTGAAGAGTGAACTGGATGTATTAAACTTTTCTACTTCACAGTAAAACTGTGTTTATGAAAGTGACTGCATCTTCTCTGTGAAGATTTCAGTAGGGTAGCTTGCACAAATCTTTTAAGCTTATTCTTGGTTCATATGGAAAGGTAATTCAAGCTTATATTTGGCTTTTTTCTTCAGTTTAGTACAATTAGGGATTAATTGTTGGTTTTGAGGTTAAGGGGGATGCAGTTTTACACAAAAGGCAAGAATAAGCATTAAAACACTTTCCTAGATTCATGGTAACTGGTCCAACTGTTGAATTTTCAGATTACTGACTTTAGTGACCTGAAGAAACTGTGGTGTCTCTGTGTGTGTGAAAAAAAATATTAACTGTGCATATCTGTGCAAAATATTTCATTATAAAGCTTGGATATTTTGCATAAAAGTGTATTTCAGCACTAGAAACAGGTTTTCTCTTTTCATCTGGCATTAAACTTGAGACAGTTTGTTATCAAACCTGCTGGATTTTTTGTATTGAACTTGCACTTCCTGGAACGCATTATTTTCTCTTGCTTGTAGTTCATAGGCACTTTGAAGCAACTGACCTACTTGGATGTTTCTAAAAACAACATTGAAGTAGTTGAAGAAGGTATTTCAGGTTGTGAAAGCCTGCAAGACCTACTGTTATCCAGTAATTCTCTTCAGCAACTGCCAGAGTCTATTGGTTTGTATTTTCAGTTATTTTGTGTTCTTAGTACCTTATAATTCAGACACAGAACACTTGAAAATAGATTAATGACATTTTAAAGCATCTTTTCAGTTATTAAAAGTACTAGTTTTGGATGAAGCTGCAATATGTAGCTGACTAATAAAATATTTAGTAATTTTGGAGCATTTCTGACTTTATACATTACTTTGTAAATGGATGAGAAACTGTTGACTGTAATGGAGTAAAAGAATACCTTTAATCTCCCCCAGGTAATAAAGAAGACATGATTGCTTACCCGTTGTTTTGGTTTTTTTTCCCTGGGTTTAAAATTAAAGCTAAGCTTAATGAGGTCAAATGTCCTTTTTGATTGACTTCTTAATTTTGTTACAGGTTCTCTAAAGAAGGTAACAACACTTAAAATTGATGAAAACCAGTTAATTTATTTGCCAGACTCCATAGGGGGGTAGGTATTTCATCTGAATAAAAGGTTAAATTGCCTTTCTCCACATTTTTCTGTAACATTGACTCCTCTTTTTAATATTTTTACACCTGCTTGATTTCATTTCTTCGTGTTAATGTCTTAATAAAATTGAAAGCAAGTGCTTTTATATCTTCAAGTTTGCCACAAAAATATTCTCTATGTATTATTTAATGTCAAAAGACCTGTCTTTGTCACTTATTAATGCAGCCACCAATTCATGAAAGAGTAATTGAATGTGAAAGAAAACAAGATATTTAAGAAGGCAGTGAGCTGCCTGAAACTTGTTTTTGACAGTAACATAGATGTGACTCTGGTAAATATTGAAAATTATTAACCACTATCAAAAAGCTTGTGAAAATTAAGTCTAAACACAAAATTTATCTTTTTTCGTAGTATAAGGAGGCTTTTCACCTGTTCATCGGCATGACTTTTTAGTGTATAATTTGGTGTTCAGCAATTTAATTTAAAACTCACCAATGATGGCAAAACAACTCGTTCAAAATTGAGGGCTATACAAATCAAGGGTATTTGTTCCAATTAATTTTTCTCCTATTGTGATTAATGTAGATTATCTTTTGTTGTCAGAATTTACAAAATACCTCTTCACTGACAGATTTTTAGGTTCACTATCTGACTCTAGAAATTATTCTCCTTTTCAGAAACTACACTCCACTATTTTTTGGCTGTGCTCTGTCCCAGTCTGAATGTTTTCCATTCTGTGCACTAGCATATTTTCATGTAGTCCACAAACATTTCATGACCCCTTTGTTTTCACTGAATACTCTCTCATGAGGACAGTGTAAAACTTCACAAAAAAACTTCACAACCAACCAACAACCAATCAAAACCACATTTTAGGCAATTAGTAAAGGATTTTCCTTGGATTTGAACTCTCTTGGGTTTCAGAGTTTGATTTTTAGTTAAATTTGAGATTTGTAATTAATAGTGGTATTAATTAAAAGATTAAATTAATGTTGGATTAATTAACCTGTGTAGAGGAGTAATTATATTTTTCTTTTTACATTTTTTTGCAGGTTAGTATCAGTAGAAGAACTGGACTGTAGTTTCAATGAGATTGAAACATTGCCTTCATCTGTTGGGCAGCTCTCTAGTATAAGGACATTTGCTGCAGATCATAACTTTTTAACACAGCTGCCATCGGAGGTATGTATTTAATTAAAAACTGCACAATTAATGTTTTGATTTATTTTTAAATATGTAGTCTGTACAACTTTTGGATAAGAAATTAATACTTCTTGAGTAGATTTTCTTTTGTATATGTTTTTGAAGAAGGATGTATACAAATGTAAGAGATCTCAAGTAAGGAAATTTGGAATTTTGTGAAGCAAGAAGTAGAAATATGTTGCTAGTGAATAAAAGCTAAAAGAAAGTCTAACAAGTAAGAATAAATTTAATTAAACTTTACAGGGAAAAACAGCAAAATCTGTGACGTAGTAAAAACCTGCATATTTAGAGTTTTGAAGATGAATTAATACATTGGGGTTTTTTTCAGATTGGAAACTGGAAGCATGTAACAGTGTTGTTTCTGCATTCTAATAAGCTGGAATTTCTTCCTGAAGAAATGGGGGATATGCAGAAATTAAAAGTCATCAATCTGAGTGACAATAGGTTTGTGAATGTGTTTATTCAAGTAGGAGTTATATAATCTGCAATAATGGTGTAGAAGTTATGTTTTCCTTATTTCACAGATGGCTCAGAAGCTGACTGAAATTAATGTATTTAATGTATTATTGTTGTGTTCTGGATCTTCCAGTTCCACTGTCTTTATTTTAATGACTTGGCACATGCATTGAAGCACCACTTCAATACATTGATTATTTCTAGTATGTATTTTTCTGGGGAAGTAGTTTGGTTATTTTTATAAAACTTTTGATTCTTACTTAAAAGTTAATAGCCTCCTGTGTTGCATATAGAGGACACAAAACAGTATCACACTATGGCATAAAACTTGTCAGTGTACTGGGGAAGGAAGGAGTTGTATTTTATTAGAGCTGGTAATTTAAAACAGGGGAAAAATATCTATTTTAGAAATTGCCAGTTCATAGAATGGAAATGTATTGGGAGATGTAAGTCTAACTGAGGTCTCCCTCTTGTTCTGCCAGTTCAGCTTCTCTGTCCTCATAGAATCATAGAGTAATTTGTGCTGGAGGAGATCATAAAGATCATCTAGTTCCAATGGGCAGGGACAACTCCCACTAGACTATCTGTACCTTGATTTATCCATTTATTTAATGCCAAAGCCAAAGGGTATACCCCTTTCCCCTCATTACCTTGCAGAAAAAAAAAAAAAAGACAAAACCTCACAATTTTCAGCTGGGCATGTATATTGAAAAATAAAATCCTGAGGTTTCAAATTAATTCAGGTTAATTGTCTTCAGAATAGTATGCAAGTCACTGAACTGAGTTAAATTTGTTACATTGTTACTATTTTTTAAAAAAACTGCATGCTGAATGGGGCAGAAATGCATTTATTTGTTTGCTTGTTTGTTTGGTTTTAATTCCAGTATAGCTTTGAATCTAAATTAAATGCTGTTGCCTTTAAACAGTCCCTTTTAAACGTTTTTATAGACTAATGTAGGATTGTTTCTTAACAGACTGAATGATATTGATAAGTGTACTTATATAAATTCTTGTTGTAATTTACAGATTGAAGAATTTGCCATTTACCTTTACAAAACTGCAACAGCTCACTGCTATGTGGCTATCAGACAATCAGGTGAACTTTTTAGAAATTAAGAATAGATTATTGTTGACTTTATTTCTGCTGGAACTGCCAAATGCAGAGCCATCTGTTAAGTAATGAGACCTGGTACTGTGCGTGTACATCAATACTTCCTTGACATTACAATGTTTATTCTCCTGAAATAAACAGCACTGAGCCTACCTGTCTTTGGAGACTTTCATACTTCTAGCAAAGCTCTGTGCTGTTAGGAAATACAGTTTAACAGATGTTGGGTTCTTTGGGTTTTCTTTTTCTTTTTCAGGTTTGTTTGCATAGAAGAGTTAGTGCTTGATAAGCAAGTACTAGAAAGTGTAGCAGACTGTTTATTCCACAGTTTATTCCACTGGGAAAACCTAGCATGCCTTTTCTTCGAGCTGGGTTTCTGGCCACAGCCATGAACTCTCTAATTCTCTGAGTTTCAAGCTATTAAGCAGTAACTTGTGTGTTTGTGGCTTATATTTTTTGCTGTGTATTGAAGCCTTCTGTACTATGCTGATTTCCTAAACAGCATTAAAGTGTACAGTGCTGTCAGAAATCCACTAGCCTTAGGTGTAGTATAATGGAAGCACTTCTACTGATACAGTAACCTCAAGAACCCACTACACTTTTCTTTTTGTGGGTGGGATTTATTCAATCTGATTCCAGTATGAGAAGCACCTTTAAATGGCCAAATACACCTGTGTATTCAAGATTAGCCTGCTCTGTGATAGTAGCAAGTCCTATCAAGAAACTGGGTTGTGTTTTGAGTATTCAGTGTTTGCTTATATCTTAAAGCTGTTACTGTATTTCAGTTCTCATTCAAAGCCAGAGTTGCTAATCACTTCATTTTGAGAAAGTTATTCGGCAGAGAAATGGTTTAATACAAAGCAATGTAGTCTTCCTAGTATTGAGACAGACATGCTCTGGGCTGTGTAAATCATATTTACCTTTTTATGTATATTCTCATAACATATCCTTCTTTTGTTTGCTTTTTAGTCTAAACCACTTATCCCTCTTCAAAAAGAAACTGACCCCGACACACAGAAAACAGTGCTTACTAATTACATGTTCCCCCAGCAACCAAGGACCGAGGATGGTAAGAAATAGTCAGAATGCTCACTTTTGAAAATAGTCATGAGAAGACTGTCCAGCTAATATGATTTTCATTAAGTAATACTTAAAGACAAGTTTGAAGTAAAGTTGTAAGTGATTCAGAGTTACAGGTGAAGAATAAGAACAGTAACTTAATGTGATCTGTATATTGCTAAATTCTAGGTAAAAGTGTTTCATGGAGCAAGGTGAGAAATGGACTAGTGGGATTCCATTCTGTGATGCTGGCACTTCTCAGTGTGACATTCTATTTCGTTCTTGCCAGAGCCTGATGGTTTGCAGTGGGATTCTCCTTGCATGGTGTCTGCTTCTGTTTTAACAGAATGTTAGACAAAATGTTTCCTCCATTACTGAGTACATATTTTTGGAAAAGTACATAGCATTCTGGGTTTTATTTTAAAAGAAAATAAAAAAAAAATTGGTCCAGAAAAAAGCATTTTTCTCACATCTAGTTTGAACTGGTTTTATAAAATATTAGGCCCAAAATATTAAGACCTTGCCAGACAGTTATTTCTGCACACCTGTCAAAAAGTTAGGAAAAGAAGTAACGTTCCACAAGTATTGCGATCAGGAGTTAGGGAAAGAGAGTTCAATCTCTTTATTTCTTCCTTTCTCATGAAGGCAAAAATAAATATTTCTGCTGCTGTAATGAAAATGGAGGGAGCACACAAATCAGTGTCTATTACAGAAAACTGACAAATTACATAATTTGCTATTCCATGGCCCAAGTGTGTGGTACACTCAGAGAGGAGTAATCAAAACCAGTAAATTGTGCAGTGCTTTTAGTGCCTTCTAACTCTACAATGGCTCTGATAGAATTTGAGAATGATAAAATCGTTTGGAGATTCAGTGAAGTTCAAGACAGGTCCTTAAAACATTCTCTTAATCTGAACTTTTTTTACCCAGGGGCTAGGATTTTTTTCTGTAGACAAGGAAGGGGCTGCTTGTTTGGCTTGAGTTGACAGAATACCTGTCTCTGAAGGGGTGATTCCAAACAGAAGATTTGAAGTTCAATAGGTAGCTTTTTTAAAAAGTAATTTTAAAAAATTCTATATCAAATTTGTTTCTTGTTGGTTGGGTTTTTGTTTTTGTTTGTTTGTTTGTTTTGTCAGGAACAGATTCAATTATACTGAATGCTATTAGAATATTTTCAGATGTGATAAATTTTTAAGTTTCCCAATAAGCACAGACTAATGTATCCTCCAATGCACTTGTTAAGCCATATAATTAAATGTTTTTCTATTTCAGACATAGAAATAGTTAATATTAACAGTCTTGGCTTTCCTAGTGAAGGGTATACATTTGCTGGGGTGATGCTAGCAGATTTAATAGTCTATTTGGCATGCTAAACTAGAACCTGGCTGATACAACACAAGACATGGAGACATGCTACAGTAAGAGACAGTGGGTAGCCAAAAGTCTTTTTTCTCACTTGTAAAATTTAGCAAGGAATACTCTTGTCATTTGTATAACTTCTGCAAAATCATGTGTTTACCTTAAGTTTTATGTTCTTTAGGGCTTTTTTCAGGATTAGTAATAATGCAGGTTTTTGTCACTAAGTCATTCTTATTCTTTATTTTTAAATTTTCATTAAATGGAGTCAGGTGAATGCCTTTATACATGTTTAATGAGACCATCACACTGTCATCAGCCAATGTAAATCTGTATAAATGCAATTTAAATTTATTTATATACAAATACATATTTTCATTTTTATACACATATATGAATAAAAATACATTGCAGCAGAGAGTTCTGCTGAAAATTTTCAAGTGCAAGTGTTAAGACTACAGCTGTGTGTTTGAAATTTTTACTTTAAGATAGGGAGTTTACTATTATGGTAATATGACCGAGTTCATAAAGCACTGGTAGTACAGCTAGTCTTCAATTAATGGTGCTGCTTGTGTCTTATGTTTTAAGAATGCATGCAGAAGCACGCCAATCCCATTCAAGAGAAAGAAAAATTGATTTTTTATTTTGCAAAATTTATCCTATTCTTATGAGAGTTGCTTTGTCTTTTTTTAGTTATGTTTATATCTGATAATGAAAGTTTCAATCCATCATTGTGGGAGGAGCAGCGGAAACAGCGTGCTCAGGTGGCATTTGAGTGTGATGAAGACAAAGATGAAAGAGAGGCACCGCCTCGGGTTAGTGTCAAATTTATGTGTGACTACCTGGGGCTTCCCTCCCACTTATCCCCACCCCTCAATACCACCCTTTTCTTTAACTTTGGCTGTGGATTTTGCTGTGCTGAAGAAATCAAGTCTTCAGTTACAAGTTAAGAGTATCTAATAGGTGGAAAGATGATGGGCTTGGGGTTTTCTGGGGGGGCTTAGGTGTTTTTGGCTAGATCATTTAAAGTGGAGCACAATGGAAGAGCTTCAGCTGATGTCAGATGGTGTAGGGCATAACTAAGAGACTACCTGGATGGGTGGTGCCATGCAGAAGGGTAGTGAGGGAACAATGGTTAATCCTGATTTTTCTTTAAGTAAATTACCATTATCATAATTCTTTCTGCTTGCAATCATTGGACATATTAGAGGGTGGGAAGGAAAGTGATTTGTAGTCTTGCTGGGTTTTATAAGCTTAAGTCTACATCAGTACAGATAGACTTGAGCAGCAATGCAAACAGTAGATGTCCTCAATTGCTCAATGTCCTAATTAATAGTTTGTTTTAAAGCTGATGTTTTAATTATGGCATTTAATTACATGTAGACTATTACTGCTTTTCGTTATATAGGAAGGCAACCTGAAGAGATATCCAACTCCATATCCTGATGAACTGAAAAATATGGTCAAGACAGTCCAGACAATTGTACATAGGCTAAAGGATGAAGAATCTACCGAAGATACTGCCAGGGAATCAAAACGAGAAGGCCAGACAGTTTCTGTAAAAGATGTGGGGGTAAAGGTTAGAGATAATAGTCTCTTCTGTCTTTGCAAGAACTTCCAAAGATCTAGAGTGTCATTGATTCCTTTCAGCTCTCTTCTCCCTCCCCACTAATGCTTTAGCAAGAAAAATTGTCAGATCAAAGAACAGAACTTAGCTCTTCCCTGTCTAAGGAAGTCTGTAATAAATGTCTGGTTTCCAGTAGCTATTTTCCTCTGACACTAAGAAGAAGTAAAGTGACTTGATTCTCAGGCAAATACAAACTATCGATGTGTTACAGAGCTGGCTTCTTCTGTTTCTGAGGGATGACATCTTCGTCATCTTCTGATTTTCTTTTATCTGCCAGGTTTCACAATGAAATTCAGCATAGTGTCTAAGGACTTACTCCTGCCCTCATAACTGAAAGTTTACAGGAGAAGTTGGGAAAGCAATCATGGCTAGTTGGCACATGAGTCAGGAGTCTTTAACAGGTCGATGTAGCGTGATAGATGACAAGACACAGTTTGGTGCTGAAGTCTCATTGTAGAAACTCTTGGCCTTTTTTTAACTGAAAATTTAGTGTTACAAATTGACCCCAGTAGGGTTGGAGAGTCAAGCTGACTATACCTCAGTAATTGGCAGAGATTCCTCTGTGTTTCATACCTGGTGTGTTTCATACTTCATAATTTCAAAGCTTAGATTTTCCATTCTGTAGTTTCCCAAAGTATGTGATGTTAACTCTAAATATAATCTGCTAGTGAAAACCTTTCAGGATGTGTTTTCTGCTAATGTTCTTAATCCTGTAGACTTCAGAAAATGCTTCAATAAAGAACAAAGCAGATGAGAGAAAGCAGTATTCAGCAGGAAGCTCTGTGCAGAAGCCTACTGAACCAGAAGCTGAGCACAGCACCACAAATTCACAGATGACTGCACTTGTTAAAACCTTGCAAAACACAAAAACAATTGTCAACCATGAAGACACGCTCGAGGTATGGCATTGTGATGAACATCACAGCAGTCAAAGAATTGTGCTGGTGTTGTATTGAATTTGTTACTCTGGCAGATGAAAATTTATGTTGACAATAGCAGAAAATTGCCATCCATAAGCACAGATGGTTTGCAATGCAATATTTTTCTCACTTCAGTTTATAAGTAAAAGTTGATAAAGCATATAGAAAGTTCATAATGAAATACACATGCATTTAAAGAAAAATAAAGCAAACTGGATTAAAAGTTGACCTAAGTATCAAACTGTGAAAAGATACAGAATTTTCCGGGTTTTGCTAGACTGTCAGTTCTTTAAATAATTGATTTTAATTGTCACTGAAATGACAAATTATCTGATTAGTAGAAGCAGTCAAAACCTTGTGTGTCCAATATACTATGTACACTCATTTCGAATGAAACTGAAAGGTGGGTTTAAAAATGCATATTCCTCTGTGTTTATTAGTGAGCTGTCATGAATATGACTTGGATTGTCTTTACCTCTGAAAGAGCTGAATATTTTAAACTCTTCCTACATCTCTGCGACAAACACCATGCATTGGATTATTTAGAATGTTTCAGACTTCAGACAAAGGCTTTTTTTCAGAATATTGCAAGCAGGTTGGTTTTGCCTGTATTTCATAAGCAGTGGAGCACGCCTCTATCACAATTCTACAGAAGAGACTTTGTGACAACCAATTGAGGCTGTGGCTGGCTGTTTCTCCTCTAGTGTGTTCCTGCTTCTACATACTTTCTGAAAATACTGGTTTTGACATTTTTCTTCAGTTTAAAATCATAATTTCAGAATAATCATATTAGTTGTCTAACAGTAATGATAGCAGTTCTTTGTAGCTGGCTGTATGCCAATAAGTAAATGAGACATCAGTGTGTAGTCTGTCATGGATAGTCAATTCCTTACTCCCATGTAATAACCTGGTGGTAACTGTTTGAAGTTGAATCCAGGTATCTGAATTTTGCATGATTAGAAGTTTTTCTTTTCAATGTTGATTACACATGTTGTATGTCACAGCCTGTAGGAAGGGCAGTGTGGTAGAGGCAGTGAAGAGCTTGTTCTGATTGCAGAGAAAAACAGATTGATTTTTATTTATTTTTAATGAAGACTGTACTAGCATATTTGCTGTGTCTCAGTCAGGTTCGTCCTCACTGCAGTCCAAAGAACTGGCCAGGTCGCTACTATCATGGGAAAGGTGGTGCTTCAGTAGGTTCTGCACATAAAATATTCTGAAACTTGAAAGAAAAGTGAACAATGACAGACTATTTTTGCAATCTGCAATAGAGATATATTGCACTTGCAATAGCAAGCCTGTTTACTAGAAAGAAATTTGCATTTTAGCGAAGGGAGGTTTTTTTCTCCTCCAAAGTATTACTGTAAACAATCGTTTTTTGAAGGTGATAGGAATATAGGCCTCACAGTATGATACTGAATCAGTTGCATGACTGCTTTTGCAGCAGCTTTGACAGTTAATGTCTTTCATAAGAACACTGAGCTCCATCTTACAGTTAGGAACTAGTAATTTCTAGCTTAAATGTATTCATCATCAGTTTATTACTCTGCCATTGTTCTTGAAGTTAAATGACTTCTCTTCCATTTGGAATTTACTCCCAGTGTAAATTTAAAGTTGTAAACCCAATCTGCTCTTTCTCTTTTTTTGCTAGACTCGGCAAGCCAAGCTCTTTCAGCTTTTCACACAGCATAACTCTCCATTCCCAAGATTTCTTGGTCATGCGACTCTGTAGCTATTTCAGCTTGAGCTCTTTTCTGCAAAATCAATACCCAGCTGGTCAGCCTGAGGTTTTTGCTGGTTCAGTGATAAGTTTCTGGCTTGAACTCAACTGAAGGTTCTCTCCACTAATGGAACAGAGGCTGCATCTGCTTGCTCTGAGTAGATTTTTGCAGCTGAAGTTACCAATTTGGATGTTGTTCCATGGAGTTCATTAGAGACAGTGCTGCTGCTTGAAGAATTCAGTGGCAGATACTGCTGAAGTCAGTTGACTTCCATTTCAAATACAGTACACAGTTGTTACGTTATGCCTATGTTAAGTTGCTTGTTTATTTTTTCCACTGTATTGTTCAGTGGGTTACAGTTGGAATAGCATTTACTTAACCTTTGAGCAGTTGTTTAAAAAGCACAGCATGAAACTGTTTTTCCTTTAGCAGGAGTCAGAAGAGCTCTCCTCTGATGAAGAGATGAAAATGGCAGAAATGCGACCACCATTGATAGAAACCTCCATAAACCAACCAAAAGTGGTAGCTCTTAGCAATAACAAAAAAGGTTAGATACTATTAAAAGCAATACAAGTGTTTTGTGATTCTGATAATTTCTCCACTCAAAATGGCTAGTTTTTCCCATTAAATTTTGTAAAAGTAGATTTAATTTGTATGTTTTAAAAGACAGATGACCAGTGAAAGCAGAAAAAAAAAGTCTGCAATTTCTTACACTTGAGTATGTGATACAGACAGCTGTGTTAACATGCTAATTTTGGGTTCTGATCACAGTTTAAAAGCAGAGGAAGAGGGGAGATATGTGTGTTTGGGGGAACTGGTAGCTTGAAGAGACTTAAGAAAATCGTTAAGAAAACTAGTGCAGAAAGTGGTACTTACCTTGGAAGTTCTCCGTATTTTCCCCCTCTCTCGGATTTTGTGGATTATTGCTGCTACGGGCAGCAGCATCACTTGTTTAAATTTTTTAATCAGGGAAGCTGTGTCCTTTTCCTAGGTTTTAAGAATAAACAATTCATGGCAATTCTTTCTCCAGAGACACTTTACTCTTTTATTTTCTTCTTTCCTCTAAGAGGAAACTTCAGACCATTGTCTTTGCTAGCTAAGTTTTATATTCTCATAAAGATAATTTTGATCTGGGTAGCCATTTCCTTAAGAGTAAAGAATGATCAAGGATTCACAGAAAACATAATTTACAAGTTGGACAGAAAATTGCATTTTGCTTCATTTGATATCCTAGTCCAGTACTTTACATGACAAAATGCCTTTCTGGCCATTAGATGTGCAAATGTGAGATTTAGTGCAGATGACGGAAAATCGCATGGAGGCAGCAGGAAGAATTTGCTGAGGTTCTCAGGCAGGTGAAAAGATTGATGCTTATCAATGCAGTCCCTGGGTTTTTATGCCTGAATGAGTAAAAAATTCTTCCTTGTCTCTAGAGATAGATATTAGTTGCTTTTGGCAACTGTAACTGTGTCTTGAAGCAAAAATTTAAATGTAGTTCTTTGTACACTTATATCAAAACCATGGCTGGCTTCAAGTCCTTCAGAAATTATTTTTGTATGCAGGTAGTATTTAAGTATGCATACATTGTGCAAGAATCAATGTGCACAGCTCTGAAATTACTCTGAAAATGTTGTCCTAAGTGTTCTGCAAAGCATAGGAATGTGTTGGATTCCAACTCTGCAGAAGAACATTTTTCTTTCCAGTATTTTTACATCTATGAGACTATACAAATATAATCCAGTGCTGTAGGTCTTTCCAGAGTGCTTCATCTAATAAATAGCTATTTAACAAACATATAATCTTCAAAATCAGGAACCGTGTATACATTTAAAAATACATTGCATGTGGCTGTGAACTTCATTTTCATAGAGGCTAGTAGAGTAATGCAATTCAAAACTTTGAAATAGTTACAATAACAGGACTTTGATTTGATAGCTCTTTTTGGTAAATATACCCTAATGTAACACTAGCTCATGCCAAGGAAGCCTGGAATAACGCAACAAGTTAAAATTCATTAACAGGAGAGGGCTGTTTACATTGAACCAAATATTTTTTAAATAGTAAGTGTTGCCAACAGTCATTTATAAATTTAAATTAAGTTTGCAAATGTGTTAGCTTATATTTTAGTTTCCAGTAGTAAGAATTACTGAAGAACAAGACACCATTTCTGAATGCTCTAGCATACACACAGTAAATGGCTATTAAACAGATGTATGTGTCTGTAACTAAATTGGTAACTTTTTATTTCAGATGATTCAAAAGATGCTGATTCCTTATCAGATGAAGCTACCCACAATAGCAATCAAAATAACAGCAACTGTTCCTCTCCTTCTCGCATGTCAGATTCTGCTTCCTTAAATACTGATAGTAGCCAAGATATTTCTCTGTGTTCTCCAGAAAAAGAAACACATGCTGCTGTTTTATCCAAGATCAGGTTTGTAGGATACTGTACACAACTGTGCAAATATACATAGAAAATGTTACATAATCTTTCATATTATGTGTCCATTCCTTTAATTAATTACTTTATCATTCATTAATGAATGTAAATGTTAATGTTTTAAAATAATGTTAAGCAATGGAATAGCTATTCCAGTAAAATTCAGAGGCTAATTTTAGTATACAAGACACGGTTCCCATCAGTTTTGATAATAGGGTACAATAATTTCATCCTTACAACTTTTTATCCCCGCAAAATACTTCAGTACACCATTTAAAAAGCTGTGATTTTATTTGCATAAATTTGAATATCAATTCAATTGCTAACATAACTGTAAAAGGGTTTTAGAAACTTACAAAGAATGGAGTTATAGGTTGCTGCTGCTCTTGAGGTTGTAGTTAGAAGGTGCCTTGAAAAAAAATGCCAATAGAAAGCAAGACATTTATGAAAAAATGATGATGGGACTTGGAGATATTTGATTTTAAAAATAGGGTTATTGTCACTTCACACCTTTTTACACTTTATATATTTCTGTAATGGTGAGATAGCGAATCATGGATCTGGCTGTATACTGGTCTTTTTCCAGTTTTGGGTGCGTAGCGTGGCTGTGTTGCATGTTAATATTTATTTTCTCTAAAACAGTTCTTAAAGGAATGTGTTGGCTACTTATGGAATTTCTTTTTTAAGAGCTATCTTTTTTTCCAGGCAAGAAGATGAAAATTTGAATAATCTTTTGCAAAATGGGGATGAATTGAACATTACAGTAGAAGAAAAAATAACTGTGCAAGAGAAGGTTACAGATTTGTCTGAATATGAATTAAGCATCGAAGAAAGATTAGGCCTGATAGGAAAAGGTGTTGATCTAAGCACTCCTATGGAGGAGTCTCACAAATTAGACCAAATAAACATGAATGTCAATCAACTGGTTAGTGAAGAGGCAGTGCCAGTTCCTCTAGAAAGATTACAAACACAGGAAATAGTTTCAGTGAAGGGCTTTTTGGATAACAGCACAAAAGAAGAAAGTAAGCACTTGGAAAATGGAAATAAATATCCTATAGATAAAGTAAATGGACATCCTCAGGAAGCACTACAGCCTCCCAGTAAAGACAAACTAACAAGAAGCACTACAGTTGATGGCGATTCTGCTGAGCTCTCTGTTTCAAGGAGCACTGAAGATTTGTCCCCACAAAGAAGTGGTCCTGTGATGAAATCTCAGAGCACCACCAGTATGGACACTGGTGATCTGAAAATCTATGATATTGTTAATGAGAATGGATCTCAACAGCCAAATTCAGTGGCTAAATCAGCATCTGATAGCACAGATGGAAAAAACATAATCCGAAGTAAATCAGCTACTCTTCTGTATGACCAGCCCTTGCAGGTTTTTCCTGGGTCATCATCATCATCTGATTTAGTATCTTCTGCAAAAACTGTGTTCAAGTTTGACTCAAATCACAATCCTGAAGGTGCCAACATAGTGAGAGGGTCAGTGACAAGTGGTGCACAGAAGTTCTGTGCTCCCCAGTATAATATCCAGTACAGCAGCAGTGCAACAGCCAAAGATACCTTGTGGCCGCAGAAACAAAACTCCCAAGTAGAACAAGGCAGTTTACCTCCCTCACGCCTGGTTAGGTCTGACAGTACAGAAGCTGCCAGCTATGTAAAGCATTCTGCCAATATGAATTTCTCCAATCATAACAACGTCCGAGCCAGTGCTGTGTATAACACTCATCAACGGATGGCTGGGAGACATGTAGATATGTGGGCTATTCCACCCAGTGATAGACTGCTCCCAGGAGCAAGCAGACACACTCTTCAGAGGCAGAGCAGTGTATCTTCTACAGCTTCTATAAATATTGGGGATACTGGACCTCCAAGGCGGACCCAGGTTCCTGAAGGGGACTATTTAACATACAGAGATTTGCATTCAATGGGAAGAGCTCCACCAGTAATGTCTGGCCAACAGAGGCCTCTTTCTGCCAGGGCATATAGCATTGATGGTCCAAATGTACCCCGACCACAGAGTGCTCGGCCGTCAGTGAATGAAATACCAGAAAGAACTATGTCAGTTAGTGACTTCAATTACTCACGGACTAGCCCTTCCAAGAGGTCAAACCCAAGGGTTAACTCTGAGCACTCTTTATTAGACCCTCCAGGAAAAAGTAAAGTCCCTCATGACTGGAGGGAACAGGTGCTGCGACATATTGAGGCTAAAAAGCTAGAAAAGGTAAAAATAATTCTAACTTTTCTACCTTTCTGTTACCTGGTTATAGAGTAAGTTAAATACTCCATGTTTTGAACTGCTTTTAATTTCCAGTGAAAATGTTCTTCTGATTCTGCCTTAAAAAGGATAAATCTGTTTGTGGTTAATATCTAAGGAGCAGTCAAATTGTAGACTGTAAAGACAAAAAGGTCCCTGTTGATTTTCTGTCATACTTGACAGCTTAGTCCAATTACTTTTGAATACATTTAATAATGTCACATTGACTTGCTGGACTGCAAGGCCAGCTCTTTTAGGCCAGGTAATTTTTATAATATTTGGATTGTATTTAAATATTCCCTTACACTTCTTGATCTTTCTGTTTTGCCTTTTCACCCTATTTCATCTCTTTAAGAACAAGGAAAAGAAAATAAGGAAAATCTATTTGGAAGTGCCGGTCTATAGCTTCAGTTAAAGAACTCAAAAGCCATGACTAACATGTACTTGCCTCCAAACCAGTTGTGTTTTGAAGTTGGGTGTCTGACAGATTGTTGAATGAATATGTATTGCCATGAGATGGGAATACTTAAAATCTTTTTCATTTCAGAAAATTGCAGGTGGTTTGATACAGCTAGAGATGGTGAACAGGATTCTTTATGTATTGTAAATGCTATCAAGAATTTCAGCTGTTATGTAGAGCTGAACAACTACATATTTTAAGAATTTTAGTAGAGACTGGAAAAGTATAATCTGTACTGTCCAGCTAAACCAGTTTAAAATATCATCACTAAATAATGGGTAGAATGTCATTAGCCTGGTCCTGTTTCCTTGGAGGGGAAGTGAGTCAAGCAGCCAAAATATATTTTGATTATGCCATCTCAATGGATTTTCTTTTATATTTTCTTTTGAAAGAACAAATCACAGAATTATTGAGTCTGGAAAAGACTTCTGAGATCAAGTCCAGAATTAGAGATGTGAAGCTCAGGACTTTATCTGGCCATTTCTGTTAAGGATAATACAAAGTGCTTTTAGAAATACATTAATAACAAAAGGGGGACCAGAGAAAAGCTACATTCCCTATTCGATGAGAGGGAACATAGTCAGGAAAGACAAAGAAAAGGCTGAGGTGCTTAATGGCTTCTTTGTCTCAGTCTTTAACAAAAATACCAGTTATCCTTTGGGCAGCTGGGCTCCTGAGCTTGTAGACAGGGATGGGGAGTGAAACACCCCTCCTGTAATCCCTGAGGAAGTAGTTAGCTACCTGCTGTGCCACTTAGATCCAAACAAGCCTATGGGACCCAATGGGATTCACCCTAGGGTGCTGAGGGAGCCGGTGGAAGAACTGGCCAAGCCGTTCTCAATCATTTATCACCAGTCCTGGCTGGCTGGGGAGGTCCCAGATGACTGGAGGCTGGCCAGTGTGACACCCATCCACAAGAAGGGCCAGAAGGAGGATCCAGGGAACTACAGGCCTGTCAGCCTGACCTCCGTGCCTGGCAAGATCATCCTGAGTGCCATCAAGTGACATGTAGAAGACAACCAGGGGGTCAGGCCCAGCCAACATAGATTTAGGGAAGGAAGGTCCTGCCTGACCAATCTCATCTCCTTCAGTGACTGGGTGACCTGCCTAGCAGATGAGGGGAAGGCTGTGGATGTGGTCTACCTCGACTTCAGCAAGGCCTCTGACACAGTCTCCCACAGCATCCTCCTGGAGAAGCTGGCAGCCCATGGCTTAGACAGGTGCACCCTTTGCTGGGTTAAAAACTGGTTGGATGACCAGGCCCAGAGAGTGATGGTGAATGGAGCTGCATCCAGCTGGTGTCTGGTGACCAGCGGTGTCCCCCAGGGATCAGTGCTGGGCCCAGTCCTGTTCAACATCTTTACTGGAGGAGGGGATCAAGTCCACCCTCAGTAAGTTTGCAGATGACACCAAGCTGGGGGGAGTGTCAATCTGCTGGAGGGTAGGAAGAAGCTGCAGAGGGACCTGGACAGGCTGGGTTGATGGGCCGAGGCCAATGGCATGAAATTCAACAAGACCAAGTGCAGGGTCCTGCACGTTGGCCACAATAACCCCAGGCAGCACTACAGACTGGAGAGCAGCTCAGCAGAGAGGGACCTGGGAGTACTGGTTGATGACAACAGGTTGAACATGAGCCAGCAGTGTGCCCAGGTGGCCTGGAAGGCCAATGGCATCCTGGCTTGTATCAGGAATAGTGTGGCCAGCAGGAGCAGGGATGTGATTCTCCCTCTGTACCCAGCACTGGTGAGGCCTCACCTCCAGTACTGTGTGCAGTTCTGGGCCCCTCACTTCAAGAAGGATATTGAGGTCCTGGAGCAGGTCCAGAGGAGAGCAACAGGTTGGTGAAAGGAGTAGAGGGAAAGTCTTACAGGGATAGGCTGAGGGAGCTGGGGTTGTTTAGCCTGGAGAAGAGGAGACTCAGGGGGGACCTTATCACTCTCTTCAACTACCTGAAGGGGGTTTGTGGTCAGGTGGGGGCTAGGCTTTTCTCCCCACAGCTAGTGACAGGATGAGAGGACGTGGCCTCAAGCTGCTCCAGGGGAGGTTTATGTTGGATATTAGGAAGCACTTCCTCAAGGAGAGTCATCAGATGTGGGGATGGACTGCCCAGGGGAGTGGTGGAGTCACCATCCTTGGAGGTGTTTAAGGAAAGACTGGATGTGGTATTTAGTGCCATGGTGATTATTATGCTAAATATCCATGATAGCTAAAGACATTTTAATCGGAGATGGTTAGAAAAGTTACTTTTCAAGTACTTGGAGGGATGGGTTTGCTTTTGTTTGTTCTAAGTTGTGTAACTTCTGGTGAAAGAAAGGGAAAGGTTTTATTTGTTTTCTGAAGAAGCCTGCTTAACAGCTGCACCTATTCTTCTGATCCAGTTTGAGTCATGTACAACATAAAACATTTTAAGACTTTCACAGTACTGTGCTGTATTGTGGAGACCTTTTGTCCACAAGGCAGTCACAGACTTCACAGTCTTCCAACCCTAATAAAAGGTCTATTCTCTGATCTTCCATTCTCCTGGATCCATGTATCAAATCTTACATGAAATGACAGAGAGGCAAAAATCCCAGAAATCCGTGAATGCAGAGAGAAACAGAACTTCAATGCACTACTAATGCAGTTTGTTTATAGCTTGTTCTTGTATCATCTACATTTGACAGGTCAGGGATGTTTAATCCACCAGTGGAGCCTGTTCCAAGTGCTGCAGCAGTGGCGGTGACCTTCACTGATAAGAAACTGGTTGCTTGACTTGATTCCCTTTATATCTCTATACTTTTGATCTTAATTTTTGTTTCCTACTAGAGTTATATGGAATAGCTGCTACTGAGAACTTAGCAGTGCATCAAGTTTTACTGATCTTAGGAGTCTGTTGTATTTGCAGGTGTTCTTCTTGCTCTCTGGCGTTGAAGCATTTTAAAGTAGCTTTTACTTAGCAATCTGAGACTTCTTTATGGATTTAAAAGTGAATGTGTATATAATTGTATACTTCATATTCTCTTTAATATAACTGACTTAAAAAGAAAAATTTAAACTGAGAAAAATGTAGGTATGATCTGATATGGCAGCTGGCAAATATGATAATGTGGAAATTCTCAGATTTTACTGGATATTTCTTTGTTATTTTAAAATAATGTTTTGGGCATTTCTTTTTGTAATTAAAAATTTATATGGGGGATGGTTAATCTATAAATCAGACTTCTGAAATGTTTTGAAGTCTGAAAAAATTCAGTAATTACAGAACACATTTAAGGAACAAGTTTAATTACAGAACTTATTTAAGGAACCTTTATTGGAAATTTCTTTGACAAAGCTTTCATGGATTTAAAATGCCATTTCTTTTTTTAAAGCATAAGACAACACTGACAAAAACAGGTATACAAAATTAAGCCTTATGATGATTATTTAATCCATATCTTCTTGCCTGTGGCTATACACAATAGCATAGGTTAATGGCATTACTTTTGCTGTGACTCTTCTGAGTCTGTTATTGAATTTAATAATGTTTACTATTTCTGTCTTCTACTTATTAAGAAAGGTATATTGGGGCTTGGGAGGGCCTAATTTTGTTGTGGTTTTGATTTTGTTTTGTTTTTCTTTATTTTCTTTTTGCTAAGCTCATTAACTACTTGTTTATTTTGTTTCTATAAAATTTGGAAAATGGAGGGAGACAGAAGGAGGTGAACCCATTTAAACAGTGTCTGCTTGTTGGGCAAATTGGAGAGGATAGTTCTTGTTTTATTTATTAGCCATTTTTACTTAATACAGGTAGGAAAAAAACTTTTGAACTTTCAAGAGTTTAATTTGCATAAGGAGAGATACAGGATAGTTTTAAGCCCAATTAAAATTATTGGTAGTGGATTCCAGCTCCGTAACCAGCATTTGCAATCCCTTTGACAAGCTGTAAGGAGGTGTACGCTGGTCAGCTATACAATTATCCATCTGATTGGAGGAAGGTGAAAATAGTTCATGAGACCATTTATAAAAATAATTTTTGCACATTTTCAGGACAAATTATTTGCTTATCTAATGCAGAATATATTTTACTGTGGGAGAGAGAAAAGAGCTTATTTAAATGTCAAACTTCTCTCTAGTGGTTATATAGGTAAGCTGTTGGAAAGCATGCAGTCAATTCTGCCCTACTCCCAACCTCATAAATTTAGTGCACAAGTGAGTTTTTAGGAACAATAATATCTTCCAGTATTTCTTCTCTGTTTTGAGTGCCACTTGCTAATTTTGCTACCTCAGTAGTCTGAGGTATGTCTCCATAGTCTTCTGTAGTAGTATTGTTTAACATTTTCATTTAGGAGTTTAAACTAAAATACTGCCTGGGTAAAAACACTAGTGTAACACACATTTTATTGGGTGGTAGGGGAATTTCTCATCTGTGAATTGCAATGATAAATATCTGCAACAGTTATCTGTAGTTAATCTATTACATTTCTCTGTGCTGAGTTGGCAGATAGAGTTACTGAGGCTGACTGTCTTCTCCTTACATATGTGTATTTTATTTTTTTTGTTATGGATGTCTTAGGAGTTCCTCAGGTGCGTGTTTGTTTTCAGTTCTAGTTTCATCTGGACTGAAGTCCTCTGTTTTCTATCTTCCTTATCTGCTGTTTATCTAAAATGGCGAAGCTTTCAGAGAGGAGGCTGTGAAGTTTGATTGCTACTTTCCGATTCAGAAATCAGAATAGGTGTTCTTATTCTCAAAGTTGTCAGTGTAAAGTGCCTTATTAGAATAAAAAAGTCCAAGCATTTCAGTGCTGATACACATTTCCACTTTTAATCAAAGTTTGAAAGGTTTTCTTGAATTGCTTGCCTATGCTTCTTATCTAACATGCAAGGAAAGTAACTTCACTGGGTCTATGCACACATAAAATTGTGTAACTGTTTACAAGATCTTAGCTGGAAGAATATTTTGATGCTGATAAATTACAGGAATGCTATCTATTTCATATTAGTTTTAAATTTTTTATTTTAGTTTGGGGTTTTTCTCCATTTTGTAAGGACTACCGAGCCATCAATGTGTTACAATGATATTTTTTGACATTCAAAACATCATGCTTTAAAAGGAATAAAATTCTTACCTATTTCGAATGTAAACAGTGTAAGTTCTGACCCTGCAAACATTTTATGACAGTAGAATTTAAATTACATGTAATTTTCTATATGTAACTCTTCAATAGGAATGCTGTCACTTATTGAAGATACATCTTCCCCCCCCGCATGACTGAATAATAGTTTCATAATGTTTGAGTTCTTCTTTGGGCAGCTTTTCTTTGCTTTTATGCTTTTATTCCAAAAGGCTTAAAATATTAATTTTAGGCATTTCAAATGTTCCAGAATACCTTAAGCAAACTTTTCCTAAAGAATCCTAGGTAGTCAGAGGGGGAATAAAAAGTGAAGGGATTTCTAGATATTTAACGTCGCCTCAAAAGATAACTTCTGTCCACGTTTAGCTGGCAATTGAATCTAAGTGATGTTAAATAAACAATGAAAAGGGATGACACTTAGGCTTAGCAGTTAAGTTACTGGTTATGGCTATTTCGGCATAACTCAGATGTCAAGTCTTGTTCCCTGTAGACCCTTGAATTTTATTTGTTTGTGTTCTATACCAAAAATTTCTCAGATTGTCAGGACAGACTCCAGACAGTCTTAAAATTACATCAGTATAATCCAATATAAAAGTCTCTCAGGTAAATTCCACTATTTGTCTTTCTCCTAAGTAAGTGGGTTATGACACATCAGTTACCATAAGGCACTCAGTTGAAATCTGAAACTGTTTGTTCTCTTGTAAGCTGGAAGAAGGAGAATATATTCTGACTCTTAGCATTCAAAAAGAAAGTATGTAAACACCGAGCTATGCTACTACCTGCCTGCATCTAAACTGATTCCATTAGAGGCTGATTTTGACTACAAATCCTGATTTATATGCTGATTTTTTTTTTTTCTTTTACTTTGTGCATAACCATTTTTTCCTGGTTTATTGTAGCTTTTAATATGTGTTTTTCAAAGTTGAATAACTGACTTCTAGTGGACTTTGCTTTTGCGGAAATATAGTGGAACATGGCATGTATATTGGTTAGTATATGTTGGTTTAGAGTAACTGAGATGATGTTTCTCAAGCCTGAAATATTTGAAATATCATTTTGCTGACCCTTAAGCCCTAAGACACTGTAGCAAATCAGGTCAAGAAGGGGGCTAGTGTTTGGTAGTATTGTTCATATTTAATTTGAAGTTTAGACCATTTATTCAAGTTTTAATTTTTCATAAATTGTAATAAAACCCAGATATTTTAATGGCATCTACCTATTAAATTTTCCAAAAGTGTCTTTCTGGTGCAGCAGTCTTCAGGTATCTCACTGGCAAAGGTACAACCCTCATCATGCTCATATTGAGACAAAAATTGAGGAGTGCTGCTCACACTCCAAATGGCTCAGTTTCTCTCTTCCCAGCTGAAAATAGGTAGAGGAAAAATATCCCTAGATTTTTCACTGGAGATCTCTTATTGTGTTAAGCTAAAGTTTTCTTCAAACTCCATGTAATTTTAAATGGTATTTATTCTGTACATTTTGTACTTGTGGGTTCCTTCTGATTTGAAGATGTTCAGTGTAGGGAAGGAGAAAAATGCTGTTTTCCATGTTTCTCATGTCTTCCCTAGATCAATTGCACGGTCACTTTTTGTACTTTGGAAGAAGTGTCTACCAAGAAAGGAGATTTTATAAATATTTTAATAAAACTATTCTCAGGCTATGTAATCACCTTGAAGCTCACTAAACTGAGTTAACAGAAATCATAATTCCTGATGGACAAGTTCATCCCTCTCCAAGTTGTAGGATAGTTATGGCTTCTATTGCAGATCCATCTTAGATTGTAAATATAAATCTGGATTTAGATTGTCCATATTTATTGATGATCTAGTTGGGATCTTCTAAGAGAATAGTGAATCTAGTGCACCTAGAAATACTTAGAATAAGTTGGTCTGCTATGGACACTTTCTGGAGATAACTTTCTAGTCTCACCATGCATTCCTGCTATCTTTAACTTGTCTTTTTGCCACTTACAGAGATGGAGAGATACAGGAACCTCTGAGAGGAGCTTCATGTAAGGAAACTACAGGGAGTTGCCTTTACAAGTCAGGGAAAAAGGCCACCTGGCTAATCATAGAGACTGTTTTGAGACGAGTTGTAAGAAAATGCTTTGAAGCACTAAGTAGCTAAGGAAAACAGCCTTTGGCAGTTTTATCTGGGTGTTTGGCCTGAAACTTAGACTGAGCAGTAAGGTCAGATTGAATATTTAGTGGAGACTTGAATCCACATACAGCCCTCTCAAGAGGGGAAAAACCTCTGGAGACTTGTCTGGAAGCTTGAAAAATCCACTGCTAGAGAACAGGGTATGTGTGGAAGAGGAGCATGAAGGAAGTTCACTGTGCCATTGAGTGACAGGTTATCCAACAGCCTTTCCCAGGAATACCAAGTGTTATTAGTAAATACTGTTTTCCAAGGGAGTTTCCAGTGAGTGTGCTACCAGAGCATCTGAGAAGTATGACTATGCAGAGGCATATGACTTTGATTATTAAACTAATTTTAGTTTCACAAGATAGAGCTAGTATGAAAGAGCAGCTAACTGCCTGAGTACTAGAGACTCTTAAAAATCAGATTAGCATATGTAGTCAAGAGGCAAACATCAAAATGTATTTATTCATGCAAGTGTGAATAGTCAAATTTTATGTATTTCGAACTTTGTCCTTTTTTTGGTTTTGTTTGGGGTTTTTTATGTTTTAACTTGGAAACACTTTGAAGTTGCTGAGTTTTGATGCTTTGATCTTTTATATTTTTTCCTGTGTCTTTATCACTTTTTCAAGATAGGTTTGTTTCATTTGTCAGGTGGCACATGGAGATTTTTCCTTTTCTCTGTTTGTGCAGTCATTTTATTTTGTTCTTACACTACAAAAATCCATGCTGGCAAGGAAGTAATGTCTGCTGCTCTCTTTGTTACCCTTGCCAGCATTGCAGAGGTCAGGTTTGCAAGGTTACGAAGCTCAAAATCAAACTGCTCTCACTTTTGTCTTTGAGCTCCTGTTACCTGTTTGATGGCCTACAAGAGGCACTCAGATGGACTTCAAGGTTTCTTACCAACCTGTTTTTCTTTAAATTAGGCTTGAATGAACACTTGAATGAAGTGTTATTGGAATGCACTGTGGATCTTGACAGCATTGCAATAACAAGAAAACCCAGTGAAACAGTCAAATCTCTGTGTAAATTTGTATTTGTACTGTACCAGTAATAGGGGAGAAGATAAGACAAAATAATAACTGACAATTACATGGTTTTCCACAATGGTTTATCTTGACTGCCAGCTTCTTTTTCTACAACATATTTGATATGCTGCAAATTTAATGAAAACCTAGAAATTGTGTTAAGATCTGCTCCTTTTGTTGTTTATCCAGATACATGAAAATTTTAATTACTTTATTTACATGTAATTCTGCATGTTAACTCTTGATTGCATGCTGATTTACAGTAAATAAAGGTAAAAAGGGGTCACTGAGTTGTGTTTTATACATCACAGTGGTACTGTTCTTGCATGTTTTTTATCTTGCATGACAATGGAACATGTTTGTATTAGTCTATGTATAACATGTCTTGTGGTTTATGCATGCTGCACTAATCTCTGTGTTAAATCTGTCCCCTCTTTATTCAGAGCATGCTGTCTAGGTCCTTTAATTCCAATTATGCTGCAGTTAGCAGCTTTCACTATGGCAGCTCTAGGGATCTGCATGGCAGCCAGGGTAGTGTTGCCTTGAGTGTTGTGGACGGAAGAGGTTCTGGTGTGCACATTGTTCGAGTGAGTACCTACAGGAGGCTACTGCAATATATAGAGGGGGAAAGAGTAAACTGTGAGAGGTGTCTGTAAATTGATAGTTTTCCTTTTATATATGGACAATGCTTTGAATAAAAATAATATAATCTATGTGCTGGAATTTTTTTGTAGGTATGAAATCAAATACTTTGCCTTCCCTTTGTAGGCCTTAAACTTATTGCAAGGCTTTTCAATTCAGTGTAATGAAGTTGAGTTTTCTAATTGGCTTTTATAGGTGGTTGAATATATGTAAAGCTGTCTGGTTTTGTTGTACATATTTGAACAAGAGATCACCACTCTGAATTTAGCCTAGGTTGATAAAAATTTGAACAAAATCTCACTAAGCTTTTTCCTCTCCCAAACAAATTCTGATGATGTATGCTGTACTGTAAGACACTTTAGGCATTTAAGAAAATAAATATTTTATTTTGTAAGAAAATGAGGAAATTACTTCTTCACTCTGAGCATCCTGAGTGATGTTACGGTATTCACAGTGAACAGGATAAAGTCAACAGGAGACTTCTTTTAACTATATGAATCCCTGAATAGGCAGTCCTTAGTATTTGTTGACTTTTCTTACCAGTTTATTGGTGATCAAATACACCTCTGCAGTTGCTAGTTTGTCCATCAATATTTTATGGGTGTGGTGTCTTGCCTAGTAAGATTTTCTTATCAACAGTATATTACTTAATCAAAGAAGATAAAGAACAATGAAGCCCTTAAAATATTTTATTCTGGGCTTTTTATGAGACATTTTTAGTTTAAGTTTTATGAACACAGTGATCTTACCTGCTCCATTATTTTTAAAGCATCCCCAGGCTTCTACTGCAGGAGACCAGTGTCAGGATGAAGTATTCATTTCAGGACAGCAGAATTACTCGTCTGCCACACTTAGTCTCAAAGATGTTCCTCCAGACAGCATGAAGAAAATAGCTGTGCAGGTAATTATCTACATGACACCATGGAAAGGACATATGTATTTCTATATGTATGGATACTTTTTTATTATTATTTGTAGAAACATAGGCCAGGATAGGAATCAGAACTGGGGCTTATTTCAAAAGGAATACGTTGATATAGAAGGTGGCATAAATGAAATAGCATCCTCCTTTTGAAAGACCGAATACTTAATTATATTGAAGGGGCTACTTCTCATTTTTCTACAGCAACGACTTTGAAAGAAGAAATTTGCAGCAAAAGACATAACTGCAAGTGAAAACTGGCATGTGATAGATTATTTAAGGAAAGCAGTCTGAAGCTGATTGGATGTTTTAAGGAACAAACCTGAAATCAGTTGTGATGGAATTGTGATGATAAACAAGAATTTGTAGAAGACTTTCTTTCTATTAATCTTTAAGGACCATCTATACAAGCATGCCTTACTACAGTGAAACTAAATGGATGCTTGTAAATTATTACAATGCAGCAATTGGTCTTCTTTTTATAAATTCAGTTGCATTTCTGCAGCCATTGGATATTGGTAATTTGCATAGCTGTAGATACATATTGCATATGTAAATCCTTATGCCTGGCAGTGCAACAAATCATGCTTGTACGTTTTGAGAGAAGACATTAGAAAATCCTGTAAATGGAATAAAACTGATCAGTAAATAAGCTAAAATTTTACATATACACACATTAGCATTTCTCAGAATCATTTTGACATATAAAGCTCAACAGAATAGATCCTTATATGTGTCCATTCACATAGCATACTTAAAAGGTTGAATTTTCCCATTTCTGTTATTTATAATATTGAGAAAGAGTATTTTAATATCCTTGTATCCTATAACTAGTGAGATAATGATCACAGGCAGAAAAAAAAAAAATGTAACTCAAGACTGTAGCATTCTTGGAATGTGGGAATTATACAGATGGATGAGTGACTACTTGGGCTGGGTAAGAGCTCAAGGCATATGGGCAAGGACGGAAAAGGCTGCCTATCTCAACACGAAGCTCAAAGGCTTCAGTAAGAAATGTTGTCACTCCCAGTGACAAGGTTTGAGTGCACTGTATGGATTGACAGTTGTGTACCTTACTGCTCTTGTCAACATTATAACTATCAAATCAGTGACCGATGTTTGAACAAAAAAAGAGTGTTTATTGGAAATACCGCTAAAGTTTGATATTGAAATCTTGAGCTTATATGTGAATTTGCTGGGAAGGTTTCCTTGAGAAGTGACTGCAGTTTTATTTTGTGGATGATCTACTGGGAATTGTTACAAAATCACTGGGTTTTATGCAATAAAAGTGCAAACTACAGTGATACCAAGCAAGTGTCAATACCGTCAGTTGCACTGCTACTATTTGGGATAGCTCAGGGTGAAACAAGTGCTAAAAACAAGACTGTCACATCTCTTCTAGTAAATGAGCACTCAAAGTTTTTGTTTTCAGTTTTGCTCTCAGTAGGTCAGAGCTGATGACTATAAAGAAAATTGAATGTAGTCGTATACGATCCAGAAGAGTAGTTTTAGTGATGTTCCTAAAATTAAAAGCAATGAAGCACAAGAAATACTGAAATAATAAACAAGGAATTCAGGATGGCTGCTTATAAACTGCATGACACCGAGCATTCATGTTTTATTCAGATACCTTTGACAAATGGACAGATGTGCCAGCCTCAAAGACCTCAGGCAAACTACAGCCAAGTCCATCATCTCCCTGCTCAATCATCAGTAGCAAGACACCCGTCTAGAGAGCAGTTAATCGATTACCTGATGTTAAAAGTTGCCCACCAACCTCCCTATACTCAGTCCCAGTGTTCTCCAAGACAGAGCCATGAGTTGGCAAAGCAAGAGGTAAGAACAAAATCTAACTTGACAATATGACATATATCTATCTACCAGTGATGATGAATTGTTAGATTGGTTTTGTTTATTACTGTTTTCTCTGTAGATGGTGACAGCAATCATGTAGGCATTTGCCTCCATCAGAAGACAGCATTATCTCAGCATAATTCTACTTCTGAATCACACATTCATTCTGGTGTTGAGTTCTTTTTGCTTTTTATGTGAAGGTTTTAAGAGAGAAGTGTGGCAGATTAAAAGAACATGCAAAAAACTTAAGCTTGCAACTTTCTTCTGGGCTAGAAATTAATTTTCTAACTACATTTCTTGATTGCCAACTCATTATTTATTTAGTAACTAAAAAAAACCAAAGTGGAAGGACAACTTTTATTTATAGTAGGTGTGGGTAAGAAGTTCTTAACTTAATGGCTCTTTCATGGTGGCAGCCTTCTTCTTGCTCCTGGACACAGGATGTGTCCTCTGTATTTTGTCAGGTTTTTTTGAGAAAATACGATCTTTTCACTCTGTGCTAGAACAAGAATGTTCACTAATTGTGTAAAGTACGTTTTCTAGTCAACAATTCTGGCAAGAGAAAGAGGACGCAATGTTGGCTATGCAGAATTTAAAATGATAGTAGGAACAAGGTTTGATTTTTAAAATTCAGCTAGAGGTAGCAAAGAAACAGGTTCTTTTGTAGAAACATAAAATATTTGCTGGAGGATTTAAATTATTTGAAATTATATCTAAAGATCTGTGAATGTAAAGCCTCCATGAACTATGATTATAATAATAGACATATTCGAGTAGCACTTACATACAATGACTCATGATGCTGTTGTGTTGGAATCTTGTTCTGAATTAATATTATGAGAGGTAATACTTTCTTTAACTGTGATTTAAAAAAAAAAAAAAAATCACCTGTTTTTGTTACCTGTTTCGTAGTAATAATTTAATTTACAGTAGCTTTGAATGCAGATTTTCAGCCAGTTCATCTAACTTTGGTTGTAACTACTTAGATTCGAGTGATAATTGACAAGGATCCAGAACTTGGATTTAGTATATCAGGAGGAGTCGGTGGTAGAGGGAATCCATTCAGACCTGAAGATGATGTGAGTATTTTATCCTAATACATCTTAAAATTATTCTGATAATAATGTTTATGGTGTTCAGCAAAAGGGAGGGGGGGAAGTATTTATGTTCCTCAAACCACTAAACTGGGACTGGAGGGAATAAAATTGAGGGCAAATGATATGGAAAATCACGGTGGTAGGTGACCACAGTGGTCACAGGACAACACAGAGAATTATTCTAGCTGAGTGGTTCTTGAACAATTCCAGGTATTACCCAACAGATTTGAGATAGTGAATTAAGGACTTTACAGTTAGGAAGTCTCTTAAAAGAGAACATGATTAGCCCATAGCCTTATTTTTGGTGATTGATAATTCATCTTGACATACACATCTGCCAGGTTATACAAAGGCAGATCTGGATTTGGCCTTCAGTACTCCTTTAAAGGCAGTTCTCCTGGAGTTAACTTCAGAAAAGGAAAACACTCACAAAAGCCAGTAGACCTGCACAATAATATTGCATTCTCTTCTACTTAGGATGGAAAATAGAAAAAATGTTTTGAATGATGTGCTACTCTACTATTTGTTAAACAAGTTGTTAATATGTCTTCCACCTCTGTTTTTCAAGGGTATATTTGTAACCAGAGTGCAACCAGAAGGACCTGCATCTAAGTTGTTGCAGCCTGGAGATAAAATAATTCAGGTACTGTGGCCATCTAATTAACTAGCCTATGTAATATACCAGTTTACTTTAAGTTAGCAGGTTTTCTAAGAGCACCAGGTTTAATTTTTAGATAGATTACCATATCTTTTCTTCCACCTGACGTTAAGATAGGTGATAGAGGCTGAAGCATTAATCAGTTGGACAACTTCTGCAAACTTGGAATGTTTTTTTACACTTGGAAGACAAAAAAAAACAGCCCTAATGTTGTCATTCAAGGTTGAACATGAGCATTTAATTAGGCTTTACTATTATTCGTGTATTTAACTTGTGGGCACTCACATGCGGTGTTCTGAATAATGCATTGTTTGAACACTAGTAGTTGCCCCTCACAAGCTCTCCCCAACTGCACCTTGCTGTTACATCCCTCTCCAGCCTGCAGTTCCTCCCAGGCTTTGGCTGCCTGTCTCTCAGTACTGGTAGCATATTTGTTACTTATTTATAGAGTGAAACACGTGAAAGGTGACTTTTGTTTTATTCCCTGTCCTTATGGATTTTCATTTGTCTATGTGACATTGATAATGAAGTTTCTTTTTGTTATGTTGGCACTGCTTGGTTTACACTTTCTGTTTAGTGAGGAACTCATAGTTTGAAAAAGAGTGGAAGGAGAAGTTGCATTAGAAAATTGCCTCTAAGTCTCAAGATACTGTTGCATATGCGGTTAGGGCTAGGACGTTGTGTACAGATGATTTGAAAACGGTTTTGAGATGCTTCTGCTCTCTGAACCGTCTATACCTAAATCTTTCTCTGCAACCCTAGACAGATTTAAAAATCCCTTCCTTTTCAACAAAGGATTCAGCTGGTATCAAGGGTGGTGGGATAAAGAACTGCAGCTACAAAATGGCACAGCTAAGACAGAGCACATGACCAGTTCTGTCTGCTACCACATATGGGGTCGTAGCTCAGGGAAGAAAGGTGGAATGCACAACTGGAAGCAGTAACAGTTTAGACTGGGTGAATGTGCCAGTCTGCAAGATTTTCCCACACATACTGATCATGAATTTGTAGTAGTACACCCTGAGAAGTTGAACCATAGCTGTGTTTTCCCATCTTTTGTAGGCCACTTAGGCCTGCCTGTGTTTCCCAGGCCAAACCTGTCCCAAGAATGACAATGTTGTTTAGAGTAATAGGAAAATACAAGCTAGGGGTGACCTTAGGAAGTCTTTCACCCTAAAATGGCTTATAATGCCCTTAATGTTTTTTGTTAAAAGCATCGATAGTTTTAATTTATCACAAATGCCGTTTCTAGTATTCTGATATTTAAACTGGGATGTATCATTTTTACTCCATTTGCATTTGCTTTTCTTTATTATTTTTTTTTTAGTGACTGTATTAAGGCTAATGAATTAGATATCTGATGTTAATTGTTTTAATGTTCAATTTTCTCTTTTGATTATTTGCAATACCTTTGGGGCAAAATTCCTCCAAGGCTTACACAGTAGTTCAACTTCTTGTAGAATACAGGTACATTTTCAACTCTACAAAGTACTCTGCAAATTTGCAATGTTTTACTCTCTGCATCAATATAGAATTTGATTATATTAAACTCTAAAGCTTAAATAAAATAACATGACATATGGACATTGTTCTTTAAGATGGCATTAAACTTTCATTTGCTATTTTAAATATTTCTTTTCAGGCTAATGGATATAGCTTCATCAATATCGATCATGGACAAGCAGTGTCTCTGCTAAAGACTTTCCAGAATGCGGTGGAACTCATCATCGTGCGAGAAGTTTCTTCATAAATACTGTGGATTGGAGGGAAAAGCCAGCAGGATTCATTGAAGGACTTATGGGAAACAATATTTTGCCTATTTTTATACATGAAAGGAACTTGCAAAGAATTACGATCAAAATTTGTACAGGAAATACTGAACTTGTGGTCAAAGGGGAAAAAAAAACAAACCACTGTATAAAAAGTACAGTAAATAATTTTGGAAATGCATATGGTGAATAAACTGGTTTTTAAGCATTATAGCAATCTAAGGATCACTCCTCCAAGAACAAACCTGTGTTGTTTTTTTGTACAGATGGTAGGTTTATTTTTGGATAATTCATACACATTACTAAACCTTGTGCAAGGCTTTGCAAAGCCTTGGATGTAGCCAATGGACAGATGGCAGGGCTGTCTGTCCTGTAGCTGTTTATTGCCTTTATTTTTATTCACCAGATATTAATGTGTTATGCTGAAACCACTTCTATAGATATAAATGGGGATATGAAATGTTGGTTTTGCTATGTGCACATTGTATAGATGAACGGGTAGATGGAAGGCGGTGCTGGTTGGACAGAATAAAGGTCAAATGTGAAACAACAATTTGCTATCTTCATCTGGAATCAGGGAAGACGAAAAAGTGTTTAGTTCTGGAGAGTACGTCTACCAATAGAAAACGCAATAAAAGATTATGGTGTTTTTTAGGAAGACTGTAGGTACAAATTTGTGATACTCTACAGGATTTGTTCTTAGTGTAGTAATTGAATATTCATTTGACACATGTGATTCATGTTTAGTTGGATTTTCTTACATACATAGTTTTTTCAACTGTACTGTGGAAATGTGCCCAGAGGTTTTTCTCTGCCATTGAAATTCCCAATTTTGTGAAAATGGTGATACTTTTATCTTTATAAAGAGTACTCTCTTTTAACCTTACAGATTTAAAAAATGAAACTGAAATGGCCAGTTTTTAAGGTTGTTGCCTGTAATATATATTAAAACACACACAAATTATGCAGAAAGCATTATGAAAGACATCTTGATTTTGTTTGGCCTTTGCCTTGTCTTGTTAATCAAAACGGAAACCAATACGCGTGGAGCTAGGTAACCAAAGTAAGTCTGTGAAACTTTGAACAGTGATGGAGAATTGCTGCGGTGAGATGGAGAGCAAAGGGAGGGTGTATTTACAACCCACCGCTTGTTTCTTAAAGGGCTGTTCTACAGGTAACATTAAATGTGAACTAGACACTTCAGAGTCATTAAAGGGTTTCTAACTTTATTAATGTAATAGTGATTTACCACAGGCTGCCTTCGTTCCTTATTACTGTATAAAATATTCAATTATGCTTCTATTAATTTTGTTTACCAGAAATATTACCTTCATTTTTCTCTTTCTCCATTGTAATTGAATAGAGACTGCATAAATCTGCAGTGATAATTAATACACAGTTGTTATGGACCAGGGAAACGTGCCATAGAAGACCAATAACTGTTCTTAATCAGGGCTAATGATTTGCCTGTCATTGAAGCAATATTCAGTTATTGCATTTCATTTTTAATTACATATAAGTTGGTAGTTTGAGACAGGTATAAGTTGCTTTTTTCAACCCATGTGAACAGAATTAAATGGTTTTTAATACAGCTAGCAAAAACACCAGCCTCCTTTAGTTTTGGGACAGTGATTTTGAAGAGATAAATTATACATAGCTAGCAGTAATAAACAGGCAGTACTTTTAAAATAAGTTAACTCCAATATTATTGCACTTCTTTCAAAGATGTTAACTATTGCTTATTGTACTGTGTATAGTTCTAATAATTTTAATTGAAACCCTTTAACAACTCTTTTTATATTTTAATTCTTTTTAGTTGATTTTCCGTAATATTTACATAGAAAATGATTTTTTTATATATGTTAGCAGAAATGTGCTGTATTTTGATAAAATCCACTTATTTTCTGTGTGCTGTTACTCTCCAAAGCAAAGAATGAGAAACATAGCTATATAATGGCAGGCTTAATTGTTCTCCCTTCTAAGATGTGTTTTGTTGTTGTTTAATTTCTATTTTTTTATTGAAAATGAAAAATGGTCACATCACATATTCATTACTTTTAATAATTTTTATCATACACTGCCTTTTAAAGGGGATACATACCGATGAGTCCTAGATTACCTTGGTCTTCTACATAACCTGTATCTTTGGGAAAAGTCCAAAAAACAGAACTGATTCTTTACTGATCTTGGACTGACTTTGTATACATTTTGCAGTACATTTAAATACATCACTAAGGAATTATACTGTATTGTGTTTTGCTTTAATGGTAACAGAAGTTTTAAATGTTGTTGTGTCACTTAATTTTCAGATTTATGTATCACAGGACAATTCTACCAAAAACTGTTTTGCTGTGGTAGAACTATAGAAGTAGAGATTTATAGCAAGAAGTTTAGCACTTCTTGTGGAAATACTTGGCCAAAGCTTGTCTTCGGTAAATTAGCAAATTAACCATCTAATAAACATGGATTATGGTGATTTTACTCAGTAAATGTTGGAGTTTTCAGTGAATTGAAATGTGTTTATTCCTTCCGTGTCTGTGTGTAAAGGTAAACAAACCCCTGTCAAACTAGGTCATTTGCAGAGAGTGGGAGAAAGGTGTCTCCTGAACTAATCCAGCAGGGTTCAGCAGGAGAGACACTATTGGCACTTTTCATTTTGAATGCATCTTAAACTGTATTTTGAATAGAATAAAGTCCACCAGCAGCCTAAGTTACTCAGCATGGCAATGAGTTGATGCAAACTCTAGTAATTCTTTCTATTCTTAATAGTTCACTAAAGAATCAGTTCAACTGATATAATTAAAAGATTAAGTCTCCCACATATTTATTATGTAAATATTTTTTAGTTTCTTTTTTGGACTGGAGTAAAAAAAAAGTGTATATACTTGAAAGCATTCTATGAACACAAACATAGCAATAAACAACACACAGAATCAAACCTTTATGATTATTTTCATTTTGTTTAGGAATAGTCCCTTGACAACAGCTACAAGATGTTTTTATTGGTCAGAATGAATTCAACATTCCAAATTTTTGTATATAATTAGACTGTTTCTGAGGTAACACATGGGGAATAGATAATAAACTAATCTCTTTAAAGATGTGTGTAATTGACTTATTTAAGGTCTAGGAAACTCCATAACACCATGTTATTCTTCAGTAGTTTCTGTAGACCTTACTACTCTATCAATATACATGAGTAATGTCTGATTTGTGTTTCTGGTTCTGTGCATCTAAGTGACCTGGGATCTGCTTTTAAGTTATTTCATTGCAAGACTGGGTTATTCACAATAAAAATACTATTTTTAGCATTGCAAAGCACCCAGCCTTGCAATGAAATGAGCTATGGCAGTGAGCAGCTTCTCTCCTAAAGAGACGAGTGGTCTTTTATCTGATGCAAACTAAGTAGTTCCAGTAGCAGAGAGGGGTGACAAAGTCAAGGAGCAGGGTTAAAATTAGGAGTGTCTCAAGGGTACTCTGAGATGTACAAGGGTTATGTGGTAAAGAAAGTAAAGAGCTAGGTGCAGAATTTCGCAGGAGAGGTGAATGCAGATTTACATCCGTTTTTTCCTGGAAGCCACCTGATAGTGTAGTAACAAACTTTTTTTTTCTCTTTTTCCATTTATTTTTGGATCTGGTATATCCATGTTGCTTACTACTTGACTTCCTACTTCCTCTACACAGAAAATTGGTTCTGTTACAGGTTACAGCCCTGATGACACTAGAGTACTGGGCCCCTCCTTACTTAGGTTTTCTGTATCTGCTCCCTGCTTGGACTTGGGAATTTTTTCCCCTTCATTTTTTCCTTGTGAGATCTTTTTTGTTGTCATTTTCTCTTCCAGCATCAAACTTCAAATTAATACTTTCGCATTTCACAGATATTTGTTAGGTGAGCCTCATTCCTGTGCAACTGAGCCTTTGGTCTCCTAATTTATTTCACAAATCAACAGTTTACTTTTTTATCAAGCACCTGAGAATGCTGGGTCCACCTTGTGCTTTTCTGACTGGAGACACGTTTTCAGGGAGAAAACATGTTGTTTGGTGTGTTATTAGATGCCATTTTAGAATGTGTCCAGAAGATTCTTTTGCAGCATCTAGTCTACCTTGAAGTTGGGGTTCCATGACACCAAACATTACAACTGCACCATAAGGTTGTCCCTGTCTAAAAGAGCTTTTGTTATATGAAATACTGAATTAGCCAAAGTAAAGAGAAGTCAAAATTTCTGTTTAAGATCATCCACTTGGCCAACTAAAATAAGGAAAAAAACCAAACCTCTCAGACCTAATGATTGCCAGTTGATTGCCTTCCTCAGGCCACATGCTGCCTACCATCTTGCCTCATTGATGAATCCTTGGCTGAAGAGTGTAAAATTTGGCTAGAAATTGATTATTTGCTATAGTGTCTCAATCCATCTTTCCTGTTACATGTTATTCTGTGATTTCTCACAGCCTGTGTAATTGAAGCCATATTTTATCAAGAAAAATCAAACAAAAGAAACTTCTTGTAATCTTCCATTATTCAATGTTTGCTACTCAGTTGGGTATAGTTCATTTTAGGAATGTTTTTTTAAGTTACATTATCAAATAGTTTCTGCTCTTCTGCCATCAAGAATTGTTTCCCAGGGCCTCACCTGAATAAATCAGTTTTAGAAGTTGTTGTGTGCCTTGGAGTAGATAACTTTTTCTGAATAGTCTTACATAGAAAATAGAACTACTAGGGTACTCTGTATAGTCTTCATTTAAAAAGGTTAATCTGCCTCTGCCCTCTGAAAATAAGCATTGGAACATTTGTTCCAACCAGAACAAGTATACTTTCTGAAATAAAACTTCCTTATTTAGGAAGTTGGAAGTATTTTAGAAGATCGTTGTTTTGGGTCAGAGGCCTCCTTATGAACAGCTGATGCTGCATCTAAAAAAGCATATCGTTAGTTACAGGTTTTGGTTCTTTCGTTGGAAAACTGCGAGCCTAAGACTCCATGATGAGATGAAAAACAAAGACAAATCATGATTGCAATAACTGATCCAATTTACATATCTCAGTGTAAATAACTTACGACTTTGTTCCTTTATTGATCTGTACATTTGGACTTAGAGTTCCTTGTTTCTTGAATACTTGTTCTGTAAGAATCACTCTGTGTTACTGGTCTGTGTCATATAATGCCACCCCCAAGAGCCTGTGCACCACTGGAGACCCTCAGATGATGCAACTGCTCTTATTTCTGGGTTCTCCAGGGGCTTTTGGTGTTTTTTCACTCTTCCCGAGAGTATAAAACTGCCAGTTTCTAAACTGGCTTCCACACAAGATAAAACCCAACTTTTAACTATTGGCTAATGCCAAATGAAGGTTAAGTTCAGCCTTACAAACTTGGATTTGAAAGTAAACATCCAAAAAGAAAATGTTACCTCATGCCGTGGGAGGCAGTTTTGGAATAACTGGGTTTGTCTTTACTCAGTCCACAGAATCATGCCTGAAGTGTCATCTTGTATATTCTCACTCAGATTGAGTATTTTGAGAGTATTCATATTTCTCAGGAAGGAATGAACCTGATGTGCTGTTCCACTAAAGCATTGCTGCATACTTAGCACAGCAGAGGTCATGTAGATAGTTCTTGCTTAGCCAATATGACACTGAAGATTCTTTAGGAATTTGTAATTTAATACTTGAACTGACAGTTGCTAAATGCCACTGTTTCACTAAGCAGAATGATCTCCAATTTATGTTAGTATCACTCCAACCAGCTGATAAAAGCACTAAATATCTATGAGGCAGTTGCTTCTAGGCTTGGGAACCCACAGTTTTGATTTTTTTGTTCTTATTCATCCTCAAATAGACAAAAAAATATTATTTGTCTGTGACCTGACTCCTGATTCTTTTTACAATTATGAAGATAATGAAGACTAAATAAAACTGCTGATAGCTGTTGGCAGGAAGAGGAAGCTTTTATAATGATGGACTAACATAAAAAGCTACTGGAAACTGATAAAAATCTATTTCATATCACATTTTGCATCGCTGTCTTCATGGTTTGTTTTTGTTTAAGACATCAAGCTTTCTACAGCTGTTTATGCTGTAAAAAATTTTTTACTGTGAGAGTGACAGAGCACTGGGACAGGCTGCCCAGAGAGGTTGTGGAGTCTCCTTCACTGGAGACATTCAAAACCCGCCTGGACAAGTTCCTGTGTGATGTGCTCTGGGTGATCCTGCTCTGGCAGGGGGGTTGGACTAGATGATCTTCCGAGGTCCCTTCCAACCCCTATGATTCTGTGATTCTATGATTCTATGCTATTCATTCAGTAGCCAGGGCTTTCAGGTTACCCAGTGAAGGTGCACACAGCAGTTTCCATATGGATGTGTTCCAACAGTGAAAATATTTTTATTTCTAGGTTTGACGCGTTATTGAAAGTGGTGTCTCGTGAACAGGACTGAGGAGAAGAGCACAGAAGACCCTACACCCCTGCCTGTCCTCCCAGAGACAGGGAGCGATAGATGCTGTCCCGGTTGCCACTGGAGGCGTTGCCGGTGCCCGCATGAGAGAGCAGCAGGGTGTCATTGTCAGAATAGGACAGTCTGGCAGTCTTTTCACAACATCCTGGATCTGGAGCCCTGGTAAGCAGCAAGTTTCTGCAGCCAGTGGGTCAGAGCAGCAGATGCATGCCTCTGCCTGCTGCAGGGAGCTGCTCCCTGCATCCCTTGCTGCTTCCTCCAGGTGCTCTGGCGTGACTCAGGGCCAGTCTGTCCTGCTGCTTTGCTTGAAAGCACCCTCAGCTCTTCCTCAGCCTTGAGGGCCATGAACCTCCAGTGGAGCAGGAGCCTTACACATGGTGCCAGAAGCCACCAACTTCAGCTGCTGCCTTCCACTGATATTCCAGTTGCAGTTCTGCTAGTGAGAGACTCTGCCCAGGTCTGCACTGTGGTGGGGGTCTAGGGCTGTTGAAGCTGTACAGCCTCTGTGAAGATCCTGGCACTCCGTGATGCTGCACAGCCTGCTGACTTCCGCAATTCCTCTGCTTTGCAGCACAGCCCTCCAAAAGCATTGCACCTCCTGCTGGAAAAGTCCAGGAGAGGATGCAGGCACTCCCTCTGATCCCCAAGCTCTGACACTCCCCTTCGTAGCACCGGCCAGCAGGGTGGGAGCGTCACCCTCCCGAAGCAGGGACACCTGCAGCAGCAGCTCCAGGCGCCCTGCTGACACCACAGGGCTGCTGACCACTAGCACTCACCCGAAGCTACCAGCTTCCCCAAGCCCACAGCCCTGTGGCTCCCCTTGCCTCCCACCTGGAGGCAGCAGGTACCCTCAAGTTTCTCAGAGGGCTCCTAGGAGTTCCTCTCTTCTACCGGTTTCTAAAAGCCATCTTTCAAGTACAGCGTTGCCCCTCGCAGTTCAGCTGCTCTTTGTCACATTCCCCATTTCCAGCTCTCTGCCTTCTTTTGTTTATTTTTCCTGATATTTTCTGCAAGAACATGACTTGTATTTCCAAACTGCAAGTTGAAATTGCTTTTTATTAAAGATAAAAAAGAAGCAGGTATTTGGCCTAAAATAAAACATAAGCATTTGTAACCTACATGTTTTAGACGATACCAGGAATACTCTGCACAGGATTTTGTGCATTTCAAAAGTAGGTTGCAAATATCCCACATATGGCAAAAATCTCTTAAGTAGGTATGGACAAATGTAACTGTTCTGTGCTCAGTTAAGGTGTGGCTGGCTGCTGCTTTCAACCAATCACATTTATATGAATATCTAAGTCTTAGAGATGTAATAAGATTGTGCAAGAGGACAAGTATATGTAACTGGGCTGGAAAGGGTCCCAAGATGGCCAAGAACACTTCCCCATGAAAGGTCATATTGCTGAAATGACTTAGCTTTCCTACATGGCCTGAACTTTTCAGCATCAGGAATTGGATTCCTGATTACAGTAGTCTGCAACATGTTTTTTTGCAGCTGCCTACCTCAAAGGGGAATATGGCTCTGCACTACAAAAAGGTTGTGAGGCATGGCTGGAGACTGGAAACCACTAATTATGTTTCAGGATCATCCAAACTAATGAAAAAAACAGAGGCAGAATATTCACTCTTGTGACATGAGAACATTCCTGTGACATTCACCCTTGACATATGAAAATACCAATTTGGACAAACTTCTCAAGGGTTGCCTTTTAATAGAGAATCTTGGTAGGAGATGAACCAGACAAAAAATGAGAAATTCTCATTCAGTTGCTAATGTTGATGATTTGGGAAGGAAACTTTGAAGAAAAAAACCCCACAATAATAAACTAACAAAAAGGGGCAAAAGATTTCTACCAAATCATGTGTGCACTGGCAAAATACATGATTTCACAGAATTTCACAGAATGGTCAGAGTTGGAAGGGACCTCTAGACATCATCCAGTCCAAATCCTCTGATAAAGCAGGATCCCCTAGAGCACATTACTCAGGACTGCATCCAGGTGGGTCTTGAATATCTCCAGAGAAGGAGACTTTGCAGCCTCTCCCAGTGCTGTCACCCTCACCATGAAGAAGTTTTTCCTCATGTTTAAATGGAACTTCCTGTGTTCCAGCTGGTGCCCATTACCCCTCATCCACTGGGAACTACTGAAAAGAGTCTGGCTTCACCCTCCTTCCACCCACCCTTTAGATACTTATAGGCATTGCTAAGGTCTCCCCACAGCCTTCTCTTCTCCAGGCTAGAATAATCAACAACTGGTTTTGAGTATGCAGAAGCTATTTTTGCTGAGAATGTTTCTGCCAGTACTTCAGTTGAAAACCATGGCTCCCCTACTGAGAAAGTGAGGTTTATTAATACTGAAATTGATTTTAACATCTGGTTAGCCGACATACTAAGTCCTTGGAAAAATGAAATTAGCATGTAAAACTGTCTCACTTGGTAACTGTAATGAGAAATGACTGATGACGTTACAGTAGATGCATGCAAGGGTTAAAAACCATGTTGAAAATCCTCCAAACAGATAAAACTGAACAATTTTTTTTCTCTTCTGCATTTTATTTTTGAAAAGTTATGTAAATACACTTGGTGATATGAATAATGGGACTAACTCTGCAGTAAGCAATATGGTAGTTTTTAGATTGTAATTATTCTGTCATAGTATTAATCAATATGTGCTCACACTGAAGACATCTTAAGACAGGAAAAAGAATTCTTGGTGTTAGTACTTACTGGATTTGATTAATTTTGCAATAATGTTTATTTCATAACACTTTTAAATAAAAGTATAAATAAAATGTTCATTTGTACTGGGTTATACTCTGGTATGTTTTCAAACTTTACCATTATAAAGGTTCTAATCCTTTTATTGACAGTGGAAGTCTATATTCTGATGCCATGAAGGAGGCAGGGAACTAGAGTTGCTGGCAAAGGGTGACTGTGCCCAGTCCTACTTACCTTGTGCAGCAGGACATACAATTTTTAGTAATCCAATTACCATTATTTGTATTTTTTTCCTATTTTTGTTCTATGTCTCAGATAAGAAGAATTTGGTTGATTGATTGTAGCAGGATGCTCTACCTCCATGGGCCTGCCTCAGTTTTCCTTTGTGATTCAGCTGCTCGTTGTCCATCAGTCTCACACTGACTCGTGTCCGTCTCGCAGCTTCATTGCCCTTAGCCTGGAGTTACAGAGTTCCCACAGAAAGCAAAGGCTGTAGTAAACTCTCAACTGTTAACAATCTCAAAGGTACCAGTAGAAGGCTGGTGTCTGTGCCAGCTGTACCAGAAATGTGCCAGCTGCTCTCCTGCTTGGCTCCAGCTAGGCCAACCAGAAATCAAACCAGAATGGAGAGATTAACAAAAGAATTTCCTTTTACTATTTACAATAAATCTTGTTTTGTGCAAATACATCTTGTCTGCTTTCTTGTTCTGTTCAGGGCACTGATGCCAGCAAAACTGATGTTATTTTCCAATTTAAGGCAAAATAAAGTATCTTTTGAAATTCAGCATGCAAGAGCAAATTAAACCAGCCACTTTAGCTGTGACAATACCTCAATTATCATCCTTCAAAACAATATCCCCAAACCAAAAACTGCCTACTATTGTGATTCTCCAGTTCCAGATAATATAATCTAGCTGAAGTTTTTGAACTAATATATATGATGACTGTAATTGAAACATTGCACAAAAAAGGGAAATTTCTTATTTAGTAGGTAGACTGGAACAGTATTTGTGCTCCAGAATCAAGCCCTAAATTGGAAAAGCAAATTTCCTCAGTTTCTCCCCTATATGTGAAATGATTTGGCTTTAGAGGAATGACACTTTCATGTCCTAAATGTGTTTAAACTTCTTGCCTCGTTCCTACAAACTCGGGCTGGAAGGCAGAGAAAGTTCTTCTCAGGGAATTCCAGAATTTTATGTCCAACTCATTGGAACTATCTTCTTCAGATAGGTATTTTTGAGATTTAAAAACATCTTCCTTTTATGTAGAGTTATATGCTGTGACTCACAGCAGGGTGAACCTGGCAGCAAAGGAATAAGATGCTTCTTTTTCCTCCAGAAATAGCAGAGACCTGCCCAAACAGTTCCAATATGATGTCCTGCCAGAAGAATAACAAGTAGCAGATCTCTGAGTAGATACTCTATTAAAAAAAAAAAAAAAAAAAAAAAAAAAGCAGCTGAATTTTAACATTTTTTTTCTTCCCCTAAATATACATATTTACACATAGGGATTTTTGAAGTATAGAATAAATTCTATAGTTTAATATAAACTTACAAAATTTATACATAGAATTTTACACAGCTTAAAAGAAGAGTCTCCTAAAAAACACCTTTTGAAGAAGTGCTTCTGTAGTCCAAGCAGTGTTGTCTGGAAAACAGACATCAGGTTACATAAGTGACTAAAGAAATGCTGTTATAAGTGTGTCTTGGTCTGAGCCAGTCAAACGGCGACAAACTGGATGGAGAATCTGTTCTCAGATCTTTTACCTGCTTTGGCTCGTTTTCTGTCTGTAAACGCTGGTGATAATCTTCCTCTGTTAATCTGCATTTGGAGATCCAAAGACAAAAATACTATCTAGATGCTATTGGTTGTCAGCTAAGTCCCTCAGCGTATTTTGAAGTAAGTTTAAAAAGAACCACTTGTAACAGTCTTTTTTCATGTGTTTGCCATAAAACAGATACAGGAGCAGATGCAGGAATCTCACAACTGCTTCCGTTTATCAACGCCAGTGTGTAGAGATGACTGCCATCTAGAGGCAGGAAGTTTGAAAAGGTTTCAACTGCCAATATCCACTATGTAGACATCTGTTGATCTCAGTATAGGTAGGATTATAAAATGTCTAGATCAAGTTTGATCTGGGAAAAACAAATACTACTAGAGATATTTCATGCCAGATAAATATTTTTATAATTTTTGTGTGTAGGGATATAAAATTTGTCTCATACTTTGTGAAAAATATATCTTGTTAAATGCATTTTGTGTATTTTTTGAGATTACAGATATGGGGGATTAGGCATTACTTCACAGAATTCAATTTTTCTATACTACACACAGTCTCACTACAAAAAAAACACACAACACAAACAAACAAACAAAAAACCCCAAAACAACACAAGAATAAAATACTAAGGCATATACTAGAAAGTGAGCAGCTACCTGATAAACAATGGTATACCAATGGAAGGGGGTAAAAGCAATTGAGAAACTTGAGAAGAACTGTGGCATTGTCAGAGTTTAGAATAAAGCTGATCATCTCTGAAATACTACAACGTTAACGTCTGTACTTGAAAGGTATTTAAAGTTGAACTGAGGTGTGAAATTGAATTGCGTTAGGTATTTAAAAAATCCTACTTCCACATGCAGTTTTATTCCAAAATAAAATGTGCTGAAATAACTGTAGGTATAGGCAAAACATCTACTATTATTTTCAGCTTTCCTGTTTACTGCCTACTCTGACGACACACTGTTCATACTATCAGAACTGAGGTTTTGGCCACACTCAGAGCTTGGCAGGGATCTCTGTTACACACTGAGTAAAATTCCTGACTGATTACGAGAGGCAGAAAAATATCCTAACCTGGAGCATGCACCTGGGCAAAAAAGGAGAAAATAAAAGTATTATCAGAAGTCAGTTTGAACAGGCAGTCTACTGTGAGGAGGAGGAAGAGACTGGCATTTGAAGATAATGCCTCTTGATTAATTCACAAGGACTATTTATGTTGTAAAAGACATGTTTATTTCCTGTGTTCTGCATCCCCAATCTATGCAAAACTATATAATTTTGGTTACTATAGGACAAATCATTATTGTCTGTGGAAACAAACTTATGTGGCAAAAGCTATACAAAAGTATTGGCTTTTAGTACTATCTTAGTGTTGCTTGTGGAAGAACATTCAGAAGAAAAATGCCGTATTTCTATTTGGATTTCTTCATTAGATTGATACCTGTCTATTTTCATCACTTATATACTGAAATATTGAATTAAACCATCAAATTAAAATTTAAATTCACCATCAAAAATAAATAAAAAATTAGTATAATGAACACAATTTGAATGCTTTCATGAGAACTAAAGGTGCTAGCTGCAGCTAAAAGATGGCAGAACTTTAAACAATTGTACTGTTCACTCAAAATTTTCTTGATGTCTCAGTAAGATGTCAGAAGTTCACTGAATTAAAACTGTGTTATACTATGATTATTTTAATGCCCGGGCATAATTTTTTTTTTTTTTTTCTAAAGACTGCTAGTATTTTTATTTTGAATTCAGTGTGTAATTGCAGAATTATGAGTTTGACTAAAAAACCCCACAACCTAGACACACAAAAAAACACCAAAAAGCCCCCAAAACAGAGTGTGCTGTTTAGCATCCTGCAAACGCATTAGTGTGAGTTGATATGTAAATAGCCTACACAGAAACATCTAGTCATTTTACAACCCAACTCAGCTGAAAAATGCTCACTGTATCAAGTCATACAGCCATCCTTACACCACATGGGCAGCTCTTCCCTGCACAACGTATCTATTGGTGACTCTTCTTTGTTTAATAGTGTTGAGTAAGTCAATACAAAGTGTCACTGGTGATTGAGAAAAAATAGCATGACAAGTGGGAAAAGCAGACTGGCATCCAGGCAGATACTTTGACAGACGCAAACCCCTGAGACAGGCTGGTCTTGCTGACAGTGATGTAAATTCATTGAGACCTTCATGTATCCACAGAAGGTTTCAGACAAAGCTTTTTGTAGACTGCCTTACAGTTGTGCTTATGTTGGCAATAAGCTTGATGTTCTATGTGCTGCCCGGCCAATGCAAAGTATTACTTTGCACGCTCTGCTGAGCAATTCCAAACATTGTTTGCTACAATATTAACTGGGAAGCTGGCAGCTAGGCTTTCCTTGCAGAAATGTCATTTATTCTTAATTGCATCTTGGTAGAAGTAAAGCATTGTTCCTTTCTGTTACAGGAGAACAGAAAAACAGAGAAATTGTTCATGCGTGCTCTCCTATTTGAATTAATAACACTGCTCTCGCTTCTTGACCACATTTCTTTGAATCCTGTTCAGTGTAGTTGTAACTCAGCAAAGCATTGTTCGATCTCTCTAAATCGACAGTATGGCAATGACAGTAAGAATCAAGTCTGTTAGATTCTCTCTTCTGGAAGAAGATTCTATTATTATGGAAAACTTTAGTGAAGTAGTTGGAAGATTTTGTAACATATGTGAAAAAAAATTCAAAGAATTTCACCAACTGCATGGACCACAGACATTCTGAGCAAGGCAGCACTGAAGTAACTCTTAATGTCCATTGAAAGACTTTCTGGAATGACTAAAGAGTATCTCTATTATTATGCAAAGCTAACAAAAACTATTCTTCCAAGCTGCCTATCAGATAATGACTGAATACGTGAACTTAGTTCAGGAAAGCACCTTTAATTCTCACAGAGTTCCCGAGGCTGGAAGGGCCCTGTGGAGATCACCCAATCCAACCCTGCCCTACTCCAAACAAGGCCAACTAGAGAGGTCACCGAGGCCAGGTTTCAAGTATCTCCAAGAACAGATATTCCACAACTTCTCTGGGCAACCAGTTCCAGCAGTCAACCTTGCAGTAAAAGCAAGTTTTTTTCTTATGATTAAATGCAATTTCCTTTATCTCAGTTTGTGCCCCCTGCCTCTTGTCCTGTGACTGTACACCACTGAGAAGAGCCCAGCTGTCTTGTTTACACTCTCCCATCTGCTACTTATTCACACTGATAAGAAGCCTCCTGAGCTGGAGAGCCCAGCACTGGCCACACTATTCCAGATGTAGCCTCACCAGAGCTAAGTAGAGGGCAAGGACCACCTTCCTCACCCTGCTCTGATGCTCTGTCTAATGAAGCCCAGGGGGCTGTGGGCTTTCTTTGGAACAAGGGAACAATGCTTGCCCATGTTAAACTTGTTAAACAGGATTTCCAGGTCCTTTTCTGCCAGCCGGCTTTCCAGCCAGTTGGCCTCCAGCATGTACTGGCACATGGGGTTATCCCGCACAGGTGCAGGACTTTGCATATCCCTTTGGTCAATAACATGACACGCCTGTCAGCCCATTTCTCCAGTCTTCTGAGGTCCCTCTGAATGGCAGCGTGTACACTCCACAGCAGCAGCCACTCATCTGAATTCTGCATCATTTGGAAACCTGCTGAGGCCACACTATGTCCCAATGTCCAGGTCATTAATGAAGAAATAATGACAATTTACCAGCATTGGACCAAATATTGACTCTGGGGTGCATCACCATTCACTCACTGCCAGCAGGATTTTGTGCCGCTGATCCCAACCCTGTGAGTAGGGCAGCTCAGCCAGGTTCCAATGTCCCTGATGGCCCACCCATCTGATCTGTACCTCACTGGTTTGCCTGTGAGGATGTAGGCACAAAAGCCTTGCTAAAGTCAAGATAAACACTATTAGCTGCTCTCCCCCCATTCACTGAGCCAGTCATTTCATTGGAGAAGTCAATCAGATGGTCATGCATAATTTTCTTTTCATAAATCCATGCTCACAACTCCCAGTTACCTTCTTGTCCATAACATGTTTGAATATGGCTTCCAGGAAGACTTGCTCTTTCACTTTCCCAGGGATCAAGGTGAGGCTGACTGGTCTGCAGCTTTACAAATGCTCCTTCTTGCCCATCTAGAATCTAGGAGTGGCATTCACCTCCCCTAGACACTAAAACTTTTCAGAGTTAACAAATGTTGACCTCATAGTGACATTGGGTAGATTCCTCAACACTCAGGAATATCCCATCAGGTCCTGTGCTACAATTAATTTAACCTGATTCCCCTCTGCCAAGGGTATGTCTCCCTTGCTCCAGACTTTCTCACTGGTCCCAGGGTCTTGGGATTTTGAGAGACAAGTTTTATTAGTGTCCCAGGAGTAGCTGAATCTGAAGTAAAATTTTATTTTTCAGAAATTGCTTAAAACTTAGAGAACCATTTGATCAAATAGATGTGCTCTGTGGATAACATTATTTTGGAAGACTTTAAGACTCCATTTAAGGAAGGCTAATTAATGCTTTCTAATGTTTCTGTCTTCATCTTACCTCATTTCCATTCTCTATCTGTGGAAGCACAGCAAGCACTACTCTGATCACTCACTGTCTACTCTAAAGGTGACATCTCGTAAGGAAAAAGACTTTTCTCCTGATCATTTTACTGTAACCTTCTGAATCGCCTACATTTTGCTAATGGCACTTGCATTTAACATTTTCCAGTAAACATTTTTTATTCCTTGTTTAATTGTTGCTTTTGCTAAAAGACTTAAACATTTTTCAGGTTGGTAGCACGAACTTTAAGTTTCATGATGTCTGTAGGGGAAATGTATTGTTGTTGTTCCTCAGAATCTAAAAAGAAGAGGGAATAATACAGATTTAGGGGAAGATTATTTTCCATACAGAGGAAAAGCTCAGCTGATTAATGAAACAGTAAGGGCCAGCAAATGTTCCATGATCCAAGATTTTCCCTGCACTTCAAAAAAAAAAACCACCCATTTTTTGTTTCCAGAAAGTGTTGCCTATGTGTCTTCATGAACATGGATACTGTTGATGCTTGGATGCTTTGCCATTTATCACTTCCCTTCACAGTGTCTGAAAACCGTGCTGACCAGGGCACCCCTATGAATTGCAAAGTCCCACACAGTCTAATTTCTGCAGCATCTTTGAAGAAAATGGAAAGAATTTTGACTACACATTAGTTGCTGATAAATAAGTTATCTTTGAAGCATAGTTTGCACTTGTTTTTACATATTAAGAATGGGAATTTTTAAGTAATAAATTCCCTTTTCCAGAAAGGTGCTAACATATTTTTGAGAATTTATTGCAATAACTGTAAAACTGTTATCCCAAGTACGCCATAAACTCTGGACACATCTGCAATTGTAAAGGGCTCTCTGAGATCATGGTTAGAGTTCCAGGACTGGAATATCCTGGAAGTTCCAGGACCTGTCAAAATCTATTGTGTGGATTGGCGTGAGACCAACATTAGCAGCCCCAGCTGGGAGAAACTGAAGGACTTCTTCACTGTAGGGATGGAATGCTTTGGTCTTTGCTAGTTAACCTGACATCATTGCTCATACAAGCAAGGTGAAGGTAAAATGAGAGTATTTACTGAATCTGAGTGCACCAATACAGTCCCTGAAAATACAAAAAATGGGAGCAAAACTGAAAAAAAAACTCCTACGTGTATTGATCCATTTAGAACACCTAAAGTTTTCTCATTGCCTACAGCTACCTGTAAGAAAATGTCAATGCAGGAGTGTTAACTGCTGCTCACGGAGAAGGTGCTGTTAGGGCACTACTTATATATCAACTCCCGTTCTGCATGTCTACCTATTTTATTTAGCTTTTTTTTCCCCTCACTATCTCTGTTTTTTATTATATGAGAGGGAGTGGCTCTTAAATATTTTTAAATTTTGAGCAGTTTTGCTAAAACAGTCATTGTTTGCTTCTGGCATTTTAATGGCAGCCTGTGTGAACCAAGGCTTTCTCCATGGTTCATTGGTTTTGTTTTTTCCCCCCTATTCTTCTGAAATAAAAGTTATTTGTATTGTTTTGCAAGCTGATTCTGTCCTGTAGCAAGGATGGATGAGTACAAGTTTTAAACAGTTTTGCTTCTTTATTTTTTGCGAAGCAGTCCAGTAGCTCAAATTTCACATGTAGGATTAAAGGCTTCATCTGAAGGAGGGTATGCTAGCCAGTTCTAACATCACATACCTTCTCTATTTGCACATCTTTTCTGTACCCTCCACCTGAGAGATGCAAAGAGAAAGGACAAGAATGTTCAAAGCAGCAATAGCTTCTACATCTCCACTAAACACCTTTGGATGAGATGTACTAGTCAAAACACAGGAAATCTTTGCATGACATTCCTATAGATAGAATCATCACACCAGAGTTTAATTCTCACAATACATAACAAAGGATTGTGAATTTTCTAGTTAAACTTCTCTAAACTTAGGTTCATTAAAAGCAGGATGGCTGAGAGAATGCTGATCTTAAATCTTGCCGTTCTGAAATATGGATTCCATTTAGAAAAGGAGTATGAGTGCACTGATTAGCATTTTGAAAATAGTACTACCTGAAACATGTGCACAAGCTTCTTTAAATAAAATGAGTTTCTGACAATTGCTTGGAATTACTTGAGATGCTGTAAGATATTAACAGACTTAACTACGGAGATTCTGTAAAAACTGACTTGCTCAGGGAAGTACCACAAATTTGCAATCTTTTTCAGCCCAGAGAGCTTAAAAAATACTTCAGTCCCACCTCACTTCAGGTTTGGGGCATGGGATGTCTTAAAAACTAAACTATTGATGTCTGAAACCTTGAATCTGTCAGTGCCAAGATGCACAGATCTTTACTACCTAGACAGGCTGCAGGTAGCGCACAATCTTTAATCGTGATCGCCCACACACATAGTGCTCAAGTCTCATTTTCTGCAGTCAATTTAATTTCAAAAAAGAACTTGAACTTCAGCTCTCAGTAACATCTATTTAATTGCGGTAGATTCCCAGTCAAGTTGTAACAAACTAACAACTTATTCCAGTACATGCCCTTTCCGTTTAAACATAGTTAGGGTGTTTTCAAGGGTTTATTCCCTAGGATAATTAAACTGCCTCTTACTGAACGTAGATACCAAGAGAGCATTTAAAGGGCAAATCTACTTTTTTTTCTTCCATTTCCTGTGGGCCTATTTTAATTTTGCTGGAAGGGCTTTCAGTGCATTTCATGCCGGGGCAATTAATGGGCCCAGCCCTGCCCTCTCACAGGTGGGGTTTCGTACCGAGCACCACGAGCTCTCCGGGCTTGCGGATCCTTTCTCTGGCTGCAGAAGGACACCAGCCAGCGAGGTGGGGGGCGGGCTCGGGCCGCCTTCTCGCCGGGCTCCCCCAGAGGCGCGACGGAGGGACCCGCCCGGCGCCCCGGCCGGGGAGCAGCCGTTAACCGCCCGCCCGCCCGCCCGCGCGCGCGCGCGCGCCGCCCCGCGCCCCTTTTCAAAGCGGGGCCGAGGCCTGACGTTGGCCACGCCCCGGCAACGGCGGCCCGGCCGCTCCTGCGGAAAGCGGGCAGCCCCGGCTCCCTCGGCAGCCCCGGCTCCCCCGGCAGCCGCCCCGGCCCCGCCGCTTCCTCCCACCGCAGAGGAGCCGCCCGCCCAGCAGCTCCGCTGGGGAGCAGCCGAGCCCGCCGCTAGAGCGCCCGCGCGCCAGGGCGCTCCGGCCGGCGCGGCGGCGGCGGCGGGTCCCGCCCCCCGGCTGCGTGAGGCGCGGCGGTGCAGGCTGCGCCATGATGAACAGCGGCGGGATCGGCGTGCCGCTGGGCTTCCCCTTGGGCCCCACGTCTGTCATCCAGGTCACAAACCTCTCCTCGGCTGTGACCAGCGAGCAGATGCGGACTCTCTTCGGCTTCCTGGGAGATATCGAGGAGCTGCGCCTCTATCCCCCGGAGTAAGTGGGGCCTCGGCCGGCCTGCGGAGCGACAGAGGCGCGGGAGGAGGAAGGGGCCTAGCGCGGCCGGCGGGGCGGCGGGGAGGGAAGAGGCAGAAGGCCCGACGTGCCATCTTGAGTGTGGGCACCGGAGCCTCCCGCACGGCAGGGATCACGTGCGCCCGTCGGTGCGAGAGGCGCGGCGGGCCAGGGGAGCTTCGCCCGCACTTAAGATGGCGGCCGGCGCTGGGCGGCCCTGCGGCGCCGCCGCGGCCTCCGGAGCGGCGCGCTCTGTCTCCTCGGAGCCTTGGCGAGAAGCGCGTTCCCCGGCTGCCCCGCAGCGCTGCCCCGCGCGGGTCTCTTCCCCTCTTTTTCCTGGAAACCCCTTCTAGGTCCCACCTTCGCTGGGAGTGAGTGAAGGGGCTTTTGTCGGTGTTGTTGTTTGTGTCGAGATTTGTGGGGCTTTTTTGTTGCTTTTGTCGTTGTTGGGTTTGCGGTTTTCCCTTTTTTTTTTTTTTTTTTTTTTTTTTTTTGGTTGTTGTTCTTGTTCGAAGGTCTCTTGTTTCCCGAAAAAGGCCGGCTCGAACAGGAGGGACGGAACTTGCCCGGCCCTGTGTTCAGGAATACTCCTGCTAAGCCGTGTGCCATAAATTAATGTTAATAACGGACATTACACGTTTCTCTACGTTGTAGCTGTGCTCATTATGTCAGCTGCGTGCTAGGGATGCGCTGAGATGGGAGATACGGATATTAGCAAAATAAAAATACTGTTTCTCTCAAGCCGATGATGATCAACAGAACAGGGGAGGATCAGAAGTATTTTTTTTTTCTCAACACATCTCTTGTGCTAGGAAGTGGATGTCAGAGGTGTCCTTTTAAACCATTTGGGTTTTTTTTCTGCAAATTAAATAGGAGTGGCAGAAAAGGGAGGGAGTTATTCACACCCGGATACAAAGAAGTTCAGACAAAACTTAGATTATTGAAACTAAATAGCAAATAAAATGGTATTTATCTATTTTTATATGTTACTACATTACATCTGTGTAGGTTTAAATGAGAACTATTCAGAAGAATTATGGAGTATTTAATATTTATGTAAAGTATATGTTGTAGACATCTGTTCATGTGAAGATATGCTTAAAGCAGCCTTACCGAGTTTTAAACACTTTAGTAGATTCATGGTGACTTTTACACAGTTCTCTAGGGTTTTACTTTTGATTTGTTCCACACTTGTTTCTTAATATACTGGAGTTCCTTCTGACTTAATATGTATTTTTTTTACAGCTGTTGCTCTTATTTTTCATGTAGTAATCTAACTTAGATTTTGGGGCACATAGACACTT